>NC_064850.1:78512881-78852881 GCF_024139225.1 Suncus etruscus
CCCCCTCCAAAAAAAAAAAAATCCTCACTAGGTATGTTGTAATATTACTTGGTTGTCTACATTTCCCTGAACTGTTTTGCCGATTACAATTACCATTATTAACCAATGGTGGTGATCTACAGTGTTATGTCTAGATTTATAGATAATTGAGAACTGGGAGGAGCATACCCCCAAAACTTAATGAACCAGGGGGCTAGGCCACTCCCAGCAATATCCAGTCAATGAGGCCAGCATTCAATGTGAACTGAGTTAGCTGAATTAGCTGAGTGAGGCCTGCTTGGGCAAATAGGCACTGGGCTCCTGGCCTGGATTCTTGTACAATCTCCAGCCCTAAACTGTCCTTTTATTCCTATTCGAACTTCATCCACTTGCCACCCTCTGGTACAAAACTATATACAAAATTTCCCATAACAGCCATTCCTTCTCAATGCTAACTTTAAAGTTGTGGGGGTAGGCAGGGCAGGAGGGACTTATCACCCCATAAAAATATACTCAGAAACATATATAAAAATTCTCTCTACCCTAGACTCTAAATGCAAAGTTCAGACAAAAACATAATTTTTTTAAGATACAGTTTGATTCTTCTAACTTACAAGATGCATTTCTACTGAATACATGGCTAAGTCCTTTTTCTGTCAGTTCTAACTCTATTATAAATGCATGTGAATACATGCACAAAGGCACACAGACAAATTAAGTTACTGCATTGTTTCTGCTTTCACAGAAAATGCAACAAGCAAGAAGAGACAAGCAGATTTCATCCAGTAGGAAATTGGCAGCAGGTCCTGACATCTGGCACAGGATCGCTGGGCAAACAAAAGCACATCCTATGGTGAAACTTAGCCTCCCATCTTCAGACTCTGAGCTAACTATGCCCCGCATCAACCTGACTTACTGTTAAGCAACTTGACCTGGTGTAACCACTGCCACATAGCAACTCAATGAAATATTTATTGGTGGTTGTTACTGCTTCTTGAAGGCTTCTCTCAACCATCTTCTTCACTGCAAAACTCATAGCAATAAAATAACTATAACATTTTCTTTGAAATCATATGCTCCATCCATTTAGCAACCCCCAGGTGCACATTTGTCTTCTATCTGCCAGTGGATTGGTAATTTATAAATATTCAAACTGAGTAGTACAAATAGAACAGATGCTCAGCTATATACTAGCTTTACTTATAGTCCCCAAAATTAGATATAGTCCAACTGCCCTTCAGCAGGTGAAAGGACAAAGACAATCTGTGGCATATATATACACAGACTACCACTCAGGGGGATAAAAAAAAAAAAGCCAGTGATTGGCACACTCCACTCCACGGATGAAATCTTAAGATGACTCATGCTGAGTTACAACATCCAGAATCAAAGGCTACACAGACTGCTTTCTTCTATTCCTGTAACATTTTAGAAAATACAAAACAGGGGGAGAAAACAAATCAGTTGTTACCAAAAACTGTTGTTATGGAAAAGGAAAGGAACTGAGTGGAGAACAGAAGAATTTCCAATGGTGACTTAACTGCAGTGATAGTTATACCATATCCATCACAACTATAAGAACAGTTAGTTCATTACACAACATAACAATTGTTATTCTACATGTATTCAACACTGAATATTTTTAGTCGATCATTTGAAACTAACTTATGGAGGAAATAAAAGAATTGAAATACTGATTTATGGGAGGGGGATAATGACTAGAGAAAGGCTTAAGGAAAGGAGGAAATGACAGATCTTTATATAGGATCAGGGTATGTATGCATGTGTGTTTGTCAAAACTCAGACTATATATTGAGTCTTCGTGAATTCCATTTTACATAAATTTTACATCAAAAGAAAAAACTAAAAATATATAAGAATATGCATACTAAAATACTTTGAATGACTGGAGAAACTGGAATATTTGTAATTTATTTGAAAAGAAGAATAGCTGGATTTATTCCAAAAGTCAAGTACAATGGTAAGCCTTGGACATAATCATTAGTTTGATCAATACTATATATAGTCATCCAGTCCCTGCCAGAAATAAACTGAGCACTGCTGGGTGTGGCCAAAACCCAAAACCAAATAAAATTGGATATATTTAATGGGAAAAAGTAAATGGAAGTATGAAAAATGATTATTATAGAATCTAGACAACGTATAAAAAGTATAGTGTTATTCAGTTTAAAAATTTTAATGTTTAATTTTAATGTATACTTAGAAAATTTTAATATAAGTTTATCCCATGTCTGTATATTTGAAGTGTTGCAATGAAACAAAGAAAATCAATTGTAATTTTAAGGATTTAGTAAAATAATTTAAGAAGTAAAGTATCATTTGTCCTATAATGATCCTTTTTGATCTTAAGAGGATACAGTTTCAAAGCTAATCAATTATGCCACAAATGCAGAGCTATGCCTGCGACCTCACAGGATTTGCTCAATTACAAATTTGAATTAGACAGACAAGGGCGAAATTACCCACTAATTACAGAATGGCTTCATAATTTTCTGATAATTTTCTATACTAACTCATAATTCAGGGCTAAACTTGATACAGTGAAAAAAACGCCCTCAAAATTATTTGCCTAGGTTGATCCCAACCTCTCCCATGTTCAATTTGTGAATTCAAGAGAATGGACAAGAACAACTTCTGTACTATACAGACTGAACAACATTCTGTTCTCTTCTTTCAGTTGTGTATGTGAAGCCTTTGCCCTCGCAGCTCACAACTCAGCCACAATGCCAGACTGGACTTCCTGCTGCTGATAGTTCACCCAAAACTACTTAGTTACAATAGTGGCCCAGGAGGCTGGAAGTTCCTATAAGGGGCAGAGATACAAAAGCTCCAATTCTACAAAGCTTCAGATTGTGTTACTTTGTCTAGACATACAATCTGATACTTGGTATCTAAACCAAGAAAGCACTAACTATAGGTATCAAAATTAAGATAAAAACTGTTGTTTCCTGGGATCTGAGAGAGATGGCACAGCAGTAGGGTATTTGCCTTGCAGGTGGACAACACAGGACAGACCCAGGTTTGATTCCCAGCATCCCAGATGGTCTCCTGAGCCTGCCAGAAGCAATTTCTGAGTGAAACGCCAGGAGCAAGAAGAAAGCAAAAGCAAATGAATGGTTGGGTTCCATTTATTCTCTTATATTGCCTCACTCATGGGAAAACTACATTTCCAACTCGGGACAAGATGAGCGCTCAAGGTCTGATCACTCACTTTGCATAATACATAGCTGGAATCATACAATCAACATATATAGCATGATCCCCTGATCACACCCAGGTGTGGCCACAGGCCCTGCATGGCAAAAATCTGAGCCTACACAGTATAAACCCCCACTCAAAAAAGGAGCCACCTCACTTCTCCCCAATCTTCAGGATGTTTTCATCATCATTATCTATATCTGTGCACAGATAATTGGGAAAACAATTGTCTGCTGGGCCAAGGAGCAAAACTAAACATGATGTTCACATATTAAGATATATTACTGGAACATTTCATTCAGAACAAAGATTAAGCAGAACCAGAACCTAAAATTATAATCCTGTTACTTGCCTGCAATCTCTAAATGTCTTTTACTTTGTTTTGAGGAATGGTAACCTAGATTTGACAACCTATATGAAAATGCTTAAGTCTGCCAATGATTAAAAATAATTCACCATCCCCTGACGTCCCATATGGTCCCCCAAGCCAGGAGCGACTTCTGAGCGCATAGCCAGGAGTAATCCCTGAGCATCACCGGGTGTGGCCCAAAAAGCTAAAAAAAAAAAAAAAAAATTCACCAACAATTTTCATGTCCATCATTTGACTAATATGATTTTTGTTTGTTTGTGGACCACACTGGCATTGTTCAGGGATTATTTCTGGCTCTGTGCTTAGGGATGACTCCTGGCAGGTCCATACAGAATACAAGGGATCAAACCATGGTCATCTACACGCAAGGCAAACTGCCATGCCCCTGTATCATTGCTCCACCCTTGATTTGATTTCTGGTACTTCTATTTCCTACCACTACCACCACCCTTACATATTTTTAATTTTCAGGGCCAAAATTTTCTTTGCTTTATCCAAATAGTCCATTTATCCAAATGTATGGACTTAATTCCATATGACAATTTGTATTAAGTTTTGTTTGGGGGTAGGTTTTTTTTTTTTTTGTATTTTGTTTTGCTTTTTGGGCGACACCCAGCAGCACAAAGGTGTAACTCCTAGCTCTACACTCAGAAACCATTCCTGGCAGGCTTGTGGACCATATGGTAAGCTGGGGATCAAACCCAGGTCCATCCCAGGTTGTCCGTGTGCAAGGCAAATGCCCTATTGTTGTTCTATCACTCTGGCCCCTTGTATGAAGTTCTTAAGCACAATGCTTTGTAGATTAAAAGTGACTTCTTCTGGAAATCATGGACACCAATAGTAGTAATTACTCATTATGATACTCTTCTAACAATGAACAATGTACTATGCAAACAAAGAAGTGATGCCATTGATCCTCATTTAATACGTGTATTAGTGAAAAGGTGATGTCTTTAGCTGTCTCGTAACTAACCAAATAGTGAGCCAGAGAGATAGATAGCACAGCAAACGGGCTTGCCTTACACGTGGCCAACCCAGATTAAAATACCAGCATCTAAGATGGTCCACAGAACATCCCCAGATGTGACTCTTGAGGTCAGTGCTGGGGTAATTGGGCTTTGCCAGCTATGACCCAAAATCAACAACAAAAGACTAGCCAGATTAATCTCAATTATGACTATAAAATCCTCAATGTCTAGAGGGAAAACAGAATTCTAAGAAATCTTTTAAACCATAGGGGAAATGACAAAAGGAAGAAGCTTGAAAAGACACTGTAACTAAGTAAAGGGAGCATCTGACAGACAGTGTGTGCCAAGAGAAAAATCGCAAGTGACACTGATTCAAGACAGTGATTAATGGGTTAGAATGAACATTAAAAAATAATTCCTCTGCTCTATGATATTTTTACAAGTAAATTAAGTCCAATGAAGAATGACACACTAATAGAAACTCAGAGACAGTAGAATAGCTGAGATTAGAATCTAAATAATCCAAGTCTGATCAATGTCTTTCTCATTTTCTATCTCCCATGTTAGCACTTAACACCACAGTACTATGTATATCACCACAAAGTGATATAAGTTCTAGGGGAGTTAGGAGAAAACTACTGCTCCTAGTTTTATCACATACCATTTATCATTTATCTTCCTATAAAATCTAATTTTAAATTATCATTCATTCTTCTCCAGAAACTAGACTCCGTGGAAGACACAATTCCAGATCAAGGCAATAACATATTTCATTCAAAGCAAGCTGATCTTCCTCACCATTGAGTTGATATAAAACAAAAACATTCCAAGCAAAGGGAACTAAGGAATGAGTTTAGAGTTTATGAAGAAATGGAAAAGTCATCAGAATAAAGTGAGATAAATAAAACGTACATCAAAGACAAGCTCGGGGAGGCAGAAAAAGATCCTACAGGTACTTTAAGAGGAAAAAGTACAATATATCAAGGTCAAAGGAAAGTCCACTGGTCCTTTTCTATCTTAAGAAGCTGTCTCTTGGGCCCGGAGAGATAGCACAGCGGTGTTTGCCTTGCAAGCAGCCTATCCAGGACCAAAGGTGATTGGTTCGAATCCCAGGGTCCCACATGGTCCCCCGTGCCTGCCAGGAGCTATTTCTGAGCAGACAGCCAGGAGTAACCCTTGAGCACCGCCGGGTGTGACACAAAAACAAAAAAAACAAACAAACAACAACAAAAAAAAAAGAAACTGTCTCTTGCAGCCAGAGAGATAGCATGGAGGTAAGGCATTTGCCTAGCATACAGAAGGACGGTGGTTCAAATCCCAGCATCTCATATGGTCCCCAGAGCCTGCCAGGAGTGATTTCTGAGCGTAGAACCCCTGAACACTGCCGGGTGTAACCCAAAAAACCAAAAAAAAAAAAGCTTTCTCTTTGTGAAAGAAGAGCAACTGTGGACTTGGGGCAATTATTGCCATGATCCAAGTGAAAAGTAACAGGATGAACCATTTTAGTGTTAGAAGTCAAGAGAACCTCTTGGTGGAGTCATGGGGAAAGATGTACAAAAGTATAGAAAGAAACTGCTCAGTATTTTCAGTTTGAGTGGCCAGAAAGGATGTGGTACAATTTATTAGGAAGGAAAAAGGTCTCAGGGCCTTGGTGGGGAACAGGGAGAAAAATGTAATGTATAAAATATCATGTTATAGGGGCCGACATGGTAGTGCTGGAGGTAAGGCATCTGCTTTGCAAGCGCTAGCCTAGGGCAGACTGTGGTTTGATCCCCAGGCGTCCCATATGGTCCCCCAAGCTAGAAGTAATTTCTGAATGCATAGCCAGGAGTAACCCCTGAGCATCAATGGGTGTGCCCCCCCCAAAAAAAAGTAAAATAAAAATATGTTATAGTTGATTAGTAGATCTGCAAGTAGGGAGTTTATGGAGGGGAGATAATCTAGAAATTGGCAGGTCGGAGCTTTCTAAAATTGACAAGTGAGGCAGAGATAATAAATTGGGAAGACAGAAAATACAGGAAAAACAGAAAACAACAAAAGAGAATGTGGGCTGTTCTGCAAGAAGGAACAAATAATTTACCATGATGTCAAGTGAATGGTTCTGCCAGATGAGAACAAGGAATTCACCATGAATAATGGAGATATCGAGAAGTTCCCTTAATACTTCCAGCCCTCAAGACACCACAGGAAGGACACATCTGGATGAGGAAGCAAGGACTTCACCATAAACTAGGTCTTCTAGTGCCTTCCTCTTGGACTTCCAAGCCTCCAAAATTATAAGAAATAAATCCTAGTACTTAAAAGTTACCTAGTCTCTCTATGGAATTCTGTAGTTCTGTAGTGATCAGCCAAATCTAAGACTTATCAAAAACTTGAGTAGATAAAGGAACTATATACAGGATGGGACATAGTAGAGAGGTCACTGGATTTAAATCCCAGAACCACTTGGACCTGTGAGCATTGGTAGGCTTGACAGTCAGCCAACACCAAAACCTTGGGCCCTTGCTGAGCTATTGGTCCAGAAGAGAGCTGCGAAATTGCTGTGGGTCATCTGAGCACTGCTAGGAAATCTGTTTCCCCGCCAAAAAAGAATAACATAGGAAAATTTATGTTGGAGCCAAAGAGATAGGACAGTGGTAGGGTGTTTGCCTTTCATACAACAGACATTAAGTTCTATCTAGGTAAATAATACATAGGGTTCCCAAAGCCAACCACAAATATTTCTTTAGCAGCACCAGCTGTGAGCCCCTCCAAACAAAAAAACAAAAGCAAAAATAAAAAATTTACAAATCTACCTACCCAACATTCTCTACCTACCTACCCCTACCCAGGGAAAATTCCGCTTCTATTTTATTTTTATTTGTCTTTGTGGGAACCAAACTGGGATCCATCCTCGGTGGCCGCATGCAAGGCAATGACCCTACTACTGTGCTATCGCTCGCTCTGGCCCCATGAACATCTATTTCTAATCAAATGTGGATTATTTACCGGCAGAGGTTCCCTAGTAATCAGATGAATGTAACTAACTTATGAAAGGTTTCAAATTTAAACACAGGTAACTTAAGGGCTTGATGTCTCCATGGATCAATTAATTACACATACAGCAGTCATGAAAGTGAATCCAGAGGGAACTGAGATTTGACTGATACGAAGTGAAATTGTACAACTTTTCAAGAATAAATAGTCATTCTGTACAGTGAGGTAACCCTAATTCTTCTCTTAGTTCACCAGTTATTCTGCTCTTGAGGCAGAAGTAGAAAAGCCAGTTTTCTGAGAATGAAATGGTGGGCACAAGAGGGACCAACCTGGATTATTCGGCAAGGAATGTGAATTCACAATTATTCTTTCTCAGGTCTCTCTTCATCTGATTTGTTAACTGTCAATTCTTTCTTCCTGTCCATTTTTGATAACGCCTTACTTGTACAATGCTTAAATGCTCTGCTTTAAAATTTTCTTCAGAGGAAATGGCTGTATTTAAATGTAAAATTAATAATATCTCTGTTAATGCCTGGAACTTAATTCTGGGCATCACTAATGGAACTACGTGTGCAGCTGCAGCAGAATAAACATGGAGAGGACTTCAAACATTTAAAGAGAGCTTATGTGGAAGTCTGGACAGCAAAGCCAATGCAATGAGAGGAAGTTACACTCAAGCATATTATATAACAACATAATTGCTTGCCTTGGCTTGTATAAAACTCAGTCATCGAACAAACTATTAATCTTAAATATTCCTTTCATAACTAATGGATAAAATGACATTATGAGAGAAAAGAGAGGCCTAATTCTAAGAAGCTTCTGATCCAGCCATAAATAACATTATTAATAGTTTTTAGTAACATATACAATCTTATAAGCCATGTGAATGGTGACTTTTAAGAAAATGCACAACAGAAAAATATCAGAAACCCTGGCCCTGAACCCATATCAAGGGAGGTATCTAGTCCAAATATGAATTAAAAACAATTTGTAGATAAATTTGAGAGAAAAATAGTATTGGAAGAGACACTGGTTGAAGGGTCGGATCTTTCAAGATAAAAGTCTAATGATTAAAAAACTGTGCATATATAATTTACACATGACTAGAACATGGGTGTCTAATTTAAAGACAACCATTTAAAATACTAATAGAAACTTCTGGATTTTTTTTATGCTTGGGTTAAGGAGAAGGAGAATAAAAGAATGTTATCAGTTTTGTCATCACGGGAACACTTGAGTATTCAGTCTCCAAAATTACCGTATTTTCCGGCGTATAAGACAACTTTTGAAACAAAAAAAAAGTCAACCAAAAATCCGGGGTTGTCTTATATGCCGAGTATATCCCAAAAAATGTTTCAATATGTCGCTAAACGAAAATTGTCTGAATATTGCCACAAAACAAATTTTCCAACTCGATCCTGCACCAATCACTGCAAGGCTGCTCAAAACCACCTCTCTAACTCAGCCAATCCAAGCAGGCTTTTGATGCATGCAAATTAGACAATGTTCTGGACCTGAATCTACACTGTAAAAAGCCTGCTCAGATTGGCCAGAATCAGAGAGGAAGTCATTACAGTATAACCTTTGAACCTTTGCTTGTTGTGATTGGCCCACTGTGGTACATGAGCACAGGAACACATGCAGCACATGCAGCACAGGAACGTTCTGTCTGATACAGCGAATATAGGCCTAAACCTATGTTTTAACTGCAAAATTAGGGGGTCGTCTTATATGCCCGGTCGTCTTATACGCTGGAAAATACGGTATAAGAAATTTCCATTCCAAAGTGCTACTACTACACCATTTTTCCTGACCCAATTGCCACAGGTTTCTTAGAGCCATATAATCAGATTTAACAGTCTTCTAAAAATGTTAACTCAAGGCTAGTATTTCTGAAATTGAGTTTGGGACTCAAAAAAAAGCTAGTAGATAAAAAAAAAAATGTTATCAATAAAATCACATTAAGACTCACTGGTACTGCTGATTCATTCTTTTGAGTTGGTATATGCCTGTCATTTAAGAAGCTAATCATCATGTAATGTTAACATGTGGGAATCCAGACTTTTCTCCAGGCTTATATGCTCAACTAACTACCATCTTTTCTCACTGTTATTCATATTGTCGTCTTCTCACCATGGGTTTAAAATAGTTCATAATCTAGTTGGCTTGGTTTTTTTTCAGCTTCAAAGTTGATCATGATGGAATTTCAATCATATAGTGTACAACAAACCTTTCACTAGTGCGATTTTCTTTATATTATATATACAGAGTGATGAAACCTAGGTCTGACCTGAAATGATTTGGCTCTTCTATCCTGGGTAAGATGGACTCCTGGCACTTTGTGTCCCAAAAGTACAAGAACAGATCCTGCCTAACTATCTGATACACCTAGATAAGGAGAAATAAGACCAAGATTCCCCAGCGCAAGATGAAAGACTAAATAGTGCACAGAGCAGTTTTCAACAAGTAAACAATGAACCAGTCATTACTTTTGACTCTTTCCTCCACATTAAACTTTCACAAAATGGGTGATATTACCCTCCCACTTACCAGCTCTCTCCCATCCTCTGGTGTTGATGGAGGCACTAAAATAATGATGGAGAGTGAAAACAACTCAAATGCGATTAGGGATGGGGGTACTATCTGTTTGCTCACTATCAAAAAATAGATTTACAGGTGCCTGAGAAGTAATACAGGGAATAAGGTGCTTGCCTTGCATGTGGCTGACCCCATTTTGTTCCTTAGGAGAGATCAGGATCAAGAAAAGCTGAAGAGAAAGTACTTGGCTTGCACACAGCTGATCCAGGTCCAATCCCTGGCATCCCATATAGCTCCCCAAGCACCACCAGGAGTAATCCTTGATTCTGAAGAGCTAGAATTAACAACTGGGCATGGTTCAAGAAAAATAAAAGAAAGTAAACCCTGAGCACAGAGCCAGAAGTGAGTCCTAAACATAGGTGGCTGTATCCAAACTAAACACCGTGGGGATGGGGGGATTTCCAGGGAGGTGCTGAATATTTTTCTTTTCTAAAAAAGAGTCAAAAGAGTTTGGAAACATATGTGCTTCAAGCCAACTAATACTTGACTTTTCTTTTTTTTTTTTTTTTTTTTTTTTGGTTTTTGGGTCACCCGGCAGCGCTCAGTGGTTACTCCTGGTTCTACGCTCAGAAATCGCTCCTGGCGGACTCAGGGGACAATATGGGATGCTAGGATTTGAACCAACGACCTTCTGCATGCAAGGCAAACACCTTAACTCCATGCTATCTCTCCAGCCCCCTAATACTTGATTTTTCAAATTGACATTGTTCACAGGAGAACTGAGTTTGGAATTATTTTTTTATCCACATCAAAAAACCATCAAAAAGATTTTTAAAAAATTGAAAACCACGACCTTGCTTTGGAAACTGAGAACATTCAAGTACATCCCAACTAATTACTTTTCCAGAAACTCTCAACTTTAAATACAGTTGAAGGAGGGGAAAAAAAACCGTAATCCACAAGCTACTAAAATATGTTTTAGAAGATATTGGGACCTACAAGAACTGTGCTTTTTTTCTAATTTGTAAGAGATGATTGTATAATTATCAGCACTGTACATTAGGAGGAAAAAATTACCAAAGAGAGCCATGGTACAAAACACAGGGCAGGCCTACAAACAGCAAACCTGATTTGCATATTAATTTAAATAGAGACTTTATATTAGCAAGAAAAAAAATTGTTTGAGAAATCTGTAAGTAATGCTATTTATGATATTGGTGGGAATTGTTGACCAATTTATTTGAAATGAGTTTGTATAACAATCCCAAATCATAATGGGTAAAAAAAAATCTTCCTGTATCAATAAATAATAACCAGTGATTAAGTCTGCAGGGGACAGATTGATATAGCTGTGCTCTTTTCTTTTTTGGGAGGCCAAGTCATTTCTCTATCATGAAGTCAGATAGAAGTCAGAACCATTCACTAATTTAATTTTTACAAATATATGTTTCCAGTTTGTTTGTTTTTTAACTTTGTAATCATTTATGTTTCCAATTTTAGTTTGCTCATAACACCATTCAGCTTCCCAATTTCCATGTCCCCAATGGAATAGGAAAGCTGTACGGTCCCCCAGGAATGTTTGTACAATCAAAGGACTGGAATAAAGACTTGGTGCATCTGAGGGACCCACCAACTTCACAAGAGAAGGAGGCAACCTCTATCCAACTGTTCTCCATCACCCTCTTGTTGTAAACAAGCTGGCACCCTGGGACTGCCTGAATCTATCAGCCAACTACATTGAGGAAAATGCATGATAACCTGAGGCTTGATGATCCCCTCCGCCCCCTTTATGGAGTTCAAATAGACTATCATAACTAGCTAAACAAAGGCAGACACTATTATTATCTTACGTGTCAAGATGTTTTGAATTCACCTCTCTCCCAACCCCTTCCACAAGAGACTCTCATTGTGAAACTCCTGTACTATCTACAACTGGGAAGATGAAAGTGGTGCTTCAGTCAGAAAACAAACCTCTGCCAGTTTTAATCTCCAAAGGAAGGAAAGATGCTGGACCAGAAGATCTCATGACAGCTCTTGAAATCGGAGTCTTCCTGCTGGTCATTAGCTTCAAGTGTGATATTGTTACCAATAAAAAATGTAGAATCTTTGCCTGTTGGTCCCCACCCAACTGGTTCTTCTTACCTTTGGTTCCATTGAAATGAAACTGTGGGTTCCTCTGCTCGACAGAACTGACCTTTTAATCGTCCTGCTGTGATAGAAGTGGTAATAGTCCTTCAGAGCCCCAATCTGCAAAGACAGGAGGAAAGAGGGGGTATGTGAGTTAATGTACATAAGCAGTCTTCTATTT
The DNA here is from genome assembly GCF_024139225.1 of Suncus etruscus. Classification (NCBI taxonomy): domain Eukaryota; kingdom Metazoa; phylum Chordata; class Mammalia; order Eulipotyphla; family Soricidae; genus Suncus; species Suncus etruscus. The sequence goes on from NC_064850.1 coordinate 78,525,243, forward strand.
TCCTGTTTTTCATTAAAGCAAGCACACAAAACAAAAAAAAAAAGATGCATAAATTATAGAGCTGTCTATTAAGCTTAAATGTTACTTGAACCTGGGTGATCAGTTTTCAAAAGAAGGACATGTGATATGAAATGAGTGTCCTTGAGGCAGGAACTGCAAAAGTAAAGATTATAATAGGGCAGCTTATCCTCTCTATAGCTTCCTTTTAATGTTTAATTTATATGCAGCCTTTTAAGTAATTTTAAATAATCTATATCCAAATGTGGGAAAGAAAAAAAAAAATCAAATAGCTGTCTAGGCTTAAAAACACATTGCGCTGTTTGCTTCCAAAAATGTACAATGAAGGACCTTGTTAGATTATTTATATCATTAATTTGCAACAAGTCCTAGGCAGTTGATCATTCACAAAGAAAACACTACTGAGTTTGTTTCCTGACTTCAGTAGACAGTATTAAATACACAGCAGTTATTCATTTATTGCAAAACTAAAAATGGAATGGCGATTTCTAAAAACAAAGAACATCTACTCTACCTATCAACCTACTTCTTAAAAAAGTAGTGCAAGACACTTCATCTTAATCGTTTACTTAACAAATTTATTTTCTCACTGGGATGTCCTTTCCTTAGTTGCGAACATGTTTCTTTGAGATAACTTTAAAAGCAGACCCTTGTTTACTTTAGAAAAACAAAGTAACAAAGTCCCAAACAATACAGTCCCTCAGAGAATAAAATGTGGGTCATATTATGGAAACTGAACCAAAAAGACAGGAGAATTTCTCTTGGTTCCAACTGACAGTCAAAATAAGTCAAAATCTTTTTACTTATCAAAAATTGGATGTTGGTGAACAACCTTGTAACCATAGTTTTTAAATAAAAAGAATTAAAAAAAAAAGAGAAAAGAAAACTTGATGTTGGGAGACTACAGATAATACAGGAGGTGAGATGTTCCCTTGTATGGGGCTGATGCAGGTTCAATCCCCAACACTGCATATGGTTCCCAAGCAGCACCGGGATGACTCAAAAGCCAAAAATAAAAGATAAATAAAATAGGATGTTGGTATAACTAATTTTTTAAGATTATTGCAATTTTAAAATTGTATTCAAATAGGCCAGGTAGTTGCTAGAGAAACAGGAACTCTCATTTGTTGTAGACTGCACACTGAAGAAATGAATCATCACATTATCCAGAAATTCTGCTCCTAAGCTGTTATTCAAAGAACAAAGTAAAGGAATTCAAAAAGATATATGGACACCTTTATTCAAAGCATGGCTTTTCAGAAGAGCCAAGCTCGAGAAATAAGCCAAGTGACCAGTGAAATAGAAGTGTAATATATCTCTCAATGAAATACTAGCAAACCATAAAAGTAAAATAAAATCTTGCCTTTTGCAACACAGATAGCACTAGGGGAAGTCATGTTGTGAAAAGACCATTGGAGAAAGATAATACTGAATGATTTAACTCTTGGTCCTATGTGTGCTAGAGAAGCAAATCAAGTAGGGGAAGGAAAAATCCCAAAAGAGAAATAAATTGTGAGTTCAGTCAGCAGAACTGAGGTTACCAAGAAGGTGGGATTGGAGGGATACACTTATATAGTCAAAACATCCATCTGATGGAAGCATATTGGTACTTTAATGGCAGTTATACTGTGGTATTATAAATAGTGAGGAGTTTTACACTGTGTCCCAACAACAAACAGTTGTATAAACTAACTCCCATTTAAAAAAGAGGGAGGGCAAAGCAGTAGGGCATTTGCCTTGTATGCAGACAATCCGGGACAACCCCGGACAGACTCAGGTTCAATCCCCAGCATCCCATATGATCCCCAAACCTGTCAGGAGTGATTTCTGAGCAAATAACCAGGAGTAACTCCTGAGTGCCACTGGGTATGGCCAAAAACAAACAAACAAACAAACAAACAAAAAAACATGAGCATCTTGAGCATTGTGGTAGTAGAGAACAGCCAGGGTCCTACTGGTGGTGACCAGTCATTGTCATAATTAAGCTCACCTCAAAACACACATTCATTCAATTCTCTCAATTCTAGCCATTGGCCTTCTTTCAAATGCCTTGACTAACCTGCACCATCCCCTTCTTCCAGCCTCTCCACTTTGATTCCTCTTCATCTCTAGACCTCACTCCAACTAGGAAATCAAGATTCCCCCAAAACTTGATCAGCTTCCTTATTTTAACATCTCACAAAATCCAAAGTTTATAAACCTGGTTGGTTTAATATGCGTGTTCTCCCAATCCACATGTTTGTATGTTGCAATGAAGCTGGTTCACAGCATTTTTGCTCAAAATTTTGCTCCTAGTTCCTAATTCAATACATAAATATTCTCAGGGGAAAAAAAAAACCCTGAAGGAATGACAGGGAAATTAGAATCGCTGAATCATTAAAATCATGCATATTGGAGCTATATGTAATTCAAATCTCTAATCTGAATATCAAACTATAAAACTTAGGCTAACTTAAACCTAAATAGTTTCATTTTACCTTAACTAAAATAACTCTGTCAAGTTAAATGCCAAATTTAATTTGTCAGGTTAATGGCTAAATGCCGAGATATCTCTTTAGTCTTTCTTTGTTGTTGGGTTATTTTTTTGTTTTATTTCGTTTTGCAAGACTACAGCTAAGGAGAGCATCATTCTACCACATCCAAACAAAATAATCTGTCATATCCCAGAATATTATTATATGTATATTAGTGCATGTTTATGTCTCATCTATTAATATTCATGTCCCTTACTGGCAAGAATTATGTCTCTTATATTCTTTCAAAAGCACTGAGAGTGCTGAGGGCATTTAATAAACATTAAGATGAAAAATGTCATAACATGTTGGGAGTTATTCAAAATAAAGACAGGGTATGAAAACAGAGCAGTAGAATTATCTATAAGCAGGCATTCCATCTAGCTCTTCTGGGATAATGTAAAACAGAAGATGATGATGTTTATCTGTTATACACTACATCTGAAACAAGGAACAATATATAAATGACATGGGGATCTTTTAAAAAATAAATCAGGAGCCAAATGAGAACATAAAGTATAAAATCAGTAGCAGACTGAGCAAAACTATGCCTTTTCCTTAATGTCACATAAAAGCAGGCAAATAATTCCTTCCCTATTGGCCCTCTTCTGCCACAAACACTCTTCTCTGCCTAGCAAAAGAACTCTATATGCAAACTAATCCAGTGAATTGCCAATAATTATATCTTAATTCTGTCAGATTTATGTGGTTTTTTTTTTCTTTTTGGCAGCCCTTTCAGAACTTCCCTACATTATCTTTTCTCAACCAAATCATGTTCTGAGGTATAAGACTGGTTTTATATTTTATATATATATATACATATATTATGTATATTATAAATATAGTATACTATTTTATACTAAAATGTAAATGATTAATAAGATGCAGGAATTGTTTTCCCAGGGATAGCTGTATTTGATTATATAGTTAAAATTCATGGAGCTGGAGCTATAGCACAGAGGTACAGTGTTTACCTTACATGCGGCCAGACCCGGGGCAGACCCAGGCTCGATTCCTGGCATCCCGTAAGATCCCCCAAACTTGCCAGGAGATGAAGAGGGAGGAGGGGCAGTGCTTCTCAAATAGTGGGGCGCGCCCCCCTGGGGGGGGCACGAGGCTCCATGAAGGGGGGCGCATATGACCTCGGCAAACACTGTCATAACAGTGTTTCTCTGTATGTCTCTGGAGCTGAGAGTTGCTGTGTCCTGCTTCAAACTGAGAGTTGCAGTGTCCTGCTTCAAACCCCGCTTCGAAAAGCTATGCATTGCAAAATGTGCTCATTGTAGCCATTAATTCAGATACCACCTCTGATTAAAAAATCAGCTCAAATTATTTTATATATTTTTGTTTTGCAGGTTAAAGTTTTTTTTTTTAAATAAAGACACTATTTAGAGTTGCAAGGGGGGAGCAAAAAATGTTTTCTTCTTCCTAGGGGAGCATGACAGAAAATAATTGAGAAGTATTGCCCTCCTTTTCCCTCTCTTGGCCTAGGGGACTGAGACTGTAAGTCACTGGCCTCCCTGCTTTGCCTCTCCCTTGATTAAACCCTATTTCTAATACTCTCCTGTTGGAGTTCTTATTGGCCCTGACAATCATTAAGCACTAACATCTAAGTATTTATAAGTAATAATGTAAATATTATCATGTAAGTAATAATGTAAATGCCATCACTTACATTATAAAAACTATTGTATTGACTACAAGTAAGACTTTCTTATTCCCTGAAGTCAGTGTTTATTTATTAAGATGCCATGGAATAAATACAATTGTCAACACTCATTCAATTTCATACAAAAGTGGCTGCATTTGGGATTATGAGATGTGTAACTAAGAGATGGCCATTTCAAATTAGACACCTCCCTTTTCTGATTTAAGAGTTCTATTTCCTCCCTGCTGTGAAACGGCGCGGCAATGAAAAAATAGTAGAACTCAATTAAGTGTAAGCTGGACTGATGATACAACTCAGATCTTGTCCCACTTACTAAGGTAAGGTAGTAAGAACCTAGTAACAAAGCTCACATTTCTTACTGATGAAACCTCTCTGTCATCTCTCAAAGCTAAAAAATATAAAACTTCTGTTTAAATTTATTCAGACAGATTTTTATGAAGGTAGGATCAGGATATACTGTTTCCCTTCATTAAAATGTGGACTACAAGTTATTGTGGATCACAATACTTTTGAGACTATTAAAATAATTTCAGTTACTTGCTTCCGTATTCCAGAAAAATACTATTCATATGAAAACCAAACAAATTACCAAGACTACTTTTTTTCACCACCTTAGAACACTTCTAACCGAGGACTTATATTATTAACTCATGTTATTAACACATTCATTTTATATGTCCCATTTACTCTTCCACTGCTCTAAAATGTTGGAGGGAAAGGAGTGATAATACAGAGGGGAGGGTGGAGGGTAACTAGATCCAGCTTGGTTCAATTCCTGGTATCCTGAAGATTACCTGCCAGAAGCAATTCTTGAGCCCAGAGCCAGTAAGCCCTAAGCAAAACTGGAGTGGTCCAAAAGCCAAAAAAATAAAATATTCTTCATTCTTGGAGCCAGAGAAAGAATACAGTGGGTAAAAACACTTGCCTTACACACAGCCTACTCAGTTTCTAGCCCTTGCATCCTATATAATCCCCCACAGAAGGAGTAATTCCTGTGTGCAGAGATCATTCTCAGAGGAATACTCCCCAAGCACAGCTGGAAGAAACCAAAAACAAACAAACAAAAAATAACAAAAAAAAAAAATCTCCAAGTGAACAGAGGTCTCTGTCTCTATTTCCTTTGTTTGTTGTTGGATTAGTTTTAGCTCTTAATAACAGTGCTGGGAATATTACAAAAATGTGCTGAATGAATGAAGAATGAATAGTTCCTGCCCTTTAACAGCTCAAAGCACCAATGAATATGCCTCTAACATTATAAATGGCTTCTCTCTCATCTTGTGTAACTTTTTGTTTTGGTGTTTTGTTTTTATTTTTATTTTATTTTTTTGGTTATCCGGCCACACCTGGTGACACTCAGGGGTTACTCCTGGCTATGTGCTCAGAAATCACTCCTGGCTTGGTAGACCATATGGGATGCCGGGGAATCGAACTGTGGTCTGTCCTAGGATAGCGAGGGCAAGGCCTTACCACTTGAGTCAAAGCTCCAACCCCTTGTGTGACTCTTTCTATGATAGAATATTACCATATAACATACTCTTCCTGCTTAATGCATTTTAAAAGAATGAATAAAATCTCATATCAACAGAAGTAAATATTAAATACTAATAACTAAACAACCTCTAAGTGACTTGTGTGTGTGTGTGTGTGTGTGTGTGTGTGTGTGTGTGTGTGTGTACCCAGTGATCAAATCCAGGGAAAGGCACATATGTAGTTTCTTAAATTCCAGGTAATACCTTTATATTTCTTTTTTTTTTTTTTTCTTGGGATGCCGGGGGATCGAACTGCGGTCCTTCCTTGACTAGCGCTTGCAAGGCAGAAACCTTACCTCTAGTGCCGCCTCGCCGGCCCCACCTTCATATTTCTTAATGCTCTTCTCCTTGTCATAACAGAGCAATTTCCTCTTGAAGCCAATTAACAAAAGTTATTATTTTTTCCTTTTAAAAAAAATATCATTTACACTCAAAAAAGTGATTTGAATTCAATGAATACTAAATGAGATGCAAGGAAGCACAGAAATCCGATGAGGAGCTAATACTTATGGGCATATAATTCAGGTATTAAAGAGCATGCCCACAAAAAGTAGAAGGCAGGTATCAATTCTTTCCAGTTCTGTGCAAAATAAGAAAAAAGAGGCTGTAGCAGTGGCACTAATGGTAAGGCGTCTGCCTTGCAAGCGCTAGCCTAGGACAGACTGAGGTTCGATACCCGGGCGTCCCATATGGTCCGGTCCCCCCAAGATAGGAGCTATTTCTGAGCGCATAGCCAGGGGTAACCCCTAAGCCTCAACAGGTGTGGCCCCCCAGGATAAAGGAAGGGAGGGAGAGAGAGAGAGAGGCAGGGAGAGAGGGAGGGAGGCAGGGAGAAAGGGAGGGAGGGAGGGAGGGAGGGAGGGAGGGAGGGAGGGAGGGAGGGAGGGAGGGAGGGAGGGAGGGAGAAAGGAAGGAAGGAAGGAAGGAAGGAAGGAAGGAAGGAAGGAAGGAAGGAAGGAAGGAAGGAAGGAAGGAAGGAAGGAAGGAAGGAAGGAAGGAAGGAAGGAAGGAAGGAAGGAAGGAAGGAAGGAAGGAAGGAAGGAAGGAAGGAAGGAAGGAAGAACAGTTGGCTAAAGAGTAAAGCTCAAGTTGAGTTCCACAGTGCAACTCAGAACACACATCTTAACCATCTTAAAAGACATTCAAAATAAAAGTTTCTAAGAACAAAATCAAAATAAGTCTGCCCAAGCTCTCAAATAACCAGAACATCATGTTCCTGAGAGTCAACAAAGGAGATGTGTTCAAGGGATATTTATGTCTGCTTTGTGTCCATTGCAAAAAATAATTGTTGACAAGTCTCTGGAACAGGTAAAGAAAACTTTTTGCTGACTTTTTTTTTCCGGGAGGGGGGGGGGATGGGCCACACCGGGCAGCACTCAGGGTTACTCCTGGCTTTGCACTCAGAAATTGTTCCTGGCAAACTCGAGGGACCATATGGAATGCTAGGAATTAAATCTGAGTACATCCCAGATTGGCCGCATTCAAGGCAAATATCCTACCACTGTGCTATCTCTCCATCCCGAAAAGTTATATTTTTTATTTAAATATCTTTATTTAAGCACCATGATTACAAACATGTTTGTAGTTGGGTTTTAGTTATTTATAAATAAATAAATAAAAAACACCCCCCATTCACTAGTGCAATGTTCCCACCACCAATGCCCCATCTCTCTCCTCTCCCATCCCCTACCTCTATTAGAGACAGGCATTCTATTTTTCTCACTCACTACCATTGTCATGATAGTTGTCAGTATAGTAATTTCTCTAACTGGACTCACCAATCTTTGTGTTAAGTTTCATATTATGGGCCAAAGGAGCATCTTTTACCAGGAGACATTCAAAGGTAAGTAAGGGCAATAATTGGCACTAAGCATCTCTGGTCCTACTTATTGCATTGAGTTTTGACATGCCACAAAATGAGATGAAAAATATCTTAAGTTGACATTCAAATCATTTCTTCTAGCCCCCTGCCTTTCCGGCCTTCAACAGGAAGAATGGATTCTAGGCCTTTATTCTGTAACTTGATCAATGAAAGTCTTGTAATGACATTCAAAGATAGTATACAGCATTGTGGTCAGTATACATGGAACATATATACTACATTTCTAGAGAGAAATTATCTTTTTTGAAAGGGTACTCATATAAACTTTTTACTTTAGGGGAAGACAGAATGAGCCATACTCAGTAGTGCTCAGGACTTAGTCTTGGCTGTACTCAGAGATTACTTCTGGCAGTGTTCAGGTGCTAATGGGCCATAACAGAAGCCAGTTATATGAAAAGCCAAGTACATATCTGTATTATCTCTGCAAAACCCAAATAAACATTTTAAAGTAATGAGTGGCAAAGCAAAGCCTTATATGTAAAATTTAAGTTTATATTTTTCTTCCCTTACACAAAACCTCTTCTGTTCTCATTATTGTTGTTGGTGTTGGAAAGCTGTAAAGGAAAGCAGAATGTTTTCTCATATTTGTATCAGCAATTTTGGAACAAATCAGAAGTCTAAAAGACAGGGGGGAAAAATAACTTCTTAGAACTGAGAATCAAGGCGATACCTCAAAGAATACTTTTTATTTCCCCTAAAGTCTTTCAAGTTTAGGTTCAGTATTTGAGCTCTTCAGAGAAATAGAGCTGAATGTGAAGTGAAGCAAATGCTCTGCAATTTTTTTTTAATTAGCACAGTGAAGTTCATATCACCAGAGGTATATAACATAATCTCTCTGGTGTCAGAGAGATATTTTGGTATGTCACAAATTGAATAATGCCACTTTCTTTTAAAAAAAAAAAGTTACCTTAAGGGGCCAGAGCAATAGTACACAGAGTAGGGCACTTGCTTTGCATGCAGTTGACGCAGATTTGTTTCCTAGCATCACATATGATTCCTCCAAGCATAGTCAGGAGTAATTCCTGAGTATAGTCAGTAGTAACCCCTAAGCATTGCCAGAATGGTCCCAAATCAAACATTAATTTAATTTAAAAGTTATCTTAGAAGGTAAAAAAAAAGGGGGGGGGACAGAAATGATTAGGTTAAAAATCTTGATAGCAGCTGGAGCAGTGGCGCAAGCAGTAGGGCATTTTCCTTGCACGCGCTGATGTAGGACAGACCACAGTTCAAACCTCCAGCATCCCATATGGTCCCCAAACCAGGAGTGATTTCTGAGTTCATAGCCAGGAGTAACCCCTGAGCATCACCGGGTGTGGCCAAAAAAATTTTTTTGATATAGGAGATTATCCTAGAGAAGCTATGTGACAGAGTCAGAGTTAGGAGATGAAAGTAGAAGCCAGAGATTTGAGGGAAGAGAGAACTTTAGTATATATGCTACATATACTACATATACTAAAAGACAAAAGTACAAGGAAAGAAATCTCCTTTAGAATCTCAGCAAAGAACCCAGAAGAGTGTCTAGCTAGGAAATAAATGTTTTAAGTCACTAAATTTGCATTTACTCTTAATAGCAGCCTAGAATATTAATACAGTGTAGAATCAATATTATACAAGGCATATATGGGAATCAAAGAAAAAAATTAGAGCAGATATTTTTTTGTTTGTTTTTTGGGCCACACCCGTTTGATGCTCAGGGGTTCCTCCTGGCTAAGCACTCAGAAATTACCCCTGGCTTGGGGGGACCATATGGGACGCCGGGGGATGGAACCTCGGTCCTTCCTTGGCTAGCGCCACCTCGCCGGCCCCAAAGCAGAAATTTTTTATTTCTTACAATTTCAGGACTCTCTGGATATTTGGATATTGTTTCCCAACCACTGTAATATATAATGTTTAAAATTGTTCTCACATTCTGTGAAGCACTTTGTTGGCAATATATTTTCAATCCTTAAAATAAACTCTAATCCAACATGGAGTAATTTAATTTGTCCAGCAAAACCTAGCTAACAGTGACCTGTCTGTTCAGTCAGGGTACAGGGGCCATGACAGCATAGTGGATAGGGTGCTTGCCTCATGGTATCGGCTGATAAAGATTCTATCCCCACCATCCCATATGATCCCAACCACCAACAGTGATTGATCTCTGAGTGCAGAGTCAGAGCAAGCCCTGAGCACTGTTGCTCTGACCCCCTCAAAATAAACACAGACAAGAGCCAGAGTTATAGGGCAGGGGATGGGAAGGGAAGGAAAGACAGAGAGAGGAAGGATGAAAGCAGAAAATATATACTTATAACTAGATTCAGAATTTCCAGCATTTTATTATGCTAGTCATCAATGGCAATTGTTTTATTTTGGGACATACCCAGCAGTACTCAAGGAACTATATGGGGTGCTGAACATGGGTTGGCCATGTTCAAGGCAAGCATCAGACCTGCAGTACTATCACTCCTGCCCCCAAGCAAGGACTATTTCAAGATACACAGCATTTTAAATCATGTATTATACTTTAAAGTGAAGATTCTGAATTTAAAACTGTGAGCATCAAAATAATGTGATAGACTGCATCTGCTGAATTGCTCAGCTTAAGTCTCTAGACAGTGGATGGCAATGTCGCCTCAGAAACAATGAATCAGGAAGAAAACTCCCATGTAGTTGGATTAATGGCTGTTCATAGGCTGTACGTATTTCTCCCCATTTATTTATTTTATTTATTTTTTTGGTTTTTGATTTTTGGTTCACACTGGCAGTGCTCAGGGGTTACTCCTAGCTCTATGCTCAGAAATCACTTCTAGCAGGCACAGGGACCATATGGGATGCCAGGATTCGAACCACTGTCCGTCCTGGGTTGGCTGTATGCAAGACAAATGCCCTACCACTGTGCTATATCTCCAGCCCCATTTCTCTCCATTTCTGACCCTCTTGGAAATATACAGGATTAATGACTCCAAACCTGGACCCGGCAGGAGACAAGCAAATGTCTTTATGGTGTGTGATGGCATCAGTGAAATGGACAAGGCATTCTAGCCACATTATTATGGACCTAGATAGGTGTAAAATTGAGTTGTTTTTAAGCTCTGTGGGCTACTATTGGCCAGATAATTATCTGTTTAAATGTTAAAGATGTTGTGATCTAATATATTAGTACAAATAAAATAAAAAAAAAGATGCAATACCAAGTTGGGCTGAGCTTGCATGTAAATGGAAGATATATCCATTTATATTGCAAATCCCTACTATTAAATGATTTGGTTGTTTCTTATATGAAAAAAATACACATACCTATTAACCCAATGACCCCACTATTAAGTAATTTCCCCCATTAAAAAATTTTAAATATATGCTTACCAAAATATATATATGAATGCCTATGGTGATTTATTAGTCATCATCACCAAAAATTGGCAGCAACCCAATGCATCAGAACTGGTGAATAGATAAACACATTGATACACATCATCAACAGAATGAAAAAAAAATCTGGCTTGATTAATCAGAGACAAATCTTCCATACATAACAGGTACAATGATTTGAATGCTGCATTATTCTACATGTATGGCTTTTTAAAAAAAAAAAAGCAATATACACTAGAAAATACATGAGCAGTTGCCAGGAGTTAAAAAAGTACAGCAAGAGGCTAATTAAGAGAAGTGCTAGGAGACAGAATCATCCTATAGCTTCTATTTCTTTATTTTGATGGTGGTTTTGAAAATAATAAGGATTTTCAAAGCAATGAAACCATAGTTTATTTTGCTGCAGAGAGCCTCTAAGGACTCCGCCTATTTTCGGCTTGTTTGTTTTTTTGTTTGTTTGGTTGGTTTTGGTTTTTGGGTCACACCCGACAGTGCTCAGGGGTTACTCCTGGCTCTATGCTCAGAAATCGCTCCTGGCAGGCACGGGGGACCATATGGGACACCGGGATTTGAACCACGAACCTTCTGCATGAAAGGCAAACGCCTTACCTTCATCCTATCTCTCCGGCCCCTCGGCTTGTTTGTTTTTACCCCATTTTATTTCTTTTCTTTTCTTCAAACAGAACCACATAACTTGAACCATCTTGCTCTGCCCTCTCAAATTGAGGGGGAAATAATGGAAGCTATCAAGACCAAACAGTTGTTTGAGCACTAAGTAGTAGCAAAAAGGATTGGACTTAAACACCAAATCCAAAGCCAATCTACAACAACCTAGACACAAAGGGGACCTCTTATACAAGCAGCCCAGGGGGTAAGGATGGGGGATATGAGATGCAAGCTGGAAACAGGGGTGGTGGGAGGACAACTTTGGTGATGGGAATTCCCCTGATTTAATGTTAATATGTACCTAAAATAATACTGTGAAAGATATGTAACCCATTTTGGTCAAAATAAAAATTATTATTATTATAAAAGAAATCAGTATCTCAGTCCCGGCAGCACCCCACCCCACCCCACCCCCACCCCCACCCGCCCGCTCGCCCAGTTGGGAGTCAGTTCGCTCTTTTCCTCCCTCTCACCCACCCATCCGCCCATCGACCAGCCCTCGCCAGGTATACTCGCGCAAAAATTAAAAAAAAATTTAGTATCTCAAACACACACACACACACACACACACACACACACACACACACACACACAAATAGAACCCATAGCACAACTGTCAAAGGTAGAAAGGTGATACAAATGGAAGAGCTAAAAAAGTTGTACAGATTAAAATTTGCTTTATTCACCCAAATAGCTTTCTGATGTCCTGACAACCAATTCAACATTTTGAATTACACTGTGCAAGCACCTCAGAGAACAGAATCATTCACAATACTGAAATGATTCCTTTTTCAAAGGAATAGAGTATTTCAATTTAGTCAGAGGTTGCTTTCCTCTGAGGACCATATTTGTTAGTCACAGAGTACAAAACAACTGATTGTATAAGTGAAACTACAGGAAACTAAAAAATAAAGCTGGCAATTTTGAAATAAATATGAGAGAGGACAAAGTCCTAAGGATGAGGTAAAGCACCTTTTTTGCATGCTTAAGGTTGGCAGGTTAATCCCTAGATTAACAATCTAGTCTAGTCTCCGGAACTGCAGTTAACAACGCACCTGATGCACCAGCAAACACAGGTACAACCAGTGCACCATTAACAACAATGCATCCCCTAGCATCACCACAAAAATGATGACACTACAACAAAGGAAGGGGAGTAAATAAAGGAGTCAAATGTGAATTTTCAAAATCAGTACTGAGAAAATGAGAAAAATAGACCATTCAAAAAAGATAAGAAATTAAGGACTACTACAGTGACAGTACAGCAGGTCAGCTGTTTGCCTTGTTCATGACCCCTTTAGGTTCAATCCCTGGTATTCCATATGGTATCCTGAGTCCCAATAGGAGTTATCCCTGAGCAAAGTCAGAAGAAAATCCTGAGCATTAGCAGGTGTGTCCCTCATCTGATGAGAAAGCAGAATTGATTCAGTAGAGTCTTTTTAACTAGAACAAAGTAAATGTTCTTTGAAATTATATAAAATTATATAAATTATATAATATATTATTAATTATATAAATTAATTAATATGTTAATTAATATTAATTAATAATTAATTATATGAATTATATAAAATTATATAAAAATCTGTATCTCGGTGGTTCTCACTATTGGGACAATAGTGGTATTGAGACCATCCATGAGAGCTACAGAAATATATAACCATTATCCTACCACAACCTAAATCAGAATAGAATCATGCTCCTCTTCAGTCAATTAAGTCTAAGGTGAGGAAGTAGCCATCATGAATGGCTAATGAAGGGTAAAAAGGGATGAAAGGAACTAGAGATAAACTACAGCAGCAGATAAGACACTTGGCTTGCACAAGGTCAACCACAATTCACTCCCAGACTAGGAATATAATTTACACACACACACACACACACACACACACACACACACACACACACACACACAACACACACACAAACAACAGACACACATACACAGAGGACATTGTTTTCTATGCTCTGTACCAGCATTAATCTGTGGGACAAATTTTAGGTTTGTACCAGCATTATTACTCTGTGGATTAATTTTAGGATTTAGGGACAAAGAGAAAGTTCAATGTTCAATGCCAGGAACTCCATGATCCCCTGAGCACTGTGCCTAGCTCCTGACCATCACAAGGTGTGGCCCTTAAAAATTAAAAAAAAAAAAAATGAAGGAGGGTGATTAGAGCCAAGGTGATGTCTAAAAAAACTACTGGGAAGCTACTTTACTTCCAGGGGTAGTTAATGGATTCAAACTCTGGCACTGCATAATGTCAAGCATCAGCAGGAGTGGCTCCCAAGCATAGCTGAGAGTACAAAACAGGATGTCACTGTAGGTTTTACACTCTTTACTATGGCAGTCCTTTTCAGCTTCTAACAAAATCTGATATCCAGTGAAATTTTGTCCTAACTCAATTCTAGGAGACCGTCACAAACATTAGCAATGTTCAGAGAGAGATATAGTTATCCATAAGTTCATTTTCTAGGCAAATGACTAAAGCTTTAGAATAAAAATTTTATTGGTAATACATAGACAAATTACTAGAGTTATCAAAAACTGAAAGTTTTCTTCCAATAGCCATTAGGTCTTGTCCGATTCTACTCTATGTAGCTAATATCTTAAGCTATACGAAAAGACCAGAAGTTCAAAGGGCAAGTGCTCTTCTTCTTTTCAAGTGAAATGTTTGGCCTTATTAGGAAAATATTCATTTCAATCATCTAAAAAAAAATTTCTCAAAGTCAGAGAAAAAAATTAATTAGCCCCAAATGTCTTATCAGCAGATATACTCAATTCAGATAAAAGGGACTATTGCATTAAATTATCTATGACTACTCTTTTAAGATGACTTTATTGACACCACCTGTCAATTATATTGAAGAGCTATAAATTAATAATTATGCACAAATGATCTATCTCATAGGTCCCCTAGGAACACATATTGCATCTGCATGTGACACCAATTCACATCCAGTTCCTTAGTGAATATTCATAGACAACAACATCTGAAGGTTAGTATAAACAAAACACTACTACCAAGACATCTTTTGTCCCTGTTCATCCATGACTAGCCATGGAAAAGTAATACCAGTGTTCTGGATTATCCTTGTGCATTGGAACCATTTGTGAATGTCCATTTAAGAATTTTACAATTTGGGGCCGGAGAGATAGCATGGAGGTAAGGCATTTCCCTTGCATGCAGAAGGTCGGTGGTTCGAATCCCAGCATCCCATATGATCCCCCGAGCCTTTTGGGGGCGATTTCTGAGTGTAGAGCCAGGAGTAACCCCTGAGCGCTGCCGAGTGTGACCCAAAAGCAAAAAAAGAAAAAAGAAAAAAAAGAATCTTACAATTTGTGGCCACAGGAATAGCACAGCGGTTAGGCATTTGCCTTGCACGCAGCTAATTTGAACAGATGGTTCTAATCCCGGCATCCCATATGATCTCCTAAGCCAGCCAGGAGCGACTTCTGAGTGCAAAGTCAGGAGTAACCCCTGAATACCACCGGGTATGACCCAAAAATTAAAAAAAAAAATGTAAAGAAAAAGAGTTTTACAATTTGGCAAAAAATATAAATAATTCTTCAGGCTACATGTTTTTGTTCTGCTATTGTAGCTTATGTGCCACAAATAATTTTACTCACATACTATCTCAATTTTTTAAATGTTTATCCATACATTGTTTTATGAGGCATTAAGATGATATCATACCTTTTGGTAAAATTGTTGTTTTGTTTGTTTGTTTTGTGTTTTGGGGGGGAAAAATCACACTCAGCAACACTCAGGGGTTACTCCTGGATCTGCACTCCAGAAATCGGTCCTGGCAGGCGCGGGGGACCATATGGGATGCTGGGAATCAAATCAGGGTTCGTCCTGGGTTGCCCGCATGCAAGGCAACCAACCACCCTACTGCTATGCTATCTTTCCAGCCCCTGGTGATATATATTAGAATTAGATAAAAAAAAAAAAATGTCTCTATTTGGCTCCCAAGGGGCTACAAGAGCTGGCTTCTTTCTACCCTTCCAATATCATCTCTTAATAGAGGTTCCCAAACTTCTTTGGCCTACTGTCCCCTTTTCAGAAAACTGCTCAATTCCCTCTAGAAATCTACCACATTTAAGTAAACGATCAGAAAGTACCCACATACCCACACTCACAAACACATCTGCCACCCCAAATGGTACCCTAGGAGTGGTATGGCCAACTTTGGGAAATACTAACACCACCCTCACTCATGATGCTCCAACCTACAAGCCCTCAGTCCCTGGACATTCGCACTTGCTCTCCCATTGTCTAAAATAATCTCTACTTCTGTCAATCTCCAGTCACACAAATCCTTCATTTTTTTTTTTGGTTTTGTTTTTGTTTTGTGGGCCACAGGTGCCATGTGTGCTCAGGAATCACTCATAGCAGGTCTCAGATGACCATATGAGACACATGGGATAAAAACCAGGTCAGCTGCATGCAGGACAAGAATCCTACCCACTGTACAATCTCTCCAGCCCACTTCTTCATTTTAAGGTATTTTTAAGTCAAATACAATTTCCTCAGAAAAATTTTTCTCTGATCTCCCTGCCCAAGTGATCTTCTCCAGGTACTTTCTACCTGTCAAGCTATTTCAATACTAATCTATTCCCCAAGCACCATAGTGCCTAGCACACAGGGATCTCCAATAAATACACTGTGGTAAGAGTAAAGAACTATTTGCCCAACTCTGCAAAATTAAACTAAGGCATAGGCAAAGTCAGAGATTTCTCTCTTTTATTTCCTTATTATAAGTAGGCAATTTCAGAGATTTCTCCCTCTTTTATTTCCTTATTATGAATGATTATTTTTAAAGAAGTTTTAGATATGACAAAAAATATCAAGCTAATCATTTGGGTATCATTTATGCTCCCTTACTAAATTTTTCTTTATTGCAACCTGTATTATAGGATACAGCTGTTACCATTAATTAATATTGCTGTAAAAGACAAAGTTCATGGGCCGGAGTGGTGGGTGGCGCAAGCAGTAAAGCATTCGCTTTGCCCGTGCTAGCCTAGAATGGACTGCGTTTTGATCATCTGGTGTCCCATATTGTTCCCCAAGCCAGGAGCGATTTCTGAGTACATAGCCAGGAGTAACCCCTGAGCGTCGCGGGTCTGACCCAAAAAACAGAAAAATAAAATAAAAAACAAAAAGACTAAAGTTCATAGTTTATTCAAACTTTTTAGTTGTGAATTTTTTTCAACCCAAAATCCCCTCATTTATACCAAACTGCCTTTAGAAGCTCTGTCTCTAAAGGTGTCTCATTTGTAAATTTTCTTTAGCTTGCTATAAGAATTTAGAAGATTATTGGGTCAAATATACCTCAGGACTGGAATTTGGGGGGCTAGCATTATGGGATTTAGGAGTCAACTTTTTTGTTTTGTTTTGTTTTTGTTTTTTTGAATCACACCTGGCAGCGTTCAGGGGTTACTCCTGGCTCTATGCTCAGAAATCCCTCCTGGCAGGCTCAGGGGACCATATAAAATGCCAGGATTCCAACCACCAACCTTCTGCATGCAAGGAAAACAGCTTATCTCCATGCTATCTTTCTGGCCCCAAAGTACTACTTTGTTTGTTTGTTTGTTTGTTTGTTTGTTTGTTTTTGGGCCTCACTCGGTAATGCTCAGGGGTTACTCCTGGCTATGCACTCAGAAGTTGCTCCTGGCTTGGGGACAATATGGGACCCAGGGGATCGAACTGCGGTCCGCCCTAGGCTAGCGCTGGCAAGGCAGACACCTTACCTCTAGCGACACCGTACTGGCCTGGTACTACTTTTTTTAATAATAATTTGATACAAAAATTTTGAGGGCACAGCTGGTGGTGTATAGTTGTGCATCATTTGATGTGACAAAAATTCAATGAGGGGTGACTGTATGCAAAGCACTATAGTATCTCTCTAATGCAACACTACTAAGCACACAATTTACAGCTGTTGATGCTGTCATTCATATTCAACAAGAACTTTTGTTGTGACAAGTTACTCCTATTTTCTCCCTTTCCACACTATTTCCTTGATCTTTTTCTTCACCAATGTTGAGGTACCTTGGTTTACAATATTGTTTATCATATTTTTCGTGCACACATAGTACCAACACCACACCCATCACCAGAGTGCCTGCATCTCTCCACCCGTGTCTCAGCACCCTCCTAAGACACCCATCTCACAAGGAAACTCAAATCTATATTCAAACTCTCCAGTTCTGATGCTCTTATTATGTATCTTTATATTCCACATATGGAAGAGCTCTTTTTTATAACTGTGAAGTTGGTAACACTTACACATAACAGATGATTTAAATTACTGAAATTAGACAAAATTTAAAATCCATAATTTATATAAAATTTTCTCTAACACTACATACCCTTCTTTTTTTACAGATATATAAATTTTAAAAATGTATTAAAATTTTAATTAATAATAGGAATAATTCTGCGCTAAGGAAGAGATTGTAAAACTGGCATGTAATAGATAAATCCTACAAACAAAATTTAATAAGAGAAAAAATAAGAAAATACTAAGGTGAAAATATGAATAAACTAGCGAAAGTGTGTTTTATCCTAAGAAATGGAATAGTGGCTCAATATAAATGAAATTTTAATTGGTTTTTAAAGAGATATAAAATCCCTTTGCAGGACTGGAATAAAGAAAACTGGTTATCTAATAGGGGGCAAACAAAAACACCATGACTGAGTAGCATACTCAATGTCAAATGCTAAGAAGTTGGTCTTGCCTTTTTTTAGAAGTTCCTATCAGATGTAATAGCTGAAAGTGCCTGGAAAATGGATCAATCTCTTTCTTGGTTTTGGTTTTTGTTTACTTTGTTTAAGGGCCACACCCAACAGTGCTAAGAGGTTACTTCTGGCTCTGAGCTCTGGAGAGTTTAAAGGATGTTGGGATATCATCCCTATAGGCTGCATACCAGGCAAATGCCCTACTGCTGTGCTATTGATGGATCCAGATGGTAATAATCTTGCAAAACATGTTTCAAGGCTATAGATTTCCAGGCTTTTGTCTTCCCTGAAGCACTGATATGTTCCTTCAACTCTGAATGATAATATAGCTGAATGGAATATTCTAGGTGAGGTGATCATTTCAATGATTTTTACTATATCCCTCCATTCTCTCTAACTCATAGAACCTCATTTAATAGAACTGCTGTGAATCTTGTGAGCTTTGGAGGAGTTATAGAAGTTTTTCTTTTGATCCTGCTTTCAATAGTATGTCTTTGTCAGTGGCTTTTGTCATTCTATGTATGATGTGTCTTGAAATTTTTCTATTTGAGACTACTTTTGCTGGGACCTTTCAGGCCTCTTAGGTCTGAGTGTGCCTGTACTTCTCAACTCTGGTAAATTTTTATTTATGATATCTTAAACTACTGATTCTTCATCAAATTTGTTCTTCAGGGCTTTTGATGATAGATTGTCTCTCTCGAACTCATTTCTTTTCAGACATTTTTTCCATCTTGTTTTTCCTAGATTATCTCCATCATCTTATCTTGGAGCACCTTAACATTATTTTTGGGGGGGGATGGGGGCTTTGTTGTGTTTGTATTTGTTTGTTTTTAGGGGGTTGAAGAGTTTGTTTTGTTTTGTTTTGTTTTGAGCTATATCTGGCAGTGCTCAGGGCTTACTCCTAGCTCTGCAATCAGGGTTCATGCTTGGTGAAGCTCAGGGACCATTTAAGGTGCTGGGGATCAAACTCAGATCAGCTGTGTGCAAGGCAGCAAGGCAAGCAAGTATCCTGCCCACTGTACTATCACTTGAACCATCTATTGAATTCTTTGTAACAATGACCATCTTCATTTCTATCATTTCTGATTGTTTTTCATTTTGATTCTCACTTTTCTGTGCTTTGCTAGCTGTGTCATTGTTTCTTTGAGCTTAATAAACATTTTCAATATGATGTCACTAAAGTCATTCTCTGAGGATTTAGAGAGCTAGTTGGTGCTTGCTGAACCTTCTATGTTATTGTTTTCATTCATTGAACGTGGCAGCATCCTCCCCACTGTGTTTGCAGTGCTGAAAATGAATCTTTGTAGTTAACCCTACAGTGTCTGAGGGATTTGGGCTGGGTGTTGCAATATTTTCCTTTCCAGCCTCATCTTTTCCAGTGACAGAAAGTGTTAAGTGTGAATAATGTATGACTTGATGAGTAGAGAAGTTCCACATGGGGCATGCTTCAGGAGATGTGAAGCTAGTTCTGTTGATCTGGCAGAGGTAAGGGAAGGAAGGTGCTAGAACCTAGCAGAGTAGGGGAACAAGCAGAAGTTCCGATTTTTCCCTCATCTTATCCCACTAACAAGAGATAAAAATGAGATGCTTTTTTTTTTATGAAGTCTAATGTTTGTCTCACAATTATTCATGGTAATGTAGTTCATTGAGTATCATTATTTTTACACAGAATATCTGCACTTGGTATTGAACTTTCAATGCCAATGTAATAATTATATGCATATATTTTTTAAATGAGCTAAAATGCCAAGTTATTTTATTTTTAGCATAAAAAGTTCACTGGCCTGTATCTCAGCTACTTGTTTGATCTTAACTATCTGTCAAAAAATCCAAACAAAATTTAAATTTAAATCCAAAAAAAAATTTAAATAACTGTTATGCCTACCAAGTAACTGTTTCTATCCATAAAACAGAAAGTTAAAGGTGGTGCAATAGATTGAGTTTTAAGTAGCTCTTTTCTGTCATTTCCAAATACTGTTGACACAAAAGATAAATCCAATACAGTGTTTTCCTCAAAAGAGTCAATGCTATATTTAGATTTTTATAGAAGACATATTTTTATCGTGACAAATATCTCATATTTGAATAAATGAAGAAAAAGAGCAATTATTATAACAAGCTCTCATCTGAGGCTTTCAGAGAACTGAAAATTAATCCATAAATTATTTTAATACTTAGATATTGTCTGACTGATACATCTGTGCCTTACAAGTAAATGCAGGCAATTTAGCAAAAGAACAGGGCTTCACAAGTTTTCCTCCCTTAGTTCAAAATGCCATCATTCTGTAGTTAAGTCGTGAAATTAGGTTTAAAAATCCAATAATCACAGTGATACAGACGAGGGTGGAGAATGATCTTGGCAGCCAAAAGCATCACTCTCATTTCATATAGATGCCGTTCATCTGAAGTCATACAGTGAGTACATTAGATATGCTAATGAATTACCATTCTATTTTTTGTAACTGCCTAAACTTCTACAAATTCATAAATAAAACTTGATAATCAGCATAATGCTCAACATGATGGATACAGAAGTTAATCCCTCATCACAGTTTAACAAATCATAGAAAATGGGAAGAATCAGTCAAGAAAAGCTAAGTGTGGCATGGAAGACCTGCATACTACAATTATAGATAAAGACACCCCTGCGATAATAGAGTCCCACTTGCAGGTAATTTCTATGGCCACCACCACCAAAAGGCCAAAGTCTTCTGTCCCAGGAATGTGGTTTTTGGCCTCAGAAGCCAACTATTCTTTAGCTACTTCTCCAAGCTTGTGGCTTATTATTAAATAGACACTGTGTGAGAACTGAGCATTTGCAGAATCAAAGTCGAATAAAAATACCCTTTCAGGCCCAGAGATGTAGAAAAGTGATTTGGTACCTGCCTTGCTTGTTTAGGCCATGAGCTGGATCTGTGACCCAACAATACATGCACAGTGCAATCCACAACACTTGTTTCTCCCTCTCCAGCTCAATACCACTCACTGCTATCAAGCATGAGTAAGCAGAGAAATCAAGATGCAACCAGTAGACATGCCAGCAAAAAAGAAAGAAAGAGGAAAAACTTAATCTCTTACCAAGGTGGGTTGATAAAATCAGTTTGTCAGAGAACAAGAAAAAATACAACTTTCAACTAGGAGTAAACTGCTCAGATTCCCCATACTTGTTGAATATATATAGAACACCTTGGCTAAATTCTCCCATAGCCTAATGTATAACTAATTAGTCCATAGCTTAATAGATCATATACACCAATACAAAATAATATTAGTAATCGAGTCAGTAATCGGGTTAGGAAGAATGCCTTGCATTTGCCCAGCCCAGGTCCAATTTTTGCCACCCTATGGTCCTAATTAGCATAATGAAGTATAGCCCTGGAGACTCTCAGGCACTGATGGGGTGGGCCTAGGGGTACCCAGCCCTGTAGGGCCTGAACAGCAGAACATGCTCGAACCTGAGCACTGAACAACTGACTCAACTGGCAGTGATCACAGGCAGTGGCTTCAGAGTTTCATGAGCACACTTGAGTAAGAATCCCTCAAATAATGATTTACAAAGCTATTTAAATAAGGTTTCAGGCATACGTAACATTCCCACCTTCAATGTCACCACTGGTATTACCCCATCCATCTAATGACTTCAGGTTCCCTCCCATTCCCCAACCTGAGTACATGATTGACACATTTAATTTATTAGTGTAGATTGGGTCCTATAGGTTAAGTGTTGTTGGGCTTAAAGGGTTAAGTTTATACAGATACTTCAACAGATGAACCCAAGCCGCCTGACTCTTGCCCCCTTCTTGATTCTCTCCTCCATCTCTTCAAATGTTTTGTTTCTATAATCTACAGCCAATGTTTTGTCTACCTTTGATACCTTTCATCCCCAAGAAACATTATTCAATCTGCCACACATGAAAGAGAACAGCCTTCATACATCTGTGTCCACCTGCCTTACTTCGCTTATCCTAGCTTCTCCAGAGTGAATCTCGTCTTTTTTCTTTTTTTTTCTTTTTTTTGGTTTTTGGTTTTTGGTTTTCGGATCACACCCGACAGCACTCAGGGGTTACTCCTGACTCTATGCTCAGAAATCGCTCCTGGCAGGGTCGAGGAACCATATGGGATGCCGGGATTTGAACCACCGACCTTCTGCATGAAAGGCAAACACCTTACCTCCATGCTATCTCTCCGGCCCAAAACTTGTCTTTTTAATTCAGTGCTTAGGAACTACTGAAATTTTGGTTGTTCAGCATCAGTGCTCTATTCTCATCTTTTCTCTTTGGGACTCAATTTCTTCATCTTTTTTTTTTTTTTTTGGTGTTTTGTTTGTTATTAGTTGAGCAATGCTCAAGGATTACTCCTGCCTCTTCACTAATAATAATAGTCCTTAGGAGCTCAAAGGACCATAAGGGATGCCAGGGATCAAACCTGCATTGTTGACATGCTAGGGGAGTGCCTTACCCTCTGTACTATCTCACTGACCCCAAATTTCTTATCTTTTGTTTTTTTTTTTTTTTTTTGGTTTTTGGGCCACACCCTGTGACGCTCAGGGGTTACTCCTGGCTATGCGCTCAGAAGTTGCTCCTGGCTTCTTGGGGGACCATATGGGACGCCGGGGGATCGAACCGCGGTCCGTCCTAGGCTAGCGCAGGCAAGGCAGGCACCTTACCTCCAGCGCCACCGCCCGGCCCCCAAATTTCTTATCTTTATAGGAATTTTCTTTATCTTTATAGGGAAGAGGTTAAGTGCTTATGTCTCTAAAACCCAATAATCTACTTAGTACTTTTTCCAAAGTCAGACTATTGAATGCAGCACTTCATAAAAAAAAACTATCTATAAGCAAAGCATAACACATACAAAATAATTTCCAACATGAAGGAATAACAAAATCCTATGTGGTGATATTGGAGTAAAAGGCACTGTGGCATTGCCTTGGTGAAATGCTGGATCTAGCAATATTCAAGCAGTAAATTTTATGGAATTTCATCACACTCGCATCACAGAGTTCTTTGTGATAACACTGAAATAAAACCATTGTGTTGAGTTAATAATTAGTTTTAAAATGTTGTAAGCTAATGATGCAAAAGGAAGTCATTCTGGGTACAGGATGATAGGGCAAATCTGTGACTCAGTTTACAGATAGTATTTTAAATTGTCCATTTTTCTTTATTTCCCACTACTGTTAGAAAATTGGGGGGAGGAAGTAGTGAGAGAAAAGTGTCATTAAATACAATGGCAGAGAGTCTTGTGCACTCTGGTAAATTATTTCTGAAACATAGGTTGCCAAAATCTTAATTATGAATAACTTTGTAAATCAGTTATCTTAATAAGATACTTTTAAATACATGAAAATTATATAGTCATGCTACTGTAGCAATGCTGCTTAGGCTAACAAAAATGTGCAGAAAATATTTTAAGTTAACAAATGTTAAAATAGTTTATTGATGGACATACATGCATTTTAATATTTTTACTTCATTAGAGAACAAAAAGGACTTTCAAATAAGGCCTACATATAATGAAGGATAAAATTTTCTCCTATGGAATTCTGTGGGTTTTGAAAATATCTCAAAGAACAACTCTATGTTATGTTTTCATGGTATAACTAAATATATATATAACTAAATGCTATGCTTTTATGCTATTCACCACATATACACAATGCTTACTAGAAGCAGTAAAATATAGGATTTTTACTATATTTTAGGAAATATAATACTAAATATCTGAAAAGATATTTTTAAGATACTAGGGCATGAAACTATAACCTTGTGGGAAGATAAAACCTGGAACCAAAGTCCTCCAGTCTATGTTCTTAGTATTCTTTTCTCTTGGTTACAACATCTAGTTCTCTTAAATAATTTAAAATTACATAGCCTTTTAGATAAAATGAAAGTTATCAAGAACACTCTAGGTCCCAGATTATAGCGAGAAGGAAAAAAATTGGTGGAGGAGAAACACAAATATAAAAGGTTGGGAACAGGCACCAAGAGGTCTCAGGTGCATTAGTGGCGCTAGAGGTAAGGTGTCTCTGCCTTGCCAGCGCTAGCCTAGGATGGACCGCGGTTCAATCCCCCAGTGTCCCATATAGTCCCCCAAGCCAGGAGCGACTTCTGAGCACATAGCCAGGAGTAACTCCTGAGCATCACCGGATGTGGCCCAAAAACCAAAAAAAAGGACAGAACTAAATATCCAAGCCAGAATCAACAACAATGAAATTGTGATACCCAAACTTTAACCAAAACTTAAAATGAGCCTATTTTGATGGCAGGAAGGTGGCAGGAGTGATGGCATGGGATGATGCCCTCAGCGAACATTGGTGGAAGGAGGTCAACATTGGTGGGAGGACTGGCCCTGAAATTGTGTGTCTGAAACCCAACTATGAAGAACTTTGTAAATCACAATGTTTTCAATAAAAATATTAAAAAAAAAAAAAACAACCTGCATAGCTCTTCTATGTGGAGACAGTGCCTTTCAATAGTGATTAAAGATAAATGTGCAAATATGTGATATCAAGTATTATAAACTTCTTAAATCATGTGTTTTAGTGATAGAAAGATCATCTACTATTTTACCTCAAACACAATCGGTAATAAAACTGATGAGAGGTTGGCATCAACAAAATGTGGTAAAATTTTGAGGATTCAGCAGAAAAGACATTTGTCTTTCAAGTCTGATTGACCTGGTTTGATCCCTAATATGTTCCTATATGTTTTCAGACCCACCAGAAGTGATCCCCAAGCTCAGAGCCAGGAGTAAGCCCTGAGTACTGCTAGGAGTGACCAAAAAAATGCTTAGAATTCCTGATTTTGAGGGAAATGAAAAGAGAGCCAATTGAGACCAGAATGGAAGAGCGAGAAAAGAAGGGAAAAGAAAAAAAACTGAGCTCAAAATTTGATCTCAACTGTGGCTACATATTTCAGACAACTGAAGCTCACCCAGAAAAGTCACTGAGAACCAGAATTGTTGAAAGTAACTTCCAAGTTTCCCTGATTGAACAGACTCTATAACCATAGCTGAGAACCAATTTAGTCAACGGTCCTGTAGATTAGGGGGGAAAAAAGCCTCATACAAATAGCTCCAATACTCAGGGTTTGGATGACTACAGCAGATAGGACTTACACAATGGGTCTGAATAGGAAACAGGAATGAGGTAGATGTCCAAAGTCAAACCTTTCCTTGATCACCAAGCAAATAGAAGGAAGCACTAGAACCAAACAAGTGATGCTATGAAAGCTAAGTTCCAATGACATTCTCCACACTAGACTGTGAAAATTCTATCACCTTCCACTCTATCATCTTTTCTTGTTTTGTGATAGAGAGCAGGGCATACCCTATTCAAAATCATTTAATGGTCTCTTACTCCCAAGAAACAGCCTACAACTGACAAGCTTCCTGCTCTGAATAGGACATCAGGCCTAACAGTGGCAGCCATATTGCTCAAGAGTGAGGGAGAATGATAGAATCTGGCCCCTACTCAAATTTATTAAATTGTATTTCATCAAAATCTAAAAAGGAGAAATGATAGTTGAAAGATGAGAATCACCAACCTCTATCTACCTCATCTCTCCAATCCACCCTAAAATATCTCCAGTCACTGACTAAAGACTCAACTAAATTGACTAAAGACTCAAGGTATCTATCCTGCACAGGTATATATATATCTCCAAGGCTCATACCTTTTCCTATTTTCTTGAGTCATTCTTTGGGATTATCTTTTTCCATGAAAACTCCTGACCATCTTGTTCCCCTACTAAAAATGTCTTCCAGACATGCCTTCTTGCCCTGCTTTGTGTCCTCCATTTTATCTGGATTCTCTCCATAGCTATTACTGTCAACCAACAAGATTTTTACTTACTAAAAATTCGGTTATAAAATCCGAAACAGGAGCATAAATATGTCCTTCCATGAAGGCATGAAATAGCTCTACTTCTTGAAGCAAATTTCCTCACATCAATTGTTCAGCTTAAGAGATTTTAGTAAGTAGAACACAAAAGCATAACTTTGGGGGGGTTTTCTGTATTGCCTTTTTTTTGGGGGGGGGTTCATTGGTTGGTTTTTGGGCCACACCCAACAGTACTCAGGAATTATTCCTGTCTCTGTCTTTAGGAATCACTCTTGGTGACCTCAAGGAACTATAAGGGATGCCAGGAATCAAATTCAAGTTGTCCACTTGCAAGGCAAGTACCCTACTTGCTGTATGGTAGGGCTCTGGCCCTTACAAGCATAAATTTGATAAGAGCTGGTACATAAAAATTTTCTGTTCGGCTACTAGGACACTTTCTTGTCTCTAAGAAAAGAAGCCCAAGTAAGCATTTCAACTGATAAGAGACATGTAGGTCACTTATCGCCATGACACAAGCCAAGTCAGCTTCAACTACCAGTAATGAGTGAAGCCATCTTAGACTAAACTGGCTCTACCTGCCAATTAGAAAACCTTTAAGTCAACTCAGGAGTTGCCTAAGCAGCTATGAATACTATTTAAGTAATCCAATTTGAGGTATGATTTGCTTTAAGACAATTATAGTCCACCTATGAGCATGTAAATTCCAAGAAAGCTGATGTTATCTGGCACTGCTGGATTTTAACAGAATGCTTGGCAAAGGGTGGATGTTCTAAAATATTTGTCAAAACAGAGTGATGGCAAAGAGGGAAGGGAAAAGGAGAAGAGGGAAGAAGAGGGGAGGGGAGGGGAAGGAAAGGGAAGGGAAAGGGAAAGGGAAGATGGGGAAGGAAGGAAGGAAGGAAGGAAGGAAGGAAGGAAGGAAGGAAGGAAGGAAGGAAGGAAGGAAGGAAGGAAGGAAGGAAGGAAGGAAGGAAGGAAGGAAGGAAGAAAGGAAGGAAGGAGGGAGGAAGGGAAGGAAGGAGGGAGGAAGGGAAGGAGGAAGGGAAAGCAGGAGGGAGGGAGGGAAAGCGGGAGGGAGGGAGGGAGGGCAGAAGAGAATGGAGGAAGGAGGGCAGGAGGGAATGGGGGAAAGAAAGGAAGGAGGGGGAGAGGGAGGGAGGGCAAATGGTTTTAAGAAATGCTCCAGGGGCCTGAGAGATAGCACAGTGGTAAGGCGTTTGCCTTGCATGCAGAAGGATAGTGGTTCGAATCCTGGCATCCATATGGTCCCCCAAGCCTGTCAGGGACAATTTCTGAGCATAGAGCCAGGAGTAGTCCCTGAGCGCTGCCGGCTGTGACCCAAAAACCAAAAAAAAAGAAAAGAAAAGAAATGCCCCAGACTCATTTTAATTATTTTAGTAATAATGTTTCAGCAAATAATAAGTAATAATCCACATGTCCACTTGCCTGTTTCATTTATTCAAAATAGTTCTAGCTTCATGGTGATTAACTTGTCTAAGCACAACTAAGCAACCTTCAGAATATTTTTCACATTATGTAGAACTTACTCTCCTTATTTTAAGTTATTTCGATTTTTAACAACTCACAAATCGGCAAACCAAATCATTGCATGTTGCTTCAGTTCTGTCTTGCCAAAGATGAAAAATCTGCAGCTTTGGATTCATTTCAACAGTTGGAAATTCAGGCCATAACATTTTAAATCTCAGATATTCCCTGCTGTGTCCACATCACATAAATCAGTAAGTGTACAGATACCCACATGTTTGTGAAGCCAACTCTAATAACTAAAACATAATGTCCAGGGGAATGGGGCAGCAAACATAAGTGGATTCTGCAGCAAAGGGCGTTGTGATTTTGAAAGCACAGTATGGCCTCCAAGAAGACGCAAGTTAGTACTACTGGCAAGCAAAAAGCAAGGCCTCCATTAAAAAAGTTATTTCAGTTACAAACTTACTGTGTTATTTTCATTTGATTACTTTTATTTGTCTTTCATTTGAGAAAAGAAAGACCAGCTACAAAATAGGATATTTCTGTCTTTCTAGAAAAGAAAATGCTTTCTATTTTCTAAAAAGCTGAGCTTCAGGGGTGAGGGTATGAACAAGGTGTCTGAACCTGATGGACACTGTTTCATTTAGAGATGGGGACTGTACTCTCAGATTTTCAGGGTTTTTGTTCAGAAATTTTAGGGTTTCTTTCACATCTCTAAGTTGAAAGATCATAATACCCATTTGCAAATATCTACCATCTAGTTTTTATTTATTTACTTGTGTCATTTTTTATTACATAATGAATACAATGTTTCCTAGAGATCACTAAGATCTTTCCATGAAGGCCCAGGGATCCTCTCCGGAGCATCATATAATCCTTTATTCCAATTGCCTTGCTTCAATCTATGTTGAGCTTAAGGGTATGGAAAAAACCCTCATATTTTTGTTATAATGAGGTCCATTTCACAGCAGAAGCTAGGTGACCATGATTCACTAGGGCTGAAACAACAAAGGTTTGTTTCTAGCTCATGTTTCATGTCCTTGGTGTATTAACTAAAGGAACAGTTCGATGCATCCCTCCAGGGCACTAGCTAATGAATGACACATCTACCCCTGGAGCTCTGAACCCCACAGCAAAATCCTATACTCAATGTTGAAGGGACACATTTTGCTTCTGTTCCTATTTCACTTGTGGGCAAAATTTACATGGGCACCCTAAAAGTCCCCCTACTTTGGGATATCACCTAGCCAGAGTAACAGAAATATTCAGAATAAAGAACTAGAACAATAGTACAGCAAATAGTGCACATGTTTGAGCCCCAGAAAGTCCCCCTCCCTCAAGTGTGCCAGGCGTAAAAGCAGAGTGAGCATCTCCAGATATGGCCCAAAAACAAACACATAAACAAAAAGAAATATTCCATACAAAAGCACTTCTGGCTCCTGTAGTCTCTACTCCCAATATTTATTTAGTCACACCATTTCAGAATATTTTTCCTAGGGCAGTTCAATGCATAGTTCATTTCAGGGTGTGATAAAGGATGAACAAAAGTAAAGTTGTGTCTTTAAGGGAAGTATTATCCAGAGGAGAAAGAAAAACAAATAGGGAAAATTGCAACATGGAATGAACATGCCAAAAGCATACATAGATCAAAAGTTCAATAACACTTTGGAGATAGGAAATTCAAGCCACTTTTCTGAAGGAAGGACATTCACCAACAGGAACATAACATTTGTCTGTGATCTGAAACATCCTATGACCACTAGTCCCTGCCGTCACTTAGGGACACTCTGCACACTATTCTGGCCACTGTGCCCACTATGTATCCTGAGTTTCACACTAAGAATTCTCAAGGAAGTCAGAGTCAGGAAGACATAATGACCCTGCTGAGGATGCCAAAGTCTAAAACACTTGAAGATAAGGACTAGGCTATCTCCCAAGAAGTCCTGAACTTTAGAATTCTCATACAAATCACTCATTGCCCTTGATCACTGCCTTTCACCATGTTCCATAACAGAATCTACCACATACTGCTAATTAGACTTTCTGAGAGGTTATTTCATAGCAATATATTCCATACATTGCTAACAGACTTTATTGAATTGATAAGAAAAAGTTTCCTTGTGTGTGTGATTGTCCTTTGTGTGTTTTGATTTATTTTTCATTTTATCCATATTACATGTTAAATACCTTAAAGCCAATATTTAATGATCACTACAGAAGAACAATCTTTACTTAACTCTATGTAATTAACTAAATTTCCTTAGAGAATTCTGGGTAAAGTTCTGCAAGAGAATTAAAAAGTCAGATGGCTTTCTGTACCTCCATTTCACCTACATAACACAGCAAGATTTAGTTGAGTGACATTTGAGATGTCCCTTCCAGAAGAGAATTCCAGCAGAGCACTGAGTCATTAGAGTTTTCCAGGTGGAAAGACTGACAGAGAAATATAATATCTGGGGAACAAGTTCAACTTCACCAGGTGAAGGTTTCTTGAACTTTCTTTAAAAGAAAAAAAAAGAGAGAGACCTTTAAAAGGACAAGGAAACCCATTTAAACAGAGTAGGTAAGAATGAATGGTGGTCTTAGAGAAGATAACCTAAATAAAGTTAACTTTAGACAGTTTTCTTAGAGATAGAAAAGAAAAGCAACAGCCATAGAGACAGGCTGGGGGTGGGAATAGGAAACAGGAGGAAAACTGAAGAAATTTCAGTGTTGGGAAATGTATATTGGTGAAGGGTGCTAGAACATTGTATAATGGAAACACAGCTATCAACAACTATCAATAATCTCAACATGATTTAATAAAAAAAATTTTAATCTTTAAACTTAATAAAAAGATTGTCATCTTAAAAGCTCCATCTTTCCTTGCTTCTCAAAAATCAACTTCTCTCTTCTTTTCTCTCAAATATCTACTTCTTCCTTGCTAACTCAACTTCATTTATACCAGCAGTTCTCTGTGCCTCTAGCATTGGTCCTAGTTCTCTCATTTGCAGGGTCTGCCCTCCTCACATCCAAGGAGCTGACTCCTTCCTGATATTCAGTTCTCAGCTCATGTATTCACTCCTCCATGAATTTCCACCACCAGACAATTTAAAGAACTTCACCAACACTGAGTACCCACTTATGCTACTAGATTTCACTCTCAGTTCTTACCATGTGAAATTTTATTTGTCCTATTACTATAACCTTTCCTCCCATTATAAGACACCTTATTAAGTATGAGTAGATGCCTTATTAAAGACAAATGTAGCAGTACCACACCTATGAAGACAGTAGATAAGGAGCTTGGGCGGATAAGAGCATTGCACATAGCAGACCCAAGTTCAATCTCTGGCATCTCATATGGTTCCCCAAGCCTATCATGAGTAAGTACTAAGCACCTACTAGTGTGGCCAAAAAATAAAAATGCAGATAAAGGTACTCACTTTTTGAATTTTGCTCTCCAGACACTTTTACCTATTAGTGTAATGTAACATTTTTAGTATAGCCAGTGAGTTAAAAAAAAAAATTATCACAAGCAATTTTAGGATATTTTCATCGCTCTTAAAAGCAATTAATCTCATACCCAGGCCCCACCAACCCAAACTTTTCAGTCTAGACAACCATGAATCTGTTTTCTATCTCTACAGATTTGCCTATTTTGGACCTTTCATATAGACAAAATCATATTATTTGTAACCTTTGATGATTGGTTTCTTTTTCTAAACAGTGTTTCCCAGATCCATTCATGTTGTAACATATTTTGCTTTTTTCCCTTCCTTTCTAATGCAGAAAAATATTTTAATACATAAATATACCATATCTTGTTTATCCAATTATCAGTTGATAAACATTTGGGTCATTTCCACATCTGCTCTTAATAATGCTGCAATGAGTTTCTGTCTAAAACTTGAGTAAATGCCTCATTTCCCTTGGGTATATACTTGGGAGTGGAACTGGTGGATCATAAGGTAATTCTATGTCTAAAGCTTGAACTAGCATGCTATTTTCAAAACAGTTTCACCACAGTACATTCCCACCAGTAATGTGTCAGAGTTCCAATTCCCCACATCCTTGTCAACTCTTCGGATTATTTTATTTGCATGTCCCTGATGACTAATGACGCTGATGAACTTTTCATATGAAATCTTCTTGGGAAAATGTCTGTTCAAATCCTTGATAAGCAATTTTAATTTGCTTATTTCTCTTTTCCTGAGGGAGTCAGAGTACAAGAGATCAAATACAAGGTCTCCTGTTTCTATACTGTGAACATGTGGTCGACCACTGATCATATCCCAAACTTTATAATTAAGTTGGTCTGCCTGTATAATTAAGCTAGAAATTCTTTCTTCTCTAATGAGAATACATCAGATAACCCTACAACTATTTTCTGTATTTTATGGAGTATCCTTTCACTTTCTTGAAACTTTTTAGAAACTATTCTCAAATAAAACTAATAGTTTAAAGCAGATTAAAAATTAGGACCAGCTCATAAACATGAGACAACTTAAAAACAGGGAATTAATTCACCTGTTGTCAACTTAAAATTTTGCTTACTGGTTCAAATTTTGCTTACTGGACAACCTTCCAGAATCAATGAAATCATTCTAAGATGAGTTTAAAAGAATTTTTTTTTCTTTGAAAGAACTGGAAGCACTCGCGGATCTCGAACCATCAAAGATGGTTGTAAGGCCAAGCTTGCCAAAGTAACCGCTGAGCTAAGGCCAGTCCCTTAAAAAAATTTTTTTAAAAATTAAAACAAACTGCAACTTTTGGTAAATTGCCTCACGAGCACTAACTAGATCAATGCCCACAACTAAAGTAATACAATTTTTGTTAGAAGTTAGGCTGTAATCAATTTTAAGTGCCCTACAATTTACTTCTCTCTAGGAAAACTCTTTTTTTTTTTTTGGTTTTTGGTTTTTGGGGTCACAACTGGCAGCGCTCAGGGGTTACTCCTGGCTCTATGCTCAGAAATCGCTCCTGGCAGGCTCAAGGGACCATATGGGATGCCAGGATTCAAACCACCAACCTTCTGCATGAAAGGAAAACGCCTTACCTCCATGCTATCTCTCGGCCCCTCTCTAGGAAAACTTTTAAAGTGACGAATGGAGTTGCCCTCACGAACAAGATGAAAAAATTTATTTATCAAAAGCTAGTAGAATAATCCAAGGATAAATAAACAGCAAATTTCCAAGCATTGAGATTCCTGCTAAGTATAAAGGCTCTTGGACTGTCTCCTCTCTGTTTTTCATTCAAGTTGAAAAACTATAACTACTGAAAATGAGGTACAAGACTGCGAACATTGATATGAAGAAAACTGGTAAATCTTTTACAGCTGGAAGAGCTTCTTGGACTAAAAAAGAATAGCAGACCTAAGGTCTTCTTACAAAAAATATCATACCCTAATGTACTTAGTAGTACAAAGAGATACAGGTGTAAAACCTACAGAGAAATCTGAAGATCTGAAAAAAGAGCTGTCTATTGGACAGATCTATAGCATATTATAGTATAGACAGATCCAGACTGTATAAGATATCAAGAAAGGACTTGCTTTAAATAAATGTTACCTGGATTAATGCTGGCAGTGTATTCACAAGAAAATTATTTTTAAAACATGATAAACCCATCTATGAGTAACTAAATAAATCACAGTGCTTTAAAATTTGAAATAAAAATTTTAAAAATAAATCTTTTTAAAAAGATAATCCAAGACTAGGAATTTAAAAGCTTCTTGGTGAAGCTGACCCTGTCTTACCCTATATTTTATTTGTTTGTTTTGGAGGTTTTGAGTTTTTTTTCTCTTGTTTGTTTGGGGTCCACACCCAGTGGTATTAAGGGGTTACACCTGGCTCTGCACTCAGGAATCACTTGAGAGACCCTATGGATTCTGGGAACAAAATGCAGGTTGGCTCTGTGCAAGGTAAGCACCTTACCCGATGTTCTATAGCTCCACCTCTGCTAACCCTAAATTAGAAACAAATTAAATATAAATGCAAAAAGGAATAGTCTAGTATTGTACATAGAAACATAAAAATATCATTTAGGAGATAGGAGCATTCTATGAATAATTTTAGTCTATTTCTATAAATCAGGAATGTTTAGCAAGAACAGATAAGACATTCAAAACATAGAATTGTTATAATCAGCAAAATAATAAATGTAAAGTACAATAATAGATATATAAGTAGAAATGAAAAGTAGACCATTGAGAGTGGACCAGAAGAAAACTTGAGGTAGAACTAAAATAGGATATAGTATATGCCATTTAAAAATCATCCTCAAACACTATCTTTTGGTTTCACATTCTCTCTTTGTACTTTTTCTTCTATGTTCAGCATTCAATGCAATCTTTAGTTTTTAAAGTAAATGTAAGATGACACATTTGGGAGTTGAAAGCAATCATTCATGTGTCTGCCTTTATCCCTTAAGTTGATACAAGACTGGCAGCGCAAATAATAGCATACCACTGTGTGAAGGAGAGATAATACCTAGATTTCTCCAAGGAGAACTGAACTATGGTCAAACCTCATGTTTCTCTGCCCAGTGGGAAAATCAGCACAAATAACTTTGAATTCTCATCTTTCATACTAGTAGCTCTTCCAGTATCATTACATCAGTTTCTAAACCCCAATCTACACACTGGCCTTCCCTCTTTCTCTATTTAGTCAAGTCTACTGGCAACTTTGATACCCTGGACCTTATTATCATCACGTAGAATACCTCTAACCTTAAGTATCTCTTAGGCCCCCAACAGGTGTTCCGTTTTTTATTTAATTTGCAATTACAGTCCCTACATTGTCAAATTCCTTGGGCATGACTGTCCCAGATTGATCCTATCACCTTCCTCAGAATCTGGATACTATGGTTAATCATTTCAACGATGGTATCCCTGGTAATTGATCAGGAACTATGTATTCATCCCCCTCTCTCACCTTCCAGTTTCAAAAAAAAGGGCTCTCTTCCCTTTCTTTCTCACACTGGTAAATCTTCCTGCTTTATCCTTTCTAATCTCACACTCTTGAACATCAATAGTGAAAGCACAAAAACAATACAGATTGTTATTTTCTAACTTATTTAACCACTACTTAGGGAATTCTGACTAAATCCAAGCAATAGATAACCTCATGCTATTTGACAATTCTTATCATATGAACAATGAGTCTCATCTGGATTTCCTAACCATATCTGAAATACTTTAGTACTCAGACATCAGTTTTGTCTAGTTGCCCTCTCCCACCTCCATCAGTTTACAGATGGCCATGACCTCTGAAGGGAGATCCAGAACGATTCAGAAAATTCTCTACACATGTTCCCTTGCCTTCCTCCCTCCCCCAGACTCTCCAGATTAAGAACCTGCACTCACTTTTCATTGCTCTGTAGTCTCCAGGCACCAATGTTCCTCTTCCTCTGTAAACCCATTTCTTCCCCACAGCAGCTCTTTATGCTTCCTCTCTCAATTGCCCACTAGGCTTCTAGCCACCACCACCCCCAACTACAGTTTCACAGAGAGCTGAGGAAACATACAGGAATGAGGCCCTGCCACACTGACTTGGAAACCCCATCCCCAGCTCATGGAAGGAGATGTGCATCTCACAGTCTCCATTCCACACAAATATCCACATATACAATAAGATTGGTTAAATCCATCACTGTCCTCTCAAATACCACCATGTTTATAAAGTGAACAGGATATAAAAGTGCATGCATGTGCCTGTGTGTGAGAGACAGAAACAGAGAGATCCATAGGAAAAGTACCTGCCTTTTGAGCAAGGCCCATGAAGCCTTTGAATTCATTTCCAACACAATCCCACATGCCAAAGGTGAGCAAAATGGCTTTGCTGCTTAGGATATCTGGCAACACCACAAAGTGTGCCAACATCTGGTAGCATCACAACTAAAACAGGCAAGCAATAAAATCAAGTATGTCACCCACAGTAATTGCTGCAACCAAAAGATCTGGGAGCATCATAACTCAGTCAGTTCTAATCACTGAGACAATAGAAACAAGGAAAGAAAGGGGGAAAAACATATTTTCAGATTGTTGAGACACATTACTTAATGGAAGTGAAATAGCTCACATGGGCATAAACCAGGACCAGGCCAAGGAAAAATAGATGCATGATCACACTAATTATAACACAGCACACAAAACCTTCAACTAAGCAACCATTCTAATTTGTTTAATATGAATTAGCAACATGAGGGAGGGAAATGTTCACAATCTAATGCTAAAAGGTGTCATTAAAATGAAACAATATACATAAATTAAGAGTAACTTGTTAAAATATGGAAGTTGATGAAGTATGTAATATGTACTTTTCTAACACTTCCAACTAATTTCACACAAACAGGGTTTTTTTTACTTGTTTGTTTGTTTGTTTGTTTTTTAATCAGGGAAATACCATTAAGCTGTTCACACAAGAAGAAAGTGAGTAGTGTCCTCAGGTGGGAAGTAGCCAGGCTGGGTTTCAAACCTTTGTTTTCCTGGGTTTATGATCCTAACTTCACCCATATATTAACGAGAGAATTATATAGGAAAGCCAGTATAAAGTAACGTCTGTTTATAAGCACTTTCTACTGCCCTTGCTTCCCCTCCATCAATCAATCAAGCACCAGCACCAAAGGCTATGAAAATTCATCACCAAAATGGTTAAGCAATGTTTCAGGTCTTTTTTCCAGAGTGTGTCTTAATAGCATTTCTCACTACTGAATGCCCTCTTATCAAACACAGCTTTCTATTTCCCCAGTTTTCTTTTTATACTTTCCAGATTCTCTGTGTGAACTTCATATACTTATTCCCTTATTCCTCAGCCTTAAGTGCAGCTAGCCCTTAAGATTCTACACTCAGCCCTCCTCTCTCGGTACCTCCTCCCTTGGCATTCCTAAGTATTTCACATGATTTAATGTGTGATTTGAACATTTGAAAACACTGAAGAAGTCATAGGAGCCTTCAAAAATCTTTTACGTATCCTAGTCTACGGCCATACCACCCTGAACACGCCCGATCTCGTCTGATCTCGGAAGCTAAGCAGGGTCAGGTCTGGTTAGTACTTGGATGGGAAACCACCTGAGAATACCAGGTACTGTAGGCTTAAAAAATAAATAAATAAATAAATAAATAAACAAATAAATCATTTACTTTTTCTAAATGGGAGTGTCAGTTTTTACTTCTTCCCAAACCTAAACTTTCTTCTGCCCCTCGTCTCAACACTAAAGCTGAACCTATCTTTTCATTTCACCAAATAGGCCTAGACTATCCCAATTCTTTTTTTTTTTTTTTTTTTTTTGGTTTTTGGGTCACTCCCAGCAGCGCTCAGGGGTTACTCCTGGCTCTATGCTCAGAAATCACCTCTGGCAGGCTTGGGGGACCATATGGAATGTCGGGATCCAAACCATAGTCCTTCTGCATGAAAGGCAAATGCCTTACCTTTACCTCCATGCTATCTCTCCGGCCCCACACTATCTCAATTCTATAAATGAGAGTCCACTGCTTTATGAGAGCAGCTACCTTTAGCTTCTTCCTCCTCCTTACCTCATGTCCATGTAGACACTAAGCCATGTTGACTCCATTTCAGCAAGCATTTTCAAGTTTATTCTCTTTCTCTTATTACAGTTTCTTTGTTGATTACCAATTATCTTTACCAGTATACTCCTAAGTCTACCTCTAGTTCATCATACATATCATGACCAGCAGCTATCCCAGGCAGGGTTAAATCAAATTACACTGTAGTAATTCCATTGCTGCTTCTCCTCTCAATGACAGTCCTTTTTTTTTGGTTTTTGGGCCACACCCGGCGACGCTCAGGGGTTACTCCTGGCTATGCGCTCAGAAGTTGCTCCATGCTTGGGGGACCATATGGGACGCCGGGGGATCGAACCACAGTCCGTCCTAGGCTAGCGCAGGCAAGGCAGGCCTTACCTCTAGTGCCACCGCCCGGCCCCTCAA
Source organism: Suncus etruscus (assembly GCF_024139225.1). Lineage (NCBI taxonomy): Eukaryota > Metazoa > Chordata > Mammalia > Eulipotyphla > Soricidae > Suncus > Suncus etruscus. Next base: position 78,562,873 of record NC_064850.1, read on the forward strand.
TGACAGTTCTTAAAAGTGTTATAAGGGGGTCAGAGCAGTGGCGCAAGCCGTAAGGCATCTGCCTTGCGCATGCTAGCCTAGGACAGACCACGGTTTGATCCCCCTGGCGTCCCATGTGGCCCCCCAAGCCAGGAGCGATTTCTGAGCACACAGCCAGGAGTAAACCCTGAGCAACACCAGGTGTGGCCGAATAAAAAAAACAAAACAAAAAAAGTATTATAAGGTCTTATATATCCCCTGTGTTTTGTTGATATAATGAATTGCTTATCCTATGTAAAAATGTTGACACTTCTCACTCGTTCTGAACTATAATCGGTGTAATCTGAACTATAGGGGTGTCTTCTCTCATACCACTTCTGCAATCCCCTTTTCCAGTAACAGCATGCCTCTTCCTTTTGAAAACTCCTTTCCCAGTGGGTTTGTAGCCCAGAGAAGATCAATTGTCTCCCTCACTTTAAGGGTCAATATAGTAGTAAAGCTGAGTTGACAAAATATTGCCAGGTTGTCTTTGTACAAATGACTCACAATGAACTAAAGTCTTTCTCAGGGGATGATAACTTTAATACTGAAGAAGTACTCAGAAACCTATAATCTTCACTGCCTTGTGAGAAAGGTCAGACAAAGAATGAAGCTAATAAAGGTAAAGCAAAGAACTACTTGGTTTTTCTCTGCCTTTTCAGTTGAAGAAATTTCTAATTACTTTTTTGAAATCCTTTAACACTGATAAATTTCAGGATTCACAATTCTTCAGATAAGAAAAGTACAATAGACCATTATCAGAGTACATTATACTCACCTCTGCCTAGATCAAAGACAGCATTCTCATAATCAAACTCATTAAAATTTAAGCAACCATAACAAAAGCCCTGACACCCTAACTAATGTCCAGATTGGTCATAATAGGTTTTGCCATGAAGGAAGTCAAGTAAGTATAGATCAGTCAATCAGGTAAGAGTTGGCAGCAAGCAAGGATTTAACTTTTGTTTTCAGAACTGCACATAGTGGCATGTGGGAGATATTCCCTATCTCCAATTCAGCTTGCGTATTTGTTTTAGTTCAGAGAGAAGAGCTGGATTTCATATATGTGCCTGAGAGACCCCCACCTATGTTCCATAGGGACCTACCCTCCATTTGAGTTTCACTTCCCACTCTGGAGTGTAAGTTAAAAGATTTTGTTTTCAGGCCAGAGTAGTAGTGCAGCGGTAGGGCATTTGCCTTGCTTGCAGCTGACCCAGTACGGACCTCGGTTCAATCCCCAGCATCCCATATGGTCCCCAAAGCCAGGAGCGATTTCTGAGTGCATAGCCAGGAGTAACCCCTGAGCATCACTGAGTGTGACCCAAAAACAAACAACAAAAAAAGATTATGTTTTGATTTTTTTTATAAATAAATCATCTTATATCCTCAGAGTGTCTTATGCTTCATAAATCAAAGCTAACTAGGGAACTGATAACTTTAACTTGCTGCAAGTCAGTGCAGTAACTTCTCTTCTTGGTTTCTAGGAGGAAAGTGGAAATCAAAAGAGACCAAATTCTCTCATAGTCTCAGTAGAGAATCATGGACACTGACTTCTCCTGTACTGGTCCCACTCCATCACCAAAATAGTCACCCGTAAAAATCACAATTACTCCACTGTTAACCACAATCCTGTCTTATTTTCCATTGAGCAGCCAGAATCCTTGTGACCTTTAAGGATCATAGATCACTTACTGTGTTTTATTGTTTGTTTGTTTGTTTGTTTTGTTTTGGAGGGGTCACACCTGCAGGGCTCAGGGGTTATTCCTGGCTCTATTCTCATATGTCACTGGCAAGCTCAGGGATGCCGGGATTCAAACCACCATTTGTCCTGAACCGCCTGTGTGCAAGGCAAACGCCCTACTGCTGTGCTATCTCTTTGGCCCCTACTGTGTTTTATTTAATGTAGATATTCATGTTTACCATGAAGGCATTTCCTTTCAGAGCAACCTAGAAGGTGAGTGGAAGAGCTATGACAGTTTCAGGTTAGAAAAATTAGGCACTAAAAAATGGGTTAGTTAATAAAAGCAAAAAAAAAAAAAAATGGAGTTTTAATCAAACCCTTGGACACCTCTATTATATTGTTTTTCCTTTTTTTCCCTCTTTTTCCTCCCACCATTATGGTAACCCAAACTAAAGACTTTGGCACTGAACATTCCTTCTTGGTCCCTGTAAGATAAAGAAGTGGACTATCTACATTTAGTAAGGATGCTGCATTGAGTAATTTCTTTCTAAATCCCATGCAAATGTGACCTGCATAAAACAAAAAGTCAATATATGAATATGCAATACATATGCAATACATATACTTGCATATGCATACAGATCTAGCCACGATATCCAATTCATCTTTACAAGCAGGAGGCCAAAGTCAGCTTCCTCAGTCTTGAATCCAAACCAAATTAACCAAATGAAAATGTCCCCAAGAGAGAGCTCAGAAAATAAAAGACTTGGAAGAAATTCAGACTGGACTTCACAGAACTTGAACAACCCAAAGACCCCTCCCTCCCCAAAGGATATTTCTAGGTCAGGACTCACTCCCTTAAACAGAGTCAGACAAAGCTGGATATTTTCCTACCACACTATCTTGCTTCTCTTGCTGATCTTTAAGGTTAGGGCCTTTGGTTCTAAGTTTATGAAAGATAGTAATAAGGCAAATCCAGCTGCCTCTGGGCTCCCAAAAGTGTAGTTTTTATTTCAAATAAATCCTTAAAGTCCCAATGGCAATGTACAAGCCATTCCTTGTCTATGAGGTTAATGCAACAGACCTACCATTATCAGGCCAAGAAATCTGAATCGCTTTTTCCAGTAGATTCCCCTGCCTGAGAAACTATGCATGAGAGAGTGGAGAGCAGAAGGGTTGAGGCTCTTGGGAACAAAGAACTGGCCTGTGTAAAACCAGATATATCACTGAAGGATCAACTTCGACCACACATCAATTTGCTTTTTCATTTTCAAAATACCCAAGAACTTACTAGAGGAGCAGATTTCACTCTTTCATAACCCAGGAGCCCAGACTAGCTATATTCCCCATTCCTACTGCCATTCATAAGCACCAAGAATTCACTTTTTCCTTTCTTCTTTTTTTTTTAATGGCACTGTAATTTATGAGTTTCAGGCACACATTGTTCCAAAACCAATTCCATCACCAGAACACTAACCTCACTGATTCTGAATACTCAGCATCCCCAATTAATCAAAGGTCAAAATTAGCCAGCAGAATGGGAAGCCTTCAGGACATTTCTGAGCACGCATTCTTCCTCCCAAAGAAGCTTCTCAATTCCCTGACAGCATTCAAATTTAAAATACAGATTGGAGGGGCCAGAGAGATAGCATGGATGTAGGACATTTGCCTTAAATGCAGAAGTATGGTGGTTCGAATCCCAGCATCCCATATGGTCCCCTGAGCCTGCCAGGAGTGAATTCTGAGCGTAGAGCCAGGAATAACCCGACTGCTGCCGTGTGTGACCCAAAAACCAAAAAAAAAAATTGACTGGAAGGGGCTGGAGAGATAGCACAGTAGGGCATTTAGCTTGCATGCTGTAGACCCTGGAGGGACCTAGTTTGATTCCCACCATCCGATATGAGTTCCAGCCTGCCAGGGGCAATTTTTGAGTACAGAGCCAGGAGTAACCCCTGAGTGCCATTGGATGTGGCCCAAAAACCAATCAGTCAGTCAATCAATCAATAAAGTTTTAAAAAAATAATAAAGTATAGATTAGTATATTAATTAACACAATGTACCAAGGTATGATGCTATATAAATGTCCAGTCTTCAGTTATTTTTCTTCTATCTTCCAAAAAGCTTTCTCTATAATAGGTAATGAATGAGCTACATGAACCAAGGAAGGAGGAAGTTTCTGCTATGGGAAATCAGTGAGAATGCAGCAGAAACTATTTTTAAAACATTTTAAATTGCTAGTTGAAATGGAAAACCGTTTTCTCTGTCTACAAAGCTCTGATATAGCTTTTTACTCAGTCATCAAAAATTTATTTTCCTGATCTTCACATTTTGCATCTTCCATTATAAAAATGTCTTCCTTTCTCCCCATCTAGTCTGATTTGAGATTCAGATTCACAAACCTTTCACTGCAAGCCTATGTGCTAATCATTGCCTAGTCAGCTCACTCTATGAGAATCTGAATGGGGATTTATCATTTTACAGATGAAGGAACAGGGATGCCACTAAGTTCAGTGACTTTCCTGCCTTCACAGACCTTGCAACTGGCATCTCTGGAGTTTCTAAGCTTTGAATGGAAACTCCAGGTAAAAGATGTCTGCATCTGGGGCCAGAGAGATAGCATGGAGGTAAAGCGTTTGCCTTGCATGCAGAAGGACTGTAGTTCAAATCCCGGCATCCCATATGGTCCCCTGTGCCTGCCAGGGGCGATTTCTGAGCATACAGCCAGAAGTAACCCCTGAGTGCTGCTGGGTGTGACCCAAAAACAAAACAAAACAAAACAACAACAACAATAAAAAGATGTCTGCATCTGACTTTACCTTTCTGGAATCTTACTCAAAATCCCTTAGGAGGTTTTGGAGGAAGTTTTGCTCCTTAAGTAATCTCAATTTGAAATTATGGACGATAAACCATTCTCAGTAGAAGGAACATAGCAACTGTGCCCTGGTTCACATAACCAGGAATGAATTCCTCCTGGTTTGCAAAAGAATTCATTGAAAATTTCTTTACATCACTTCTAGCCTCTTCCCATCACACTTTCAACTCAAAGGGTTGGAGAACACGCTGTGTGAGAGAACAGAAGGGTGTCATCTTCCAAACCCAGAACATGTCAACAAACAGGCAGCCCACACCTGCCCTCACCCAGCCCAGCAGGATGTTAATCAAGTGTCAGGGCAACAAGGAGAAGAAAAGCAAGGAACCCAGACTGACATTAATATCAATGAGGGAGAAGATGCTGATATGACAAGAATAACTGATTCAAGTTTGCCCATCATTTTAGAACTTCAAAGCATAATCATTCACACACAAGCAACCATGAAACATATCAAAACATACCACTATTTTCACAACTAACTGAAGGCAAGAAACCTCTCTTCCCTAAGGGAGTCCTGGTTCCCTTCAAAGAAATCAAACAGTTCTTTAGGCTTTTGTTTGCTTCTGTGTTCTACATCTCATCTTTCATGAACAGATTAGACACTTTCCTGTAGAAATCTCCAAATCTTAAAATTCTTAGCCAAAACTCTATCCTGGCAAAAACTGATCATCCCATTCAACTAAATATTATACTTGATGATATAAAAAATGCTACCAGGGATTCAAATGACATCAAGAGCCATCTCAGTTGCAACATGTGCCATTTCAGATGGTATGGGATGCACAGATGGCCCAAAGCAGGAGAGCATTGCAGGGAATTTGCAGATGAGTTACTTCTCTCCATTGAACCACAGCTGGTTTAGTGATGAAGACAAAGCACAACAAAAGGGTGGTTAAAAGTGTTAAAAGGACAGAGCAATAAAGTCGGAATGAAAAATGCCTTTTGCCCTCACAGTGCAAGAATACTGAAAGTGTGAATTCAACCTGACAACCTCCCTAAAGATTCAGAGTTCCCATACCCCTCGAAAAAAACTAAACCAAATAAACAAAGCCACAGTTGTTTTGATCTACAGAGGAAATGTTTTCCAGTAGAATAGCTGATCTTTTTATACTGGTTATGGCTCATCAATTCAAGGGGTCCTCTGTAATCCCAGAAAGAACCATATTTCATCCCTGGCACTGGATGTACACACACTGTATGTACACTGTACTGTAATACACACACACACACAAACACACACACACACACACACACCACAAATACAATCTGCTGTTTCTAATATGTATTCCTTTTTCTTTGGTTTTTGGGCCACATCTGGTGACACTCGGGTTATTCCTGGCTATGCCCTCAGAAATCACTCCTGGCTTTGGAGGACCATATGGGACACTGGGGATGGAACCCAAGTCTGTCGTGGGTCAGCCCCGTGAAAGGCAAACACCCTACTGCTGCGCTACAGCTCTGGCCCCTATGAGGTATTACTTTTTAAGAAAAAGGTCACGAGGGACTTTTTAAGGGAAAAGTCCTTGAAACTGAGCAAATGCTGGTTCAAAAGTGGGTGACAACTTCTCCCTCAAACTGTGAGGTTCTGCAATATTTAAGTTCTAATCCGAGAGTCTAGAAACTCTCAGGAGAAGTCCTAGATTCAGAATGTCAAGTCTGAAGAATATCAGTGAATCCAAACATGTCTTCTGCTTTCACTCTGAATATGAAACCTGATTTTAGGGATACAGAGCTTTTCCATTCTCCTTCCTTCGGGGGAAGGTGCAGTCCCTTTAGAAAGACCAGGTTTTTGCTGGGGCAAACCTGGGACAGCAATCAGGGTTTCACCACTAACTCGGATAGAGGTGCAGGAGAACTCCAGTTGTGTTTATAGGGAAGGAAAACCCACCCAAAACACTCGTTCTGCAGATCATTAAATCCATGGACTCTTAAGAACCCGACTCTTCATGTGTGCCGACTAACTAGAAGAGGATGGACGACGGCTGAACCTGAGCAGCCTCTGGTAAGATGATCATCTCCTGCCTCCTTTCAGAGAGCTGGCCCTCCCCGGTGGCTCTTCCCAGTTCAGAGGAAGCACCAACTGGAACCTCATGTAGGGACTTCAGCAGATGGCAGGCATTCAGGCAACTAGCCAGGCGTTCTCCCTTTCTTTCCCGCCAACACCTCCCCCCAAGTTATCAGGAGGGTGTGGAGTGGATGTATAGGTTTCAACACAGGTCTCTGCCCTCCCAATCTGTCTGGGACCACAGCAGAGCGCAAGTCTCCAAGTCACGCGTCAAGTTGCCAAGTAGCGGGGTGAAACGTTGACCAGCTAGCTCCCCAAGGCACCAAGGCAGAAAACCAGGGGCGACCTTGGGTTGTGGGGTCCCCCACGCGGGAGGTTCCGCTCCCAGCAGGCAGCGTGTGTTTCACCTGCGCCCATTTCGCCTTCTGTCCAGGTTGGAGCAATCTCCTCGGACGCCAAAGTCGAGCACTTCCAGCCTAGCTCTTGCAAACCGTCCTTAGTCCCCAGATCCCAAGCATCCGAGAAACCTGGCCCGCTCGGCTCAGGGCACCTCCAGAAGGGTGCTGCGCTTCCAAAGGTCCCCAAATTCAGCCTGATCCCGGGTATCTCCCTGCAGAGCACCTCCACACCCCCATACGCCCGGCCCAGCCGCAAGTTCCTTAAATGCACGTGTGTGGAGGGGTCCCCCGAGCCCAACCGAATCACCCCACCGAAGTTTTCCACCTGGCCCCGGATTCCCTGTGGGGTGCGCGCCAGAGAAGCAAAGAGGTCACACCAGAACGCAGCGCCCCCGCCGTACCCCGACTCCCCCAGCCCCGAAACCGCTCGCAGACCCAACTCGGGTCCCGACTCCGGCTTTCAGCTCGAACCCCAAAAACCCTCCTCAGGTCCAACGCTCTCCAACCTCACTGCAGATCCCGCTCCGGGCGGCTTCTCGGGTCCCAGCTCCGAGCCCAAGAAGAAACTTACTTCTGGGGGGTCGCTGGGGAGACCCGAAAAGGGGGGTCCACTCCAGCAGGAGCAGGCTGGCGGCGCGCGCTCGGCCCCTCCCGACAAAAGGGTCGGGCGGCCCCGGAGACCCGACCTCCCTCCCCGCGCGCCCCGGGGCCCGCGCCAAACGCTCCCGCAGCCCCCCTCTCGGGATTCTGCGGGGTCCGCGTGGCTGGCACCCGCGTGAAGATAGATGAACAGGAGCCAAAAAGTAGAACTGGGACCCCGGGAACTTTGCGGGGAGAGAGAAGGAGGCACTGGGGGCCACATCTGCAAGCGCACATCTGGAGCCGGGAGAGCGGGCCGCGCTTACCTGTCCGAGGTTGACGAAGCCGTACTTGCCGGCGATGCGGTTGGCCTCGGCAAAGCCGCCGGCGATCTTGAGCGCCCAGTGGTTGGTGTAGACGCGCGCGCGGGCCTCGGGGAGCAGGCAGACCCCGAAGAGCGCCAGCGCGCACAGCAGCAGGTCCGGGCGGCCGGCGCAGCCCATGGCTCCCCGGGAGCAAGGCGGCTCGCTCCGCTCCCGAAGCGCGGCGCGGCGCGGCGCGGCTCAACTAACTTCTCTCTCGGCCTCCGCACAGCCCCGCGCGCAGACCAGACCAGACCCCCGCCGGCCACGAAGCAGTCCCCGGGCGGGCGCGGGCGCCTAGACCATCCCGCGCGCCGGGACCAGCCGGGGCCCCGTGTGCAGCCCGCGCGGAACGCGGCGGGAGGGTGCGAGCCCCGAAGACTGATCGCCCGCGGCCAGCAGCCGCCGCCGCTCGCCGGCCCCGCTCCGGGACACTCTCCTCCTCCGTCCGGCGCGGCGGTGCAAGGCGGCTCGGCGGCCCGACCGGCGCCCCCTCCCTCGGCGGCCCGACCTCGTCCGCAGCTCGCTCCCAGGCTCCGAGCCAGCCGCGCGCGGGGACGGACGGCGAGTGGCCCGGGCGGCGCCCGCGCGGCTTAAACCAGCCCCCGCCCCGCCCCGCCCCGCCCCGCCGCCGCCGCCGCGCCGCCCCCGCGGTCCTAGCGCCGCGGGCTTCGCCGAGCCGGTGGCCACGCGCCGCCTTCCCTCCGCTGCCCCGGGGCCCCCCCGAGGTGAGGCTTCGGCCCCGGCTGGCCCGAGAGGTCCGGCGTCGCGCGGAGACCGCCTCTCCCCGCCCTCGCCCCCGCCCCCGGGTGTGTCCTCATAGAACACCCCGTCCCGTCCCTCTAAGGCTGGAGACGTGAAAGGCCGGTGGGAGTCCAGCGCCCCGAACGGAGGATCCGTGCATCTGTCTTCCCCAAGGAACCTTCTTCACCCGTTAAGTAGGGAAGCAGGTCGTTGGCGCGTGGATTTCCAAGTAAAGAACTCCGTACTGTGTGTGTGTGTGTGTGTGTGTGTCTGTGTGTCTGTGTGTCTCTGTGTCTGTGTGTGTGTGTCTGTGTTAAGTAGGGAAGCAGGTCGTTGGCGCGTGAATTTCCAAGTAAAGAACTCCGTACAGTGTGTGTGTGTGTTGATTGCCAAGTAAAGAACTCTATACATGTGTGTTGATTACCGTACAGTGTGTGTGTGCTGATTACCAAGTATAGAGCTCCATCCATTTGTGTGTTGATTGCCAAGTAAAGAACTCCATACATATGTGTTGATTACCTGGTAAAGAACTTCATACATTTTGTGTGTTGATTACCAAGCACTCCATACATTTCTGTATGTATTGATTACCAAGGAAAGAACTCCTTACATGTGTGTCTTGATTACCAACTAAAGAGCTCCATACATGTGTGTGCTTTTTTCCAGTAACTGTGTGTGTTATTTTTTCAATAACTGTGTGTACTTTTTTTCAGTAACTGTTTTTGCACAGCACAGTCTGCTCCGTGTGTGTGTGTGTGTGTGTGTGTGTGTGTGTGTGTGTGTGTGTGTGTGTGTGTGCTTTTTTTCAGTAACTGTTTTGCACAGCATAATTTGCTCCTGGAGAAGCTAACCCACAGATTGTAAAGCGCATCCGTTCTTATCCCAGCCAGCTGAAGTAGCTAGCCATGGTCCATGTTTAACCCAGTCCATCTACTGCTGCACTCAACTGTGAAGAATTCCAGCCACGTGGATTTTCCATGGGAAAGTAGATGGAGACCTCGGGCGTGGGAAATAACTTTATCTTTTGCCTCCTCTGGTCTGCCTCGGGCTTTTACCCACTCCCGATCACCCTTAATTTCAATGAGTGAAATGTTTTACAATTTAAGCATGCAAAGGCCCTCAGAGAAAGTGCAGATTAAGTAGCAAACCGTGAATTTTTTAGTCCTGTTTTCTGCACCTGAACCTACATCTGGAAGTCACAGACCAGCGAAAGACAGAGGCTTCACGTTTGTGGACATTTAAACCTATAATGCAGTGAAAAAACGCTGACAAAACAAAGCTGACAGAACCCCACAAAGATGGAGAAGGTGAAGGAATAATCTAGTTCACTATTTTAATCTAGATTTTAATCTACAGAAATTCCAAAATTAAGTCAAAGTAGATTGAAAACTTGAATATTGAAATTTCAGACTGGAAACTATTAAATTCATAGAAGCAAATAAGGAAATTCAACTCTAGAGGTGGTTTTGGAGATTCAAGTCCTTTAGCAAAAAAACAAAAGCATGAATCAGACAGAACTATTCTAATCAAAAAGGTTTTGCACAACAAAAGACAACCCACCACAGAAAAGAAAAAACTGCCTTTCTACCCACTGGGAGAAGATATTTGCATCATATACATATAACTAAGGATTATACTCAAAGACTATAAAGGACACCTATAAAACAACAATAGCAATAATAAAAGCCCAATCAAAAATGAGCAGAAAATTTTAATGAGCCCTTCTCCAAGGAAGATATACAGAGGCATTAAAAAAATAAATTCAACTTTAATTATTAGGAGGGAAACACAAATCAAAACATCAATGAGATATCACCTCACATTAGTGAGACTGGCATTGATCACAGACTAAAAGGGCCAGTGGTGGCAGAGATGGGATGAAAAGCAGAGGATGGTTTGGGTACAGTTCATTGTTGGTGGGAAATGTAAACTAGAGCAACCTTTAAGAAAAAAAAATACAGAGACTCCTTGATAAATAAGAATGGAAATACTATATGATCTCAAGATATCATGCCCTGTCATTTATCTACAGACAAGAACAGTGATTTGGAAGGATATGTATACTCATTATGTTCATAGCATTATTCACAATAGCTGAGATATGGAATCACCCTAAGTGCCCATTTTCAGGTGACTGGTAATCAAGCTGAGGCATATAGTCTCCCCAGAATAGTCCTTAGCTATTAAAAGCAGATGAAATCCTACCATTTAGACCAAAAGGAATTTGATGTTGTGAGTGAATAAAGTAACTGAGAGACGAATACCATATGAGTTTCAGTCCTCTGAAATAGAATAGAAATAGCTGAAGAAAATGGACTGAAAGCAACAAAACTAGGTCCTAGGTTTCTTGAAAACCACAATGTGGACCAGGAGGGGAAAAAGCTGAAAAATGGACAATGGGTAATTTGGGGGCAAAGGGGAGATAGGATAGAGAAACTTTGTCAACAGGTTCAATGAGGTGTTAAACTATATCTCTGAAATTCTATAATATTGCAAACCAATAATAAATCAATTAAAAGATGATTTTTAAAGGAGAGGGAGAGGCATAAGAAGAAGGTACATGGGTTAGGAATATAACATGCACAGACCAGAGTCAGCATAGGAGATCCTAAATAAATGCATTGTGATCCTAAATGCACCCACTCAAAATCCTGCAGGGACAGACCAACATTCTCCAGAATTGGCATCCCAAGCCTAATCTGTCATGATGTCATGATGATCCTGAGCTGTCATCAGAATCCCTAGGTGCAGCCTACAGACACCAGAGCACTACTTGAGAAACTGTCCTGCCTCCACAAAAAAAAGAAAAAGTGAGGGAGAAGGAATCCATCCCTCCACTCCAGTCTTTCTCCTTCACTGGTCACAGGATGATTTCTTCTGAAAAGAAAATTTATCCCTTTATGAAGAAATGTAATTGCCCTTAAAAGATTTACTAAAATACCCAGAGAAATAGTGCAGAGTAAGGTACTTGCCATGAACATGGTCTATTATAAATTAATTGTTTCCCAGAACCACATAAGGTCACCTGCATTCAGCCAGGAGAGAGTACAGAGCACAGAGCCAGGTGTAAACCTTGAGTACCACCTGGTGTGTAAACCACCGCCCCCCCCACACACACACATACACAAGTATTCACTAGAGCTCTTTTTTCCTTGTTATCCTCTTCTCCTTTTCTTAAGAATAGGTGAAATATATCTGAACTAGTCTAACCTAACCATGAATGTAGCATTGAATAATTTTTTATGTATTAGAACTAGTCTTTTCTTCACCCTCCCCAAAGTTGAAACAATCTGCAAACTCAAAATTCATAAATTTAAAGTTCATGAAAGTCAGTTATATTCATAGCTCATAAAAATTATCGTTCTATGACATTTTACACTTTATATAGGGTGTGCTATATCATTTAATCTTGGAAACCCCACAAAATAGCTTTTATTCACATTACTGGTAAGGAATTTAGAGATTGGAAAATCTAAATCTATTTAAAATCTAAATCTATTTTTAGAAGGGCTCATATTTCGTTCATTTGTTTATTTGACTGATTGGAGACATGCCTCTGAATATCTAGAAAGAAAAGAAGGGGGATCATAGAGTATTAGTGGCATTAAGACTCCAAATTACTCAAGAATAAATTATTGTTTCCATTATTGTTGCTGCCTTAATATGCAAATGAAAACACAGAAGCACCATGATTGGACTTTAGAATTCTTACAGATATGGCAAATAGGCGAAACCTTTCTACTTATCTTTTCCTCTCTCCTCAATCTGGATTCTAGAATTGCTGATCATTGTTACTTGCCACAAAGGTCACTTAACCTTTTTTTAATAGGGGCATTGGTTTATAATGTTCCTAGCAGTTGGTAGATTTCAAATGGCTTGGTAAGACACAATGAAGATCTCTGTAGAATTTGAAGGACTACTCAGTCTTTCAGAATACTAGGATTTGCTATCAGAGGTGAGGGAGAGTGTTTTGACAGGGGTCCTTGATCCACAGATATGTGGTCACTGTGAGGGATACACAAAGTACTTACTGATGAGAGTTTGAACCCTGAACCTTTTACTATTTAGGACTATAATGACAACACAAAATGACTTCTGAAAAATTCCACTGATTCTGGGCTTTAGCTTCTGCAGAAATGAAGAAAAGTCACTGCACCCAGGCCCTGAGGTTTGCCCTTGGAGATGTAAAATTACTTACTGATGGTTTTCTCCATGGTGCTTTCTTTTTCTTCCATTAACACTCTTACTTTCTGTGAGCATATTCTGTTTGGCATACACATACATGCCCCACACTCCATTCCACACACATACCACAGACACATATTACACACATACCACACACATACCACAGAATGGACAGTACATGCTACATATAAATATGCACATACCAACACATATGACATATATACCATAACATACATACTACTCATGACACATGCCACATATACATATATAACACAACATATACACAAACCACAACATTTACAACAGCCAACATGAGAGGGAACTAGAAAAAGAGAGCAGCATTTATTTTATTCAAAGGATGCTTTTCTATGTGGATGCACATAGAAAATAAAATATAAAAATAAGAATTGGAATCCTCATGCATCTGTCAAATCAAGCAAAGGGCTGTAGAGACATTCATCTAATTGCACATCACTTTTGCAGTTATCTTCCATATCAATTATGTATGCATATGCCAAGAGTGTGACTTATAGATTTCAAAGATACCAAAAGACCCCTATCCCACCAATGTATGACATATCCTGTTTCCTATCTTGGTATCTACCTTCACAAATTTATTAACTTCCTTGATTAGAGCCAGTTGGCCAGAATAAAGCTTCCAGATAAGGGTCAACAGAGACTGCAAAAATAGTGACAAACTTTCCTGAAGTTAAGTTCTGTTGGTGGCCCTACTGTCAGAAGCTGGAGGGAGACAAGGAAATGATAGATCAGTAATGACTAGTACATTGCAGCACTATTTACCATAGCAAGACTCTGGAAACAACCAAAATGCCCTTCAACAGACGAATGGCTAAAGAAACTGTGGTACATATACACAATGGAATATTATGCAGCTGTCAGGAGAGATGAAGTCATGAAATTTTCCTATACATGGATGTACATGGAATCTATTATGCTGAGTGAAATAAGTCAGAGAGAGAGAAAGACGCAGAATGGTCTTACTCATCTATGGGTTTAAGAAAAATGAAAGACATTCTTGCAATAATAATTTTCAGACACAAAAGAGAAAAGAGCTGGAAGTTACACCTCACCTCATGAAGCTCACCACAAAGAGTGATGAGTTTAGTTAGAGAAATAACTACATTCTGAACTGTTCTAATAATGAGAATGTATGAGGGAAATGGAAAGCCTGTCTAGAGTACAGGCAGGGGTCGGGTGGGGAAGAGGGAGATTTGGGACATTGGTGATGGGAATGTTGCACTGGTGATGGGTGGTGTTCTTTACATGACTGAAACCCAAACACAATTATATATGTAATCAAGGTGTTTAAATAAAATAAAGTATATTTAAAAAAGAGACATAGAAGGAAAGATAAGTGATGCACTCCAAAACCTTGACTATAGAAGCAACTCCATTGGTAAGGGAAATAAAAACAATAATGAACAATTACTGCCATATATGCTCAAGTATAAGCCGATCCCAGTATAAACTGACCCCCCCCCAATTTCACCCTAAAAACTGGGAAACTTTAGTGACTTGAGTATAAGGTGTGGCTGAAATGCAGCAGCCACTGGTAAATATCAATAATAAAATTATATAACTGCTGTCAGTCTCGTACAAAGCGCAGACTATTGCGGGTTAACTAGTTCATTGGCATCCAGTTCAGTTAAGCCGCCTACCTCTTCAGCTCAGCGGTGACTTGTGGACTGAGCTGAAGCACCTTCGCCTCCGATAGAAGGCAGAAGACGACTAGAGACTATGTGCATTTGATTCAGTGTGTGCACACCGAATCAAATGACCTGTATGACCTGAGGATAAGCCAAGTTTGGGGTTTTCGGCGCAAATTTTTTGCCAGAAAAACTCAGCTTATACTAGATTATATAGATATATAAAATTTTGAAGGTTTTCATGCAGCAAAAGAAACTTCTGCAGAAATTTAAAATAAACCTACTGAGAGCATATATTTGCATATCAATATCATAGAATGGGTTTTTATACAAAATATGGAACAAAAACCAACACACCTCAATAACAACAGCAACAAACTGACCCATCAAAGAATTAGGCAGATGATAGACTAGACATGTAGCTAAAGAAGACACACAGGTGGCCCACAGACATATGAAATAAATGTTCTACTCATTCACTATTTTTTTTTGGCCACACCTGATGATGCTCAGAGGTTACTCCTGGCTATGCACTCAGAAATCATTCCTGGCTTGGTGGACCAGATGGGATGCCGGGGATCGAACCTCAGTCTGTCCCATGTCAGCCGTTTGCAAAGCAAACGCCCTACCCGCTGTGCCATCGCTCTGGCCCCTACTCACTCACTATTAAAGAATTGCAAACCAAACCCTAATAAACTATCACTGAAATTAAAAATACTGAAAACAAATGCTGGAGAGGAGGTAGAGGATAAGGAAATTAGTTCACTATTATAGGTGAATTGATATTGTCTTTAAGGCAAGTTGTATAGTGCTTCCTGAATATGAAATTCATATGCCCATTTCCATTACTCCTATACTTCAATATAGGAACATTGAAAACTCTGACTTAAAAGAATAATACATATTTTTGCTTTGATTTGTTTTGCTTTGACCATACTCATTTTTGCTCAGATCTTACTCCTAATCCTGCTCTCAGGAGCACTGTCCCTCTGGCAGTGCTCGAAGGACCATAAGAAGCATTAGGATTGAATGACAACTCCATGCAAGGCAAGGGTTTTAAGAATATTTGTACCCATATGTTCATAGCAGAATTGTTCACAATAGTTAAGTCATGGATTCAGTCTAAATTACTATTTACAGATGATTGAATAAAAAAGGCTGTGATATATTCAATGACTCATCTATTAATTGTGTTTTATTGGACATTATGATTAGAATTTGACATGATTAAAATGAACAAAATAAATGGGGAAATGAAAGACATTTACCAGATGGTTTCTCTCACACATTAAATATAAATAAGCAAGGCAAATGAACTTACAAATCAAAAGAATAACTCAGAATCTATGAAAAAGGTGATTCTTAGAGGGAAAAGGGAGAAATATAGAAGGAAAGCATTGTGAGAGCCAATCTGATAATGGGACTGTCACTGGGACTTTGGTGAGGAGAAAGGGGTAGGTAATGGTGAGGATTATACACCTATAAAGATATAATACTTGCATGTGCATAGAGAGAGTAAAATATAGTTCTATAAAACAATGACAGTAAATATCAGTAAATATTAACTAGATATTAACTAAAATACATAGTTCATATGTTTTTCTTTAAATATAGATTCAGCGCATGAATTAATTTAGGACTTAATATTACTTTTATTTTGTATTGCATTTATACAACTAGCAGTGACTAATATCCTGTGGATTTTAGGAACTTTTAGATCTCTCTTTAACTATTTAAAGTTAACTTTTGGCTGTATTTTATGGATACTTTAATTCTTTTTGTTGTTGTTGTCACACCCAACAGTGCTCAAGGTTTACTCCTAGCTCTGTGGTGATATTTGAGGCACTTTACCTGGTGCCAGAGATCTGATCTAAGTTGACTGCCTGAAGGGCAAGCACCTTAACTCCTGTACTATCTTTCGGAGTCTGTAGACATTTGAATTCTACAATAACAAACTAAATTCTGTAAAGTTTTCAGTTGCATGGAGCTTCTTCAACCATTGTTAATAGCAGCCATTCTCCAAAAGTAAAGACATTTAACTCTGTAGAGTTTCTGTACCCTTTTATACAATTATGTCATTGGAGGCTTCATTCCTAAAGCTATCAGATAAATGTATGTTTAATGATCTCAGACTTAACAATCTTGCTGAAGATGATTTAAAACGAATTTTAAGTCCAGGTAATAACTCTGATTCATTAATGCCAAAGGATATACTGTAATTCCAAACATACTCAATATTACTTTAAGTTGTCTATGGGAAGCAAGATAAATTATGACAAAAGGATTTCACAAATATCTTGTTTGAGCAATCCTTTATGCTAATTGCATTTCACCATTTCTAGAAACTCTATACCTAAATCATTCATCACTCACTTTGTATGATAAAGCTTCTTTCTTCCCATGATATTCAGGTTTAGCTACTACGCATTTATTGTGTAGCTACTGTTCAGGTACCTCCCTACCAACCTCTCCTCCCACTTCAGGTTTTGGGAATGTATGAAAGGCTGGTCATATTTTAGTGCCTTTAACTTTTTGATGCACGGCAAATGTGTTGATCAGTGAGTATTTCAGAGCTGACCTACACTGGGATTATTTGCCTGGAATAGGAGTTCCATTTAAACTTGAATCAATAAACAGCTAACAGACTGTGTGTATGAAGCATAATAGCAAATTTTATTTTCTAAAAGGTGACCCCATATTTATGAATATTGATAAAACTTGGATAAAATTGTTAATTGTTAATAAAATTACTGATAACATTTTTTTTAAAAAGCAATAAAATATAGTTCAACAAAAAGCTTTTCAGAGTACTTCAATTTGGGGGAAAATGTGGTCACACCCATTTGTGCTCAGGAATTATTTCTAGAACTTCTTGGGCAATCATGTGCCATTTTGGGGATTCTTAAGCAGTGTCTGGAATAATATCTGGTTCATGCAAAGTAAGAATCTTACTGCTGTACTCTGGCCCAGGACAGTTCAATTTTAATACGTGTAAGACTTCTTTGGTTCTATGTTTACAAGTTTTATATGATAGCTCAATATCAGATTACAGCACACAAAAAAAGTGTCTGATTTGAATTCTGGTGAATGTTTCCCTTTGTGTTTTATAAATGAAAAACTTTCCAGAATATTCAGAACAAAGTTCACTTACTACTATAGAAAAGATCCTGGGTGAGACTTCTCTGACTCTTCTTCCAGTATGAACAATGAAATCTGCTTAATAAATTTGTTAACTAATAGTATCATTTAAATGTATTGTACAATACTTAATATTGCCTTCTGTGAGTGAAGAGGAACTCAAATTTAAAGAAACTGTGGATCATAGAGTCTGAGGGAGGAAAACATCTGTATTTGACACATCTGTATTGCTTAATTTCTCAAAAAAAAATAACTGGAGTATTGTTTTGAGATCTGGAAGCATGTTGAACTGTGAAAGGTGAGCCTAGATGAAATCCTGTGCAAAAGAATAGGCACTACATTCAGTGTCATTAATCATTTCATTTTCTATTCTTTGTCATACTTGTGTGTATGTGCATGCATGCATGCACACAGATACAAGTTGGTAATTCCATGGGATATTTGCATGTTGACATTTTGGCAGTGAAATAAAAAATAAAAAGAATATTGTAGAAAATGTTGGCAATGCAAAATGTAGTGACATTCTATAAAACTGAACTAAGCATTATTAGGAGAACATCTTAAGGGGCACTCGAAGTTAAAACTTTGAGACTCAACAGAATTAAAAGCTAGATGCTGAATGGAGATGAAAAGTTAAAACTTATTTTAGTAGAAGGCTGACCAACTAATCAATGAAATAGTCAAGGTTATATCACTGCCTAAATAAAAAGAATTGGATCCATATGGAATTAATGTTGCATCTAATATAATGGAAACTTTGGAAAATAGCTTCTCTACCCAAGTGTGTGTATGGAGAGGTAGTGAAGGAGTTTAGCTATTGAGATCTCATAACTTCAGAGATGAGAGTTTTCAGAACTGATCCAGTTGTATGTGGAAATGAATTATTTAAAGCAAATTATTTAATCAATAATCTATTTTCCAATTGCCCTGTGACTTACCTTGGGCTAAAATGCTGCAATTTCTTCTGTGTTAGTCATGCCTCTGTATGCTTAATAATAAATTTTCTACTAAATGGAGTTTAGGTAGAAATATGCTTTATCCTTCCCACAAATGAAAAGTAAAATTCACCCATGGTTTGGAGAGAGAGAGTTCAGTACAGTGGATAGGATGCTTGTTTTAAATACAATTGACTTGTATTTGGTACCTGGAATCCCACTGGTCTCTTAAGCATCATCATGAGTGATTCCTGAATGCAATGTCAGGAGTAATCCCTGAGCATTGCTGGGTTTAGCCCCAAAATAAAAAAAGTTCCCCCCAAAAGAACAAAGTAAATTTGTAAATCTATGTAGTAATGGTCAAAGTAAACCCATCACTCAGATTAGATAAGTAGTGACCCAGTGATCTAGATAACTGTCAATGGTAGTGAATGATAGATACAACATAGTACAGACTTTTCAAAATAGTTTCCAATGATGATTTTCGCTCCTCATAGTGGCATGCCAAATGAGTGAGGGCATTCATTGTTCCTTTGACACAGTCACAGCCATCAAGTCAATTTATAAACGTGAAAATTAGGAGTGAAAATGATTTTTTCAGTGTAGCAAACAAGTGAGAAGGACTTGAACTTGAGCTCAAGCCTTCTAAAGCATAAATGTGTGTGGATTCCATCACCTAGATTTCCTACGCATCTGGAAGGGTGAGTCTTTTCAAACAGATTCTTCAATACTTCCTGCCTTTGGGAATAGAGCATTATGGAAAGGTCTTTCTGTTATTAGCTGAAGAACAGAAACTGGAAAACATCAAAGCTATAGACTTCAGACTTCTTGAGTATGTCGCCAAGAAAGTTCTCTCTCCCTTCTTCCCCTCAACTCCTTTCACTTTCAAGTCATTGCTTCTTAGCTCAGTTCCCAGGAATGTATCCAATTGAACCTTATACCCCACCTTTTGCCCTGCTTCACCAAAGCTTTTTTAGGAAGAAAGTAAACTTGTGACTCTTTGTCCCAGAATGGCTTCAATTTTGCTGACTGAACTGGAAAATTTTCTCTTATTTTGCTAGTTGACTAGGCCCCAGACAGTGTACAGTAATTTGTTGGAAGATGATGGTAGTAATGACAGTTTTAGGTGTGTTATGGGAGATAAGTGTGAAGGCCTGTTGGAATTTCTTACAACAGGTGCTCTTATGTGCCATCTCTAAGTTCCGAGTAATGGAATTTCATTGTACAAAGTGCTCAGTGATCAAAACTGCTCTTCTTTGATGAGCAGATGAATTTGAAAATGGGATCTTCCCCTTGTATTGTTTTTCTCAATAAAGTTATCAAAAATGTGTGTCCTTCCTTTACACCCACTTATGCAAACACTCAGATAATACTCAGTAACATTATGAGATCAATAGAAAAAGATTTATATAAAAGTAAATGGACAGGACCCAAGACCAAAATAGGAGGAAATGTACTTGCCTAGCAGCAACTGTGGCACCCACAAGTTTGGTTTGAATTCCTAGTACCATATATAGTCTCCTGAGCACAGCCAGTAGTCATTCTTGGATAGGTTGGGAATGTTGGGGAGTGGGAGCAATATGGGAATCAGAGATTGAATCAATGTCAGCTGTATACAATGACTATAACTGTCTATACAATGACTATGACTATACTGTTTATTTGACAAAATCTCCATCTTTACAGCAAAGTACCTATGTACTCGAGTATAAGCTGAGTTTTCCGGCACAAAATTTGTGCTGAAAAACCTGAACTTGGCTTATATTCGCATGCACTGAATCAAATGCATGTAACCACCAGTTGTCTTCTGCCTTCTGCTGGAGGGGGCAGTGCTTCAACTCAGTCCACAAGTCACAGCTGAGCTGAAGAGGTAGGCAGCCGAACTGAACTGGATGCCACTGAACTAGTTAACTCACAATATTCTGCGCTTTGTATGAGACTGACAGTAGTGATGATGATATCTGCGAACTCAGTGATGATGACAATGTCTATGCTGATACCCTCACGTCAGATACAGCTAAAGCTATTTGGACATACAGATGATGAGGAAGAGGAATTCAGTTTTGAAAGACTTTAACCTTTGTGATTTAAATTTATGATTTAATGATTACCTATTAAGCTACAGTTTTCTGCACTTTATTTAAAGTTTTAAAGTTATTGTTGCTAGTTTACAGTTTTTCTTTAGCAATAAATATTGAAAAACATTTAACCTACATAGTCCTCAATTATTGTAATTGTTTTGGGTATATATTTTTATTTTTCAAATTTACCAGAGGCTGCTGCATTTTCCACCTTGGTTTATATTCAAGTCACTAAGTTTTCCCAGTTTTAGGGTAAAATTGGGGGGGGGGGGTATCAACTTATACTCAGGTTTAAGGTATATATTCAAGTGTATTTGAGTATATAGGTAATTTATTTATCTACCCACATTGCCTTATGTTTTACTATCTATTATCCTTTCCTCTAGTTTTCCATGCATGCATTTATCAAACATTGCATTCAACACACTGAACACTCTATTTCCTTAATTATTAGCAATTTTATTGTTTCACCCAGAAAAGCTCCAGATACTCTGAGTCACTCCATATAACCCCTGACCCCATGGTGAGAGTATAATTTCTTGGCTGTTGGCCCACTGTGTGGTACTCTCAGGCCTAGTTGTGCTAAGAGCTATCAGAGCCCCCAGCAGTGCCTTAGGACAAAGGAACAAGTATGCAGGAGATACAAATCATTTACCAAATCAGGACCTTATACTATGCATATGCTCTTACACTATGCTGTGAGGTATTACCCCACCTCTTACTCTGATATTCATAAGGAATAATAATAGTTTAGAACAGCTTGAAGAAAGGAGCAATGCAGTCATTATTCCAAAGTTGAAACATTTCTATTTCTATAATTAATGTACTCTTTCCTAGTATCGGTCTGCAAACAACCATAACTTTATTAAGTTACAAACATATGACATACACACTTTCATATTCTGCATTTTTCACATAAAATATACTGTAAATATGTCTTCCTGGGTTTTGTAATTATCATTTTAATGACCATACTCCACTGGGCTGATGTATCATAATTTACTAAACTCTATTGTAGAAAATTTAAATTGTTTCCAATTTTTCATTGTTGTAAATAATACTGCAGAGAATATCTTCATGAATAAAGGCAGTATGTGTTTAGATTTTTTTTCCTGAGTATAAATTAACATACTTTGGTCCTCCCATCTTCCAAAAATTAAAGAATAGCTTATAGCTTCAAACTCTCATGGAACTAGGTATATCAATTAAACAAATGTAGTAGGGCAAAAAATATGGTGTGTGAATCAGCTCCTTTTCTATAATAATTTTTATTTTGACCAAACTGGATTACAAATCTTTCACAGTAATATTTTAGGTACATAGTGACATTGACATTGAAATCAGCTCCTTTTTGAAAAAATACATAAATTGACTTGATTTTTATACATGATTAAATTTATCTTATTAATATTTTGAATTGAGTGAGATTCTGTGATATATAATTCTATTAAGAATGGATTCTCATGCACATAATTCTAACAATAAACTCATCACCAGTATACCCATATGACTTCCTTTCCTAAGGACCCTAACACCTTTACCTCCCAATTCTCCCATCCCAATTGTGTGGATCAGTTTTCTCATTGTGTTGCCTTTGACCCATCATTGCTACCTTACTCTTTAAGTCCCACATATGAGATAGGTCATTCTATCTATCTCTTACCTCTGACTGACAACACTCAGCATGATATCATCTAATCCCATATATGATGCTGACAATTGCATGATTTTGTTTTTTATTAGTTCCTTTCTTAATTTTGGCATTATTTTCCAGGTTACCCCAATGACCAATATTCTTCTCTCCATGTGTCTGTCCATCCTTCCATTGCTCAGTCAATCAAGTGATGTTTAAGACAGCACACTGTCATTTACACTTAGTCCCACATCTCCAGAGACTGCTTGACTCTCCAAAAAGAAATTTTGAAAAACCCCATCTTTCTCCTCTGTTCTGGTCTAATGTGATGTCCCTGTGCAAGCTTCCTTTTGCTGACTGCCACCTCTCATTGTGTAGGTCTCTTTAGGGTGAATTTAGGGGAACTAGATTGCAAGAATCACTGAATGAAGTCACCCTAATCTTTAAAATGACTAGATTGAAATTTTTTAACACTGTGTTTTGGCCAGTGGCTAATACAGATGTTACAATTTAACTTCACTGTGAGTAATCTTTGAATTGTTTGATTCATTTTTCTGATTAGGGATGACAGATATAACTCAGAGAGAGAAATCAGAGGATGAAGAGGTTGCTTCTGGAGTGAGCAAAAACAATTTCATGAGGAAAATACAACCTGAGATAAAATGCAAGATGTAGATTGGGAGGCAGGAGAGCTTTGAGGGGTTGGAGGCCAAACCTTGGATGAGCAATGATCTGAGTTTAATCCTTGATAACATGTGCTGGTTACAGGAACTTCAAGGGCACATACCAGGACAGTTAGTTAAACTAGCAGCATTTGGGGCCTGCGGGTGATAAACTTATGAACTGCATTCCAAGGTCGTGGGCAACCACTGGGCACCTGAGCCCTTCTTCAACTACTTCAACCAACCAGTTTAAACCTGGCTGACACAACGTGTACTAAGAACCTTTAGTTTTGCCCCTAGCTTGAAGCCCTATCAGCCCTATAAAAAGGGCTTGCAAGCCCAACTCATGGTCACAACTTGGGAGATGTGTGGCCCCAGCATTCTGGTAACTGAATAAACTCCTTTGATTTTGCATTACTGCCTTCTCTCCCAGTCTTTCTGGGTTGGATTTTGAGTCTGGTGCTAACAATCCTTCTAAAAGGGCAGGAACGATAGTACAGCAGATCAGGTGCTTGCCTGGCTTGAGTTCAACCTGGATTCAGTCTATGGTTCCTCATATGATATTATGAGCTAGCTAGAAGTTATCTCTTGAGTACAGAACCAGAAGTCCCTGAGTGAACATCATTATTGTGGACTAACCTTTCCACCTCCAAACCCTTCTAAAACAGTGAGAATATTTATGACGTTGTGTCTTCCTTTAAGTTGGAAAGTTAACTTCTCTATAAAGTATAGGGACCTTTGTCAATATAGCTAAACTTAGAGTCTAACAAAGCAAAATATCTTGTTTTTTCTCCTAGACAGCAGAACATCTTGTTTTTCTACCTAGACAGAAACCACATTCTGTTTTTTCTTTATACAAAGTATAGGTCTTGTTTTTCCCTTAACTAGGGCATTTATACTGTTTTTCTTCTTAACTGAGTATAGCCCGTTTTACTACTTTTCCTGTTTTTCTCCAAACTTGATTTGCTGAGATACATTATAAATATCCCTTCTTACCTAAATTAAAGAGTTATTGGAATTATTCCCCCAAAATGACTTGTGGATGTTTTTTGAATCTCTAAGTTCTCTACTCCCCTGGAATCTCAGTTTACCAGCTTCACTTACAGGTCAGATGGGATAAATACCACTCTTATCTTTTTTTGGGGGGGAGTAGGTAGGACAGTGTATACCTGGGTGTGCTCAGGGCTTGCTCATGGCTCTGCAATCAGGGATTACTTTGTGGGCTGGGGGACCAAATGGAATGTCAGAAATTGATCCTGGTATAGCTGCATATAAGGCAAGCAGCCTATATATACTTTGGCCCTAAATGTATTTTTTTGAATATTTAAAGTCCATTCAGAATAGGGTTAGAGAAGTAGCTCAAAGTGCTGGAGGGCATGTCTACCTTATAAAAGGCCCCAGACCGGGGCCGGGCGGTGGCGCTGGAGGTAAGGTGCCTGCCTTGCCTGCGCTAGCCTAGGACGGACCGCGGTTCGATCCCCCGGCGTCCCATATGGTCCCCCAAGAAGCCAAGAGCAACTTCTGAGCGCATAGCCAGGAGTAACCCCTGAGTGTCACAGGGTGTGGCCCAAAAAAACCAAAAAAAAAAAAAAAGGCCCCAGTCCATTCTACTGCATGACTTCTTAAGCACCCTTTTGGTCCTTAGCATCACTTGTAAATCTTTATCCAAACAAAATCAAAACTGAAAACAACAAGAGCAAAATAAAATCCATCTAAAATGAAATGCATTGTTTCTCAGATTAAAAAAGCCTGTGAAAAAGCCAGTTTGGGATAGGAAAATGGAATGATTAATTTTATGAGCAAAAAGTATCGTTTGAGACTTCAAGATTCTCCCAATCCTGTTTTGTTGTTGTTGTTGTTGTTGTTGTTTTAACTTTGATGGTGTTCAGAAAACATAAGCATGTTTCTAATTAATGGGAGTATCCTGGATGCTGCCTGATGTATCATATGGTATTATCTGTTATATAATATAACACTTAGCTGAAACCAATCATATCTGAGATATGACTCAATGAACAAAGATCATTGATTTTAGTCTAACAAAGAACCAGTGAATAAAGACTTTTCTTATTAAATAAGAGGTGCACTAGAAGTGTCAAGTATTTTCTCTGAAAATGCTCATTTCTTTTCTTCTACTTTTCCCTTCTCAAGGTCTTTAATACTCCTTGTCTGCAACTTTAATTATTCAATTTCTTCACTGCATTATTTAAAGAGAAGACAGCTTTGAGGTTGCAGCATAGATGAAGAAAGTGCATGCAAAATTGAAGAAACCGGTAACACCATACTGCAGAAAATTATTTAGTACAAAATATTTTTGTAATGTCTTGTTATTTTTTATCTGAATGCCTCCTGCAAGTGTGCACTAAATGACCATTTTCTTTACTATGTCAGATATATATCAATGAAGAAAAAACCTTTAGGAGCCTAAAGAAAGATATGTGAATTATTATTTTACTTTAAAAGCACTTAGAAATGGGTCAAGATAAAGATAAGATTAGAAATGCTTATCCCAGCATTTAAATGTGGCATTTTCCTTGAATCTACTTCCCAATATAAAAATAAAATGGAACAGCAAGAAGCAGCATTGAAGTATAAGTACAAGCACAATTTGTAAAAAAAAAAAAAAAAAAAAAAAAAAAGAAGAAGAAGAAGAAAAAAAGGCATGATTCTCATGATTTCAGCCAAAAATTCTTTAACCAAAATTGCAATGATCTTAAAGGTAAAGAAATGGCACTTAAAAAATAGTATGCAAAAAAAAAAGGGGGGGGGGAACAGCATAGAAATGAGGGCTGACCCTAGTTCAATCCTGCCATCTGCCATCATTTGGTCCATACATTGCTTGACCATTGTATTGAACTATCTTTTGCTTGGCTATTTCTAGGAGTGACTTCTAAGTGGTGTTAAACAAACAGTTCATTTCTTGGGGCTGAAGACAGTGCAGGGAACAAGATGTATTCAAACCCTTGAATGCTTGAACTGAGGTTCACTCTCCAATATTGGCATCATATACTGACCCTTGAGTACTGCCAAAAATAGTCTTTGAGCTCATATAAGTGTAAGCCTCAAATAAAAAACAAACATCTATTATCAAGTTTATATAAGTTTGCTATAAAAAACAGTAGTAAAAGCATTCTATAACCTCCACAGCACATTTTACCACTAAACATTATCTCAGCATATTTATTTGTGTTCATTCTCTTATATTCTCATACTTGCCTAAATTCAAAGATTTCTTCCTACTTGGGTAAATTCCTTAAGCTTTTTCTGTATTCTAATCCTTAAAATGGGTATAATCCTAGAATCTATTTTTTGAGTTACTTGTAAATATTAAATAAAGTTATATTAAAAAGGGGATTTACATTACTTTATGTAGCAATCCTTAAAAAGTGATTATATTCTTCAAACCACAGTGTCAAAAAAGGAGAGAGAGAGACAAGAGAGAGAAAGAGAGAGAGAAAAGAGAGAGAAAAAATATCTACCCCTGAAGCAAGTGGAGGAGGGTGGGGAGGGAAACTGGGGACATAGATGGTGGAAATGTTCACCGATAAAGGTAAACATTTCTATGACTGAAAGGTAACTATGAACAATTCTGTAACTCTGGTGCTTAAATAAAATGAATATTTTAAAGCAAAACAACAAAAAAGATGGTGGTGTTATTTTTATTAATAACATAAATAATCGATGAAGTACTGCAAACCTAAAAACATCAAAATATCATCAAGTGGTATTCTAATTTCCCCACAAAAAGATTTTAACAATTTTAATAGGTCACATGTGAGAAAAGAACTAGTTAGCATTTAAAGAATCAAACATTTTTGTTAATATGCCAGCTGTCATTTACCTATTTCTTAATGCTACATTTACAAATGTTCAGCTCTACTAGATGGAATAGATAGTATATTAAGATATATTATAATCATTACTATATATAATTAATATAGCATTAATGATAAGGTTCATTTTGGAGGTTTGGCCTCAAATAATAGTGATTATGTGGCAATGTGTCAGAGTGATGCTAATGAGGCTTAAAAAATGCTGATTGCTTGAAGTTCAATAGACCGGCTTATGGACATTTAACATGCTGTAGAAAGTTCAAAGTTTGTAGATTTATTCCTACTGAATAGAGCATCCACGCCATCACTTGGTAAAGCGTTTTCAAAATTCACGCGAGAAATAAATTTTGGCAAAAACTCTCCCAGAACTTGTGCTTCGCTTTGTGTTTCGCTTGCCAGGAAAGTCAATTACACATAGTTAATTGCTCTTCTTTCCCTGTCTCCCCCACAACAAGATCTTTACCTTTATAGACTTAATTTCTTTTCTTTTCTTTCTTTCTTTCTTTCTTTCTTTCTTTTTTTTCGGGCCACACCCGTTTGATGCTCAGGAGTTCCTCCTGGCTAAGCGCTCAGAAATTGCCCCTGGCTTGGGGGGACCATATGGGACGCCGGGAGATGGAACCGCGGTCCTTCCTTGGCTAATGCTTGCAAGGCAGACAGACACCTTACCTCTAGCACCACCTCGCCGGTCGCTAGACTTAATTTCTTGTCTGTCTACATACATACAGAGAACTTAACACTCCAGAGACCAATTCTATGTTCTACCCTAAGTGACAAGCTTGAGTTAGGTCTTCAAGAGCTTTCTGCTGAATAAAGTATTCTGTAGTCTTTCATTTCAGGTAGCTCATCTTAATTCCAGGAGATGTTACTGATGAATTAGTCATATTGACAGTAGTTAAAAAGCATGTTTCTTCTGAAATATTTATGAATGGAATGGTCTTTCTGGAATTATTCAAAAATATTTAATAATGTGTAGGGGGTGGTGGCAAAAATTAATGTATCTATGACAAGAAAAATTGGACACAGGTTTATAAGTGCTGACATGAGATGATGAATCAATAAATCAACTATTATTTTCTCTACATTTTTATGTGACCATTTCTATCTGTAGGTTTGAAAGTTTACATAAACAAAATACTTATAAATAATGTAAATAAAACTGCTATCTAAGAACATTGATTTTACAATGCTATTATTAGAAGGACACTTACTGATGAAATTCTAATTTTATTTATTGGTTTTGGGGCCACACCCAGCATTGCTCAGGGGTTATTACTGGCTTAGACCCAGAAATCACTCCTAGCAGGGTTGGGGGACCATATAGGATGCTGAGTACCGAACCCAGGTTCTGTGACACCTCGTATAAGGCAGTGACCTACCACTGTGTTATTGCTCCAGCCACTGAAATTCTAATTTTTAAATGTCATGACTGTTATTTTGGGGACATATTGTTTGTTTCTATTTTTAATAATATATTTATTTAAGCACTATGATTACAAACATGTTGGGTTTCAGTTATAAAAAAAAAGAATACCCCCATTCACCAGTGCAACATTCCCACCACCAATGCCCTCCCTTCTCCTCTTCAAGCATGCCTGTTACTGAGACAGGCATTCTATTTCTCTCACTCACTATCATTGTCATGATAGTTGTCATTGTAATTATTTATTTAACTGAACTCAACACTCTTTGTGGTAAGCTTCATATCGTAGTCTGGTCCTTCCAGCCCTCATCTCTATTGTCTCTGTGTATTAATACAATAATGATTATATTTCTTTTTCTTTTTAATGTTTTTTGTTTGTTGGGTCACTAAAGGCAGAGCTCAGGGGTTACACCTAGTTCTGTGCTTTGAAATCACTCCTGGCTGGTTTGAAGGACCATATGGGAGGCCGGGAATTGAACCACCACTTTTCCTGAGTCGCAAAGCAAATGCCCTACCCTGTGCTATCTCTATGCCACCCCCTTTAAAAAAAAACCCATAGATGAATGAGACTATTCTGTGTCTATCTCTCTCCCTCTGACTTATTTCACTCAAGACAATAATTTCCATGTCCATCCACATATAGGAAAGTTTTATGATTTCATCTCTCCTGATGGCTGCATAGTATTTCATTATGTATATGTATCACAGTTTCTTTGGCCATTCATCTGCTGAAAAGCATCTGGGTTGTTTCCAGATTCTGGATATTATAAATAGTGCTGCGATGAATATAGGAGCAAGGAAAGTATTTTTATATTGTGTTTTTGTGTCCCTAGGTTATATCCCTAGGAGTGGTATTGCTGGATCATATGGGAGATCAATTTCCAGTTTTTTGAGAAATCTCCATGTTGTTTTCCATAAAAACTGGAGTAGATGGCATTCTCACCAGAATTGAATTAGAGTTCTTTTCTCCTGACATCAGAGCCAGCACTGATTGTTCTTGTTCTTTATGATGTGTGCCAGTCTCAGTGGTGTGAGATGGTAACTCATTGTTTTGATTTGCATCTTCCTGATGATTAGTGATGTGGACCATTTTTTTCACATGCCTTTAGTCATTTTCAGTTTCTTTGAGGAAGTATCTGCTCTTTTCGTATCTCCATTTTTTAATGGGGTTAGATTTATTTTTTTTTGCTAAGTTCTGTCAGTACCTTGTATCTCTTAGATATTAGCCCTTATCTGATGGGTATTGGTGAATAGGTTCTCCCATTCTGTGTGTAGTATTTGTATCCTAGACACTATTTTCTTTGAAGTGCAGAAGCTTCTCAGCTTAATATATTCCCATCTGTTTATCTCTGCTTCCACTTGTTTGGAGAGTGATGCTTCCTCCTTGAAGAAGCCTTTAGTCTCAATGCCATGGAGTGTTTTACCTACATGTTATATATATGTTATGGTTTTGGGCCTGACATCAAGGTCTTTAATCCATTTGCATTTGACCTTTGTGCATGGTGCTAGATGGAGGTCCCAGTTTGTTATTTTGTATATGGCTTACCAATTGTAGAAAAGTCAGCACCATTTTTAGAACAGTCTTTCCTTGCTCTATTTTGTGTATCTTGCCCCTTTATCAAAGATTAATTGATTGTATGTCTGGAGAACATTCTCTGAATACTCAAGTCTATTCCATTGATCTTAGGGTCTGTTTTTATTCCAATACCTTGTTGTTTTAATAACTATTGTTTTGTAACACAATTTAAAGTTGGGGAAAATGATGCCTCCTGTATTCCTTTTCCTAAAGGTTGATATAGCAATTCACGGGTATTTATTTTTCTAAATGAATTTTAAAAGTTTTTTTTTTTGGTTTGTTTTTGTTTTTGGGTTACACCCAGATATGCTCAGGGATTATTCCTGGCTCTACACTCAGAAATCGCTCCTGGAGAGCTCAGGGGACCATATGGGATGCCGGGATTCAAACCACCATCCTTCAACATGCAAGGCAAATGCTCTACCTCCATGCTATCTCTCCAGCCCGAATTTTAAGAGTGTTTGAACCATCTTTGAAGAAAGTCATGGTAATCCTTAGAGAACTTGCATTAAAGCAATAAAATAGTGCTTTGGGGACTATTGTATTGTCATTTTAATTATTTTAATCCTCTCCATAAAAGGATTTGTGTCTACATTTCCTTGTGTCCTCTTTTATTTCTTGAAGCAGTGTTTTGTAATTTTCTTTGTATAGGTCTTTCACCTCTTTAGTTAAATTGACTTCAAGGTATTTGAATTTGTGTGGCACTAATCTGAATGGTATTGCTTTTTTAATGTTCATTTTTTCCTCTATAATTATTTGTGTATAAGAAGGCCATTAATTTTTGCGTGTTAATATTGCAACCTGCCATTTTGCTATAGGAATCTATTGTTTCTAGAAGCTTTTTTGGTAGAATCTTTAGAGTATTCTAAATATAGTATTATGTCACCTGCAAACAGTGAGATCTTGACTTCTTCCTTTCCTATCTGGATGCCTTTGATATCTTTTTCTTACCTAATTGCTATGGCAAGAACTTCTTGCACTATGTTGTGAATAGTAATGTTATAGGGTTAGCCTTGTTTAAACAAGATTTTAGAGAAAAAGGTTTAGTTTATATCCATTGAAAATAATATTTGCAATTGGCTTGTGGTTGATGGCCTTGAGTATATTGAGAAAAGTTCCATTTTTTATCATGAATGGGTATTGGACCTTATTGAATGCTTTCTCCATCTATTTATATAATAATATGCTTTTGTTTGTTTGTTTGTTTTTGGGTCACACCCGGCAGTGCTCAGGTGTTACTCCTGGCTCTATGCTCAGAAGTCACCTCTGGCAGGCACAGGGGACCATATTGGATTCCGGGATTTGAACCGCCGTCTTTCTGCATGAAAGGCAAATGCTTTACCTTTATGCTATCTCTCCGGTCCCTGATCATATGATTTTTAATTTTCCTTTTTTTTTTTTTTTTTTTTTTTTTTTGGTTTTTGGGTCTCAGGGATTACTCCTGGCTCTATGCTCAGAAATCGCCTCCGGCAGGCTTGGGGGACCATATGGGATGCCAGGATTCAAACAAACGTCCTTCCAAATGCAAGGCAAATGCCTTACTGCTGTGCTATCTCTCCGTCCCCCCACCTTTTTTGTAATTTTTCTTTTGTTGATACAGTTTATTATGTTGATTGATATTTGTATGTTAAATCATCCTTGCATTCCTGGAATGAAACCAACTTTGTCATGGTATATGATCTTCTCGATGAGATGTTGGATCCCATTTGCTAGTATTTTGTTTAGGATCTTTGCATCTGTGTTCATCAGGAAAATTGATCTGTAGTTTTCATTTTTGGCATCATATCTGTATGGTTTTGGTATCAGGGTGATTTAGCTTCATAAAAACTATTTGGGAGTGTTTCTGTTTCTTCAATTTCCTAAAAATGCCTTAAAAAGATTAGTAGTAGTTCCTCTTGAAAGGTTTAAAAGAATTTGTTATTGAATACATCTGGGCCTGGGCTTTTGTTTTTGGGAAGACTTTTGATGACCATTTTGATGACTATTTAGATATGCTAGATCATCTTGCTTTTACCGTGGAAGATTATGAGTCCAAGAATGTATTCATTTCTTCCAGGTTCTCATGTTTTGTTTGTTTGTTTTTGTGGGTCACACACAGCAGTGAGCAGGGGTTACTCCTGGCTCTGAGCTTAGAAATCACTCCTGGCAGGCACAGGGGTCAATATGGAATGCTGGGATATAAACCACAGTCTTTCCTGGATTGGCTGCATGCATGGCAAATGCCCTACTGCTGTGCTATTTCTCTGGCATCTAGGTTCTCATGCTTTGTGTCATAGAGTTTCTGAAAGTAGTCTCTGATTTCCCTTTGAATCTCTGTAGTATCTGTAGAGATCTCTTCCTTTTCATTTCTAATCCAGTTTATTGTTTCTCTCTCTCCATTTCTTTGTGAGTATTGTTATTAGTTTATGAATCTTGTATTTTTTTATCCAAAGAACCAACGTTTGCTTTTGTTGATCTCTCAGACTATTTTTTGAATTTCAAATTTATTTATTTCTTTTTATTTTAATACTATCTTTATTTAAACTCTGTGATTACAAACATGATTGTAGTTGGTTTTCAATAATAAAAAGAACACCCCCCCTTCACCAGTGCAACATTCCCACCTTTAAGCTTTGTTATTTCCTCTGTCTACCTATTTTTGGTTCCTTTTATTAATCATTTTATAATTTTATAAGCTGTGTAAATAAGCTATTTATGTAGCCTCCTTCTTCCTTCTTTTTTTATACATATCTTTATTTAAGAACGATGATTACAAGCATGTTTGTAATTGGGTTTCAGTTATATATCTATATATTATATTATATTATATCATATCATATTGAATAATATATCATATATTAGATGATTAATATTATATTATATGTAGATAATGCCTTCAAGACAGGCATTCTATTTCTATTACTTACCACCATTGTCATGGTAGTTATCATTGTAGTCATTTCTCCAACTGAACTCACCACTCTTTGTGGCAAGCTTCATATTGTGGGCCGGCCCTTCCAACCTTCATCTCTATTATCTCTGTGTATTATTACAATAATCTATTTTACTTTTCTTAAAACTCATATCCTTTCTTCCTTCCTGATGTGTTCTTGAAAAGCTATAAATTAGGTGTTCTTTACATGACTGAAACCTAATCACAATCATATTTGTAATCAAGATGTTTAAATAAATAAAAAGAAAAAATAGAAAAGCTATACTTTTTTTTTAGGACCACTTTTGCTATGTCCCACAAATTCTGATAATTTGTGTCTTTATTTACATTGTTTCCAGGAATCTTTTTATTTCTTCTTTTATTTCATCTCTGGCCCACTCGTTCAGTAGTGAGATGTTTAATTTCCAGGTGTTAAAGTTTTTCTTGGGGCCGGGCGGTGGCGCTAGAGGTAAGGTGCCTGCCTTGCCTACGCTAACCTTGGACGGACTATGGTTAGATCCCCCAGCATCCCATATGGTCCCCCAAACCAGGAGCGACTTCTGAGCCCATAGCCAGGAGTATCCCCTGAGCATCACTGGTGTGGCCCAAAAACCAAAAAAAAAAAAAGTTTTTCTTCTGTGTCCCTTTGTAATTCACTTCCAACTTCAATGCCTTGTTATTTGGGAAGGTAGTTTGTACAAGTTCTATCCTCTTGACTTTATGGATGTATGTTTTTTGGGCCAGCATGTGATCTATCCTGAACAATGACCCATGTGCATTGGTGATGAATGTGTATCTAGGTTTCTGGGGATGGAGTGCCCTACATATATCTACTAGGCCACTTTCTTCCATTTCTCCTTTCAGAGCTAGTATTTTCTTGTTGGGTTTCAGATTAGTAGTCTGTCAAGGGGTGATAAAGTGGTGTTGAGGTCTCTCACTATTATTATATTGCTATTGATGTCTTCTTTCAGATTTGTCAAAATTGTTTTAAATATTTTCCTGTTCCCTCAATGAAAGCATATAATTAGGAGTGAAATTACTTCATGTTGTATATATCCCTGAATTATAATAAAATGTCCATCATTTCCCCTTATAACTTTTCTAATTCTAAAGTTGTTTTCATCTGATATTCACATGGTCACTCCAGCTTTTTCAAGAAAGTTGTTTGCTTGAATGATTGTCTTCCAACCTTTGATTTTGTTTCTGTGTTTGTTGTGACTATTCAGATGTGTTTCTTGTAAGCAGCAGAATGTTGGATTCAGCTTTTTGATCTATCTTGCCACTCTATGTCTCTTAATTGGTGCATTTAGTCTATTGATACTGAGAGAGATAATTGTCATGGGATTTAGTGTCATCTTTATAAAGGAGATTGGTGTGTCTGTTTGTTTGTCTTATCTTAAACTAGACCTTTCAGTTTTTCTTTTAAGGCTTGTTTTGAATTTATAAAGTTTCAGAGCTATTGTTTATCTGTGAAACTATGTCTACTTTCTTTAAACCTGAAAGTGAATGTGGCTGGGTGCAGTAATCTAGGCAAAACATTCCTTTTGTTGACTTTTGTTACTATATTTCACCACTGCCTTCTGCCATTGAGGGTTTCTTGTGACAGGTCTGCTGTAAATCTGAAGGACACCCATTTGAATGCAATCTCCCTTTTTAGTCATGCTGCTTTTAGTAACCTATCTCTATTTGTGGGATTCGTCATTGTGGGTAAGTAGAATCAACATTGTCAAAATGACAATCTTACCTAAACTTCTAGAGGTTAAGTGCCTGCCTTGCCTGCACTAACCTTGGACAGACCGCAGTTCGATCCCCCGGCATCTCATATGGTCCCCCAAACCAGGAGCGACTTCTGAGCCCATAGCCAGGAGTAACCCTGGAGCATCACCCAGATTGCAATGCAATCCCTATCCAAATTGAGAAATTACTTTTTAAGGACTTAGAAAATCAATCATAAAATTCATCTAGAACCAGAAAAGACCCAAGTTAGCCAAATACATACTGAAAAACCAGAAACCATGTGGCATCTCTTTATTTAACCTGAAGCTTTACTATAAAGCCATAATAATCAAAACAGCATGATACTGAAACAAAGACAGAGTCTCAGACCAGTGAGTTAGAACAGAATATCCAGAGATAATCCCCCAAATTATACAGTCAATTAATATTTGACAAAAGAGCCAAGAACTTGAAATGCCAGTGGGTTAGAACAGAATATCCAGAGATAATCCCCCAAATTATACAGTCAACTAATATTCGACAAAAGAGCCAAGAACTTGAAATGAAACAGACATTCTCTTCAACAAATGGTGTTGGAACAACTGGATAACCACTTGTAAGAAATTAAAAATTGATCCATAGCTCACACCTCACACAAAAGTCAACTCAAAATGGATCAAAGACCTTGAAATCGGACCCAAATCAATAAAGTTTATTGAGGAAAAATAGGTAGAACACTCGAAGACCTATATATCAAAAAAGTCTTTGAGGACAGAATGCCAATGGCAAGAACTTCAGCATCAAACCTAAATAAATGAGACTACATCAAACTAAAGTTTCTGCATGGTGAAACAAACACTACTTAATACTAGAAAACAGTTAATGAAATGGGAAAATATTTTTGGACTCAACATGTCAGATAAAGGGCTGATATATAAGATATATAGAGCACTCAGAAACGTGAACTCCAAAAAATCTAATAAAGTCATAGAAAAATGGGGAGAAAAAAATGAATAGATACTTCTCCGAAAAAGAACAAAAGATGGCCAACAGACACATGAGAACATGCTCATCTTCACTCATCATTAGGGAAATTCAATCAAGACAACAATGAAGTATCATCTTACACCAGTGAGGATGGCTCACATCAAAAATAACAGGAACAATCTCTATTGGTGGGGATGTGGCAAGAAAGGAACTCTCATCCACTGCTAGTGGGAATGCTGCCTGGTACAACCCCTATGGAAAACAGTGTGAAGAGTGCTCAGTAAACTTAGTATTGAGATTCCATATGACCCAACAATTGCTCTCCTGGGTATCTATTCCCAGGACATTCATTCCAAAGTATGTGTGCACCCTACTATTTATCGCAACACTCAGTACAATAGCCAAGATTTGGAACCAACCTCTATGTCCAACAACAGATGAGTGGATCATGAAGATGTGGTATTTATACACAATGGAATACTACACAGCAGTTAGATATGATACAATCATGGATTTTGCAGCAACGTGGGTGGATCTACAAAATATTATGTTAAATGAAGTAAGCCAGAAGATGAGGGATAAGTACAGAATAATAGCACTTTCTGATGTACTTAGAACATACACCATATATATACATATAATACCTCAAGAACTAATGCAACAATCTAATAGGGTAGAAACTCCTACTCCTACTGAGAAAGTGTTCAAAACAAGTGGAAGAGGGTCAACACAAATCCTAGACTATCCATTATACTATAAAGAAACCAGCAGCAACAAAAACAACAGTTTAGTGAACAGGTATGTAATCAGCCTTTTACTACAAAGGCCTATAATAATGTCTTAGGGAGTTTATACTCAGATACTAATGAAGAATATGATTGGAAGCCAGAGACTCCAGTGGTAGCATTTCCTAACAATATGTTTTAGTGCCTTAAACTTACTATGTATAAAATAACCTCTCAGCTTCTTTGTCCACAGGGATTCTTGGATACAAGGGGTGGACACCCTAATTTGAAACCTTGGTGCTCAGACATGCTAGATACCACATTCAGTTTTCATTATGAAAATGACTTGATAAGACACTCCAATATACCCTTTTTTATGGTTTATGTCCTCTATTAGGACCTGAAGCATTTGATCATTCAGATTACTGAAACAGTTAACTGTGAATCACAGACTTATATTACAGCACTTACTCATCAAACACATTTGGGCAAATTAACATTCCCTTTCTCTCTCTCTTCCCCCTACTTCTTTATGTCTCCCCTTTCTTCTTCTTCCTCTTTTTCCTCATCATGAGAAATTCAATCTATGTCAAATAAAGCCCACACTGATAGTTTCTCTTTAGGAAAGGAACTTCGATACACAAGATGCAGCAGACAGGGTAGCCACCTACATATGTAGGCCTCATTACCATATTGTTTAGTATTCTATATGCTAAACCTATGGTTTTCCTAAACTGCTCCAGACATTATCTAACCCTGAAACCTTCATTTGGCAAGGCCCAACTCCATTACTGACTAAATGCTTAGAAAAAGGGAAAACCTCCAAACTTCGATCCACCAACCCAATCTCTTTAATTTGATTTATTATTTTTTTAATTTATTTTTACTATATTTACCTATTTTTCTGTTCTCCTCTCTCTTACCATTTTATCTCCCTTCCACTCTTTCTTAAACTATACTTAAGCTAATTATTTATCTTAATCCAACTAGTCTTTAAGAACCCAGATCCATCTTATTAGGGTCAGACCTCTAACAATAGCTTAAGAATAAATCACTAATGTTTGTCTTTATGTGAAGATGAGTACATAGAGGACTCCTCTATGAGAGCCAAACCTAAATTGTAAATGAACTATGTCTATAGTGTATATAACCCTTCATATATACAAGCCCTCCTCCTCACTTAGATATTCTACTATCCCTTTACCCCCAAATCCCAAGTTGATATCCTGCCTTATTAATGCTCTTTACCCTCAGTCCTTAACCCATTAGGTATCAAGATCAACCTCCTGCCCTAATAAGTCATCACCCAGCTCCCAAGAGAAGGAACACCCATTCAATCCAACATCTCATCTCCTGTCAAGAAACCAGAACCAACACTCCTGCTGACTCATGCTTTGTGGCCCTCCTTCTCACCCCCTCCCCCAAAATGTGGACTGTTGCTTGATACCAGATTCAACTCCAGAAGGACCCTCAGTGCAAAAACTCTACCCAAGCCTTTTCAGCTGTAAATCATTTCTCAAACTCAACAAGATCAGGGTGTGTTATAAAAATGTGCCCTGGATCCCACCCCCTACAAGAATATCTCAAAAGACAATGGGGAAGTCTATATTTCTTTTATAAGTTTAAGACCTCTATAATATTACCTCTTAACCTGTTTATCCCCAAATGTAAGGTAGTCTCCTGCTTCACTTTGTTCCCTTAATTACTTTTTAAAACTCATTATTTATTTATTTTTTTCTTTATATATGTGAATGAATATATATATGTATATATATACATATATATATATATATATATTAATCTTGTTTTTGTTTTCTTCTTTTCCTTAACTTCACCTGTTTTGGTTCTGCTAGGTACAAAAATCTACAAGAAAAAGTCTTGTCTGGGATAAAAGCTCAGGTTAAAACCAGGGCATAGAGATGATGGATCCTGACACTCTCACTCCCAAATGCACCAGCAATATAATATAGCACCATTTCTTTTTGCAAAGGCATACTAAAAAAGGGGGACATTTTACACATAGAAACAAGCTCTTATCTACTAGGAATAAGAACTCATACATTTTATAATACAGGGGCACCTTCCAACTTGAACATATATCATATGGTCCTAACTTAGACTCCACGTGATTAGACAGCGACTATCTGACCTTGAACCCTAGATCTCAGACATAAATATGACACAGTTCTCTGCAACAGCTCCAGGAACCAAACTCTCTCTGGGACATTCTTAATACTGCTCTGACACCAACTGGTTTTGATATGACATCCTGACAATGAGGAAATGTCAACAATTAGGTCTAAGAGCAGGTTGTCTTACCTCATTATCTAACAATAAGATGAAATCAGAAGACATGGCATCCTTTAATCTGTACAAAAGGCAAGATTGCTAACTACAGAAGACTGACTGTGACAACCATGACTGGGCAGAACTTATCCTGGGACAAATAAAAAAGACCCTAGTCTAGGCTTTGCCTACGACCTGTACAACAACCAAGATTTCTAATCCCAGAGGTCTGACTGAGATAACTGCAACTGAGCAGAACTTCTGGAAACATAATGAAAGACTCTATTCTAGGCTTTGTACTAGGATCAGTGCAAAAACTAAGACTGATTAAAATTACAGTGTTAGAAAAGAATTTCTAGAAACATAAAGAAAGACTTTACTCTAGTCTCCATCCTATGACCTGTGCAAATACAGAGATCTCTAGTTAGGCCTGATTTTATTATCCACGACTGAGTGGAAAGTTTACAGACAGCACAAAAGTACCTAGGGAAGAGAAAAGAGCATGTATGAAGCTTATAGTAATTCCTATGACAGTATACTTCAAGAAGAAACCTTTTATCTCTTAGGTCAAAGGAAATCCCTTTCTAATCTTCCCAAGATTTACTGTGCCTATGCAAAAAAAAGCACAAATTAATTTTTTGTTATTATTGTTGTTTTTATTGTTTTTTTCTTTTTCTGTGTGCTTTGTTTTGTTTTTTATTTCAGGACCATGGTTATTGTTTGGTTGTTGTCTTTATTGCTGTGGTGCTTTTCAGGTTCTTTTGCTTGATATTTTTGTATAGTTTTTATGTTTTTCCTCCTTTTTCCCTTTCTTTTCTTAACTTAATATTTATAGCCTCAAGAAGGACTTTTCCCATTTCTTTTTTGTTTGATTTTTACATCCCCCATCCTTTTTCTTTCTTTTTTCTTCCCTCCAAACAGAACCACATAACTTGAACCATCTTGTTCTGCCTCACAAATTGAGGGGAAAACAGGTGTATGAACATTGAGTAAAATAAAAAATGATCATACTTAAACACCAAATCCAAAGCCAACGACAACAGAATCGAAACCCAATCTACAACAAACTAGACACAGAGGGGACCACTTATACTAGCAGCCTGGGGGTCAAAGGAGGGGGATATTTGATGCATGCTGGAAACAGGGGTTGAGGGAGGACAACACTGCAGGTGGGAATGCCCTTGAGTCAATGTCATAATGTACCTAAAATATTACTGTGAAAGTTTTGTAATCACTTTGGTCAAAATAAAAATTAGTTAATTAAAAAAAAAAAAAGAAAAGAAACTGGGAAAAAACGTCTCCCATTTGCAAAGTACATGGCAGAAATCTAGCTCCAAACTTCATGGGCAGAGACACTCTACCTCTGCATGTGTGCCCTCAGGAGATCTGCACTGTTGTGCCCTCAGGATCTCTTCTGAGTGGGGTGATTATGTTTGCCTCATGGAGCAGAGCAGAGGCCTTTTTAAGTGTCTCCAGGGCAAAGCACAGGGCAGCAATCTCTGGGGCCATATTATTTGAATGAGGCTTCATGCATAGTTTATTCTGTTGTGAAAGATTAACTGACTAATTTCAGCCAAATTGGTGGAATTATAAGAATTAGGTGAATAAAAGTCTCCTGTATCCAAAGCATGCATCGAAGAAAAATTAAGAAGAGAAACAAACACTGAGTTACAGAAAGAAAAAGAAACAAACTAAGTTTTCAAAATTTAAAAGCTAGGCAATAAAACTCATCTGCAAGGTACCAGGAGATGGCAACATGGTTGTGGAGGTACTGCCCATGTTTGTGTTGGCCTTGGCATTCCCCTAAATACTTTATACACCTCTAATGAATCCCTCTGGAGCAGCAGTGACTGCAGCCCTCAATTCAAGTCTTCCTTCATATCAGCCGCATGCAGTCCTGAGATACTGCACATATATATGGAAATGGGTACATTACTAACCCCAGATTTAAGGATAACAGAATAAAAATTTTGGATTTAGAACTGAATATAGATATTTCAAAAGGTTATTTCCAATGATTCTACTTTGTGAGACAACGATCCCCAAACCGGAGGACAGCAGAACTAAGAATTCAACAGGGTTGAGGAATTTAAAGCAGAACTTTTATAAAGTATATACTGTGGTATGGTGCTCATATCTCCCTCTACCTTCTCAAGGATCAGCCTCAGATTCTCTTCCCAAGGTCTTAGACACCATTTACATCTAATTTTCCTCCCGAGAATTGTCTTAAAACCTGGGAACCCTGGTTTCATCTGGAAAGGCTCAGCTCTGAGAGGATAGTTCAACTTTAGATTTCTCTTAGCAAAGGGCTCTTGCTAAGTCTCTTGTATTGCCAGCTTTTGAGTCTTCATTCTCCAGCACATACTTCTTGCAGGAAACTCTTCTTTCCAGTTCCCCTCACTCCTTGACCAGAGTGGTTCTACATTGTCCTCCACTGTAAATCTGCTTCCCAGAGAACTTACTTATAGGTTGTTTTTAATGCACATTATAAAGCAAGTAAGGATGGTCTGCAGGATAAGTGCCTCAACCCAGATGCTTACTAGCTGCAACAAATGAGGAGAATTTGGAATTTGCTTGGTTAATAACCAGAGTTAAAAATGTGTCTGTCAAAGAAACAGGTTGTAAGATGGGAATGAAATTGGGGACACCGGTGAAAGGAAGTTGACATTAGTAGTGGAATTGGTATATGTCTAAAACTTAACTATTAATAACTTTGTAAACCATGATTTTTTAATAACTGGGGTTTTTGTTTTGTTTTGGGGCAACACCCAGCAGTGCTGAGGGGTTATTCCTGGCTCTGCACTCAGCAATCATTCCTGGCAATGCTCAGGGGACCATATGGGATTCAAGGGATTGAACTTGCATTTACTGCATGTAACACAATTACTTTACACATTGTGCTATAACTCCAACCCTCAAAAAAAAATTTTTTTTTAAAAATCTTTAAAAATTGGGACCAGACAGGGCTATGGGGAGAAAAGAACTCTAGTTCAGCCTTTATGGAAAACAATATGGAGATTCCTTAAAAAACTGGAAATTGATCTCCCATATGATTTAGCAATACCACTCCTAGGGATATACGTTAGGAACAAAAAACAAACAAACAAACAAAAAAACCAAAAAAAAAAACAAACACCAATACAAAAATCTCTTTCTCATACCTATATTCATTGCAGCACTATTTACAATAGCTAGACTCTGGAAACTACCAACATTCCTTTCAACAGATGAATGGCTAAAGAAACTGATACATATACACAATGAAATATTATGCAGCTGCCAGGAGAGATAAAGTCATAATTTTAATAATGCCCAGAGACAATAGAGATGAGGACTAGAAGGACCAGCTCTAATATGAAGATCACTACAAAGCGAGGTGAGTGCAGTTAGAGAAATAACTACACTGACAACTATCATGACAATGTCAATAAGTGCAAGAAGTAGAATGCCTGTCTAGAATACAGGCGGGGGTTGGGGAGGAGGGAAATGGGGGATTTTGGTGATGGGAATGTTGCACTGGT
Organism: Suncus etruscus; assembly: GCF_024139225.1. Lineage (NCBI taxonomy): Eukaryota > Metazoa > Chordata > Mammalia > Eulipotyphla > Soricidae > Suncus > Suncus etruscus. Next base: position 78,604,811 of record NC_064850.1, read on the forward strand.
AAAGGGGGGGTCTTTTTTATGACTGAAATGCATCTATAATCATGTTTATAATCAAGGTGCTTAAATAAAGAATAAAAAAAGAGTAAAAAGAAAATAAAGAACTAAATTTCTCCTTGTTCACTGTTACTAAAGACCATAATATATCAAATGTAATTTACTAAAGTGTGTTTGTGATTTTTCTATCCACAAGCTTATGGGAGCAAAGAACTTGAATTTTCTTCACTTTAATAAAATTTTAGTTATTTATATATCATATATTTAAATATATATTTTATTATTTGTTCTTTGGGGCTATACTTGGTGATGTTTAGGGGCACCTGAATCTGCATTCATGAATTACTTCTGGTGGTGCTCAGACTATAAAGGATGCAAAGAATCCAACCCAATTAGCTGTGTGTAAGGCAAGAATTCTACATGCTGTACTATTTCTCCAGCACCAATAAGCAACTTTTAAGCTGCACTCAGTCACAGAATAGAGTTGTGCCTTACATTTTTAAATTTGGGTTGATAAATGAATTTACTCTAGGCCTTCATTCATTAATGTGTAGTTTATGGACCGGCAGAACAGACATCAATTGAGTGGTTTTGAAAAATATAGAATTTTAATTACCATATATATATGGTATATATATGTGTATATATGTGTATATATATGTGTATATATATGTGTATATATATGTATATATATTGGCTTTTGGGCCACACCCGGTGGTGCTCAGGGGTTACTCCTGGCTGTCTGCTCAGAAACAGCTCCTGGCAGGCACGGAGGACCATATGGGACACCGGGATTTGAACCAATGACCTTTGGTCCTGGATCGACTGCTTGCAAAGCAAACGCCGCTGTGCTATCTCTCCGGGCCCAATTACCAAATATATTAAATTAGAATGCAATTTTTAAACAGGGTAGTTCTGTGTACTGGCAGTCTCACAGGAGAAACTGATGCCATATAGTGCCCAAATCACATAGGAATAGAAAGGACTAAGAGAACTTCTTCATATTTCTCATACTTAAAAATGGCCTATGTTGCAACTTTGTAGACCATGGTGTTTAAATAAAGTAATTAAAACAATTAAAAATATATCCTATATTCTCCAGAGCTAAATTTGGCTCTACCCATCATCATAGCGAGTCAAATGTCCTGAAAGTCAATTATAGAGAAAGCATCATTCAAGTGATCATAGGTAGTAGCTATTAATGAAGAGATAAAACAATGCATCTGTTTTATAAGCCAAATTGTGTACACTTTGTGCCACTTTTGCCACTTTGTGGCACAGAGTGTAACTTGCAGCCTCTCTCTGAGATACATTTCATTGCATCCTAGTGAGAACTCACCAAGAAGTAGCTTACACTTGAATCAAATTTTTTTTCTATTCAGATGGTGAATATCATCTTCACCAGCTCTATTAAGAGGCAGAAGAAAGTAAAGCCTTTGAAGAAATCATACCAGAGAGGGCATTCCTTAAGTTTCTAAAACATAGTTATGCTCCTCACTAGGAAACATGAGATCTGAATGACTAGATATGAATAATAGATATGGCTCAGCTACTAACCAGATTCAAGCACTGATACATTTTTGCTCTCTATGGGTTTCAGTGATCTCATCTTTCAAGAGAGGCAATTTCTAAGATCTAACTGACAAAGTTCAGCATTTAAGAGCTCAGATGCTCTTGAATTATCTGCAAGAACTGCTCTTGCCACAAGAGGGTGTTGTCTTTCTGAAATCGTAGAAATTTCTATGCATGAAATAAAGGTTTAGGCAAATCATTACATTTGAGCCCTCAGAGCCTAGTGGTCTTTTTTTATAGTTAAAATATACTTAAAGACTAATCAACTTTTCCACTTAGACTCAATGACTTACTCTTTGCTACAACAAAGGCAAAAGATAAACAAGGAAGCCTGTAAGACTAATGGGGTATTCAACAAAAGTATAAACAGAATGTCTATAAGTCCTGCTCAACTGCATGAAGAAATTGATATCTGTTCAGTGTCTCTCTCCACCTTCACAAACTGTCAAATCTTGGAAGTGGGTGGAGGGTTATCTTCTTCTTTTGATAGTTTAATTTGTCTGGGTTCTAATATGAGAGCCCAAATAAATCCCAAACTCTAAATGACAAGTATTCTGGCAGGGAATAAAGTGCTATGTGAATTGGTGGGAGACATCATTTATAGAGTTCTAAGATATTAATAAACAAAATATTCCATGACCATATTGCTTGACAAAATATATTTCAAATGCACTGGTCTTCAGTAACATGTGAGCTTGATGCTTAACTAAAGAATCACCATGGGCCACAGAGATAGCATAGCAGTGAGGTGTTTGCCTTGAATGCAGCAGATTGAGGACAGATGGTGATTTGAATCCCGGGGTCCCAAATGGTCTCCCATGCCTGTCAGGAGCGATTTTTGAGCACAGAGCCAGGAGTAACTTCTGATAGCTGCTGGGTGTAACCCAAAAACAAAACCAAAAAAAAAAAAATTAGTATTTTCCACCATTTGTCCTGGATCACCCATAAAACTAATTTTGTAACTTTCACTCCCAACACACTTTTTCCTTTCATTTTCTCTATCTTCCGTTTTTTTTTTTTTTTGCCCTTTTTTGGGGGGAGGGGGCACACTCGTGGACGCTCAGGGGTTACTCCTGGCTATGCACTCAGAAATCACTCCTGGTTTGGGGGGACCATATGGGATGCCAGGGGGATTGAACTGCGGTCTGTCCTCAGCCCCATGCAAGGCAAATGCCCTACTGCTTGCACCACTCTGACTCCAAGGTGTCTGAACTTTGTCTTCGAAAATGCCACTTTCTCTTAGGAGAAATCGAAACCAAAATCCAAAACCAAAGCCTTCTGTAGGCAACACTTCCTTGTCCCAATATTGCACTGCTGATTGATTTCTGTGGTTGTTCTATTTATGAAATTTGCTATTTCAATAAAAAAAAAGGTATGTAAGAGCAGGTGGGACACAATAACTCCTCATGAGCAGGAGGTACTGTGGTCATCAATGAACAGCCAGCTCTCTCGCTCCTGGAAGAAGTTCACACACTGTTTCTTTTTGTTTTTACTTGTTTATTTGTTTATTTTGGGCCACACTTGATGGTGATCAAGGGCTATTTCTGACTCTGCACTCAGGGATTGCTCTTGGCAGACTTAAGCGACCATCTGAGATGCTGGATTAAACCCAGGTCAGCAGCATGCAGGACAAGCACTCTACCTGCTGTATTATCTCTAACCCCCACACACTATGCTGTATCTGGTTCTTCAAAGGCATTGATGTTGGTGACATGAAAAAAAAAAACAAACCAACAAATGTGACAGATTTGCTTCGAACTAGTGAAGTTTCTACTTCATTACATATATTAAATAGTTCATATTGGTCCATAGAGACAAGTAGGAGGAGGAAAATTCCTTTTCTGCCAAATAATACAAAATTCCATTGCTGCCAATGCACCATCAAAGAAAGTGCTCTATTTCCATACCTTGTAGCTCAGAGTTAATAGGACTTGGTTTACCTAATTACAAGAAATTCTTTCCAAAAACAATCTTTACAACTAGTGCTTTCTCTGGCCCTGAGCCAGTTACTCAAAAGAGCAAATATCTAACTTTTCTTCCCTTTTAATCAGGAAACAATTTTTTCTATTTCCTCAGATAGTTCTTATCATTTTATTTCTACTTTTATCAGCAAGTAGTAAAATCACAATTTTTGAATAGTGAGATCCTTGAGGGCAAGTGCCCTGTTTTGGTCACTGTTTTTTGGTTCTTCAAAAGTCACTTGTTGATTAACTGACAAATTAATAGTTTTGATGGGAACCAATCTTGATTTGGTAGAAATCTTTGGTTTATTAAAGCCAACTGGAACATCTGCTGTGCGTAGGTGCACATCACAAAAACAGTTTTCATAGTCAAGAGGAAGATAAAGAACATACTCAGGATACAGGTTATGCTCAGCTTGGGAAATCATGGATTCCAAAATGTGCCAACAGTTATCTACTCTATTGAATAGAAGAGCCATCTCAGGTAGAAAAATGTCTAGTAATTGCCACCTGGAAAGTAGATCGGTTGTCAGTTCATTGTACATTGCCAGTGTGTTAGTGTTCTTCTCACACCAAAAAAAAAAAAAACCACAGAATGTTCAAAGTCTCTTGAGCTTATACTGATTTTTTGTTTTGTTTCTAGTTAAACATTTTATTATTTTAAAAAAGACTTCAGATATGATACTACTAATCCAAAAATTCACTTTAGCTCTTTGAAAAATATAAGATGAACAGTAAAATTTAGGATCACAAATAGAATTGTTGGTTTCAAAGAAATCAGTCACATGACTAGCCACACTGCTATATCAGGTACTACCTGTCTTTTGGAGATCATTAACAATAAAATGTCTACACCTTGGCCACAAAGGGTATAATTGAGGTGCAATGGGCAAGACAAACAGATAAACCAGTGGTTACAAATTCTCATGTCTCATAGGTACTACATGAGGACAGATCACATACTATTACTGAATGGCACTTTTGGAAGGAAAATGTACCCAATTTCTCTGTGAATGGGTTGGGTCAGGGGTGGTGAACATGTGGCTCTTGAGCCGCACGCGGCTTCCACTATTCACAATAGCCAGGCTCTGAAAACAACCAAGATGCCCTTCAACAGACGAATGGCTAAAGAAAATGTGGTACTTATACACATGGAATATTATGCAGCCGTAAGGAGAGATGAAATCATTAAATTTTTCTATACTTGAATGTACATGGAATCTATCATGCTGAGTGAAATAGTCAGAGGGAGAGAGAGACACATAATAGTCTCACTCATCTATGGGTTTTAAGAAAAAAAAAAGGAGGGCTGGAACTTCCAGCTCACTTCATGAAACTCACCACAAAGAGTGGTGAGTGCAGTTATAGAAATAACTACACTGAGAACTACCATAACCATGTGAATGAATGAGGGAACTGGAAAGCCTGTCTGGAGTACAGGTGAGGGTGGGGTGGGATGGAGGGAGATTTGGGACATTGGTGGTGGGAATGTTACACTGGTGAAGGGGGGTGTTCTTTACATGACTGAAACCTAATCACAATCATATTTGTAATCAAGATGTTTAATTAAAGAAAAATATTAAAAAACAAAATGAATGCGGCTCTTTGCCTTTTATCATTCTTTTGTATACTGTGCTCTTTGCCAAGTTTGGATTTTGTTCTGCTGCTTCTGAGGAGGGACCTCTGAGGAGAGATCTCCAAGCCGTAGTCCTGCCCCCCAGGCTGCGTCCTCCCGTCTCCCATCCCTCGGAAACAACTGCACAGGCCAGCGAGCAGGGGGACTCGTGTGTCACATGTTGGGTCACATCTTACCGTTAGTTCTTAGTGTGGAGGATGCAGCACATCCTCACCATCACTGCAGGATTTTAACCCTCACCCAAAATGGCAAAATGTAAAATGTATTTAATATATTATTGTTAAAAATTAGATGCTTTTGTGTGAATGTTTGTCTGTTTTGGCAGGTCACTGCATGGTGTGGCTCTCTGACTCTCACAGTTTAAAACTTTGGCTCTTTGTGTCGAATTTGTTTGCCACCCCTGGGTTGGGTCTTGGGAGACAGGGATAATATATAGGATATCTATTAGGTTATTAATCTAAAGACTTAATATGACTCAGCAAAGTAAAATGCTTCATAATAAGGCAAGAGAATGCATCCTCTGAACAAGTACATAAAGTTTCCTCTTTTGGGGTTTCCTTCTTTCCTTTACATTGTTTCTCTATATACAGTCATTACAAAGGAAGGGGCGGTGGTTGCTCTGAATTGGGTGCATAGGTCTTCGAATGTTCGTATGTTGAGTTATTAACTTCCAATGCAACAGTATTTGGAGGTGGGGACTTTGGAAGGTAATAATTTGTCATGAGGGTGAGGCCTTTATGAGTATGATTTGGGCTTTTATCAGAAGTAACATAGAGAGTCTCTTCCTCTAGCACAAAAAGCAGAAAGACTGCCTTATATAACTTAAAAATCAGGTCTTCACAAGATGTCAACTATGCAACTTCCTTAATCTCCACCTTCCTAGTTTTAAAGCTGTGAAAAATAATTGTTTGCTGCTTAAGTTATAAGTCTATGATATTTGGAAAGGTAGTCTAGGATGGTTAAGACAGTGGTAATAAATTTGAGTCCATAAGCAAGTAAAGCTATAATATGATTGCTGCTTCATGTTAAAGAGATTAGAGTGCCTTCTCTGTTATCCCAATAAAGCCCATTGTAAACTAAGGGTGAAGCTTTGACAATCTGATGTAGCCCTTGGATCAGAAGACCTGTGATAAATATAAGCCTTGTAAATCTTCATTCCTCTACATAGTATGGAAGCTACTGTTGTTGTCAGTGGCTTGCACGATATATAGCAATCAGTGCTCAGTTTTAAGGGCATACAGATTTTAAAAACTGATCTCTTTTCCTTAGATGACAAATGGAAAAATCTTTTTGTATTATAGACTGGGAGAAAAAAAAATCACACATGCTTCTAACTGGCAGTGCAGGAAGCTGTGAGGAGGAGTGGATTGTAATGACTAAAATACTTTCTAGGTTTCCCTAAGAAATTCTCAGCAAAGCTGCTTGTTATGGTAGCCAATCAAAAGCAAGATCATGAAGGTGTCAGTTTGCTAACGACTACCTCTGAAGTTAAAAAGGTGTGGCAGAAAATAAAATCTGTACTGATACATAATAGCATATTTGCATTTTAGAATGATCACTGTGAAGACTTGAGGACCCTTGAAGAAAAAAATCTACAGCAAAGAATTGGGAGTGAGGAGTCTCTGTTCAATATTAAAGCTGAATGTCAAGGTCAGATGGCATGGGGGAAGTGAGAAGACCAAGCAACAGAATTCAATAATTGGTTCGAGACTGGAATGAGAACTATGTTAGAGTACAAGTCTTTTTTGTTTGTTTGTTTTTGGTTTTATTTGTTTTGGGGACAGATCCAGGAGCGCTCAGGGGTTACTCCTGACTCTGTGCTCAGAAATCACAGGCTCGGGGTCCATATGGAATGCCAGGGATTGAACCCGGGTCTGTCCCAGGTTGTCTGCATGCAAGGCAAATGTCCTACTGCTATGCTGTTGCTCTGGTCCCCAGAGCACAAGTCTTGACTGTTTTCTAGGTCTCTGGATCTGACTCTGAATGGTATCATTCCAATGGAAACAGAAAAATAAAAATATGAGGGAGAGCTGATGCCAAATTCAATAATTATATTTTAGACTGTGTACCTGATTAAATCTGCAAGCTGGTTTAGTGAAATCGTCAAGCTAAAGTGAATTCCCATTCTTTCATTCGTTTTCTGTTCTTCCATGCCAACTTGATGGTAGTTACCTTCATTCTTCAGTTCCATAACTAAGCATAGGAGAAGTCAATATTTCATAAATGGGGGCCAGAGAGATAACACAGATGTAGGGCGTTTGCCTTGCTTGCAGCCAAACCAGGAGGGACCTGGTTCAATTCCCGGCATCCTATATGGTTCCCAGAGCCTACCAGGCTCTATTTCTGAGTGCAGAGCCAGAAGAAGCCCCTGAGAGCTACCAGTGTGGCCCAAAAAACCAACCACTCAATCAATAAATAAAGTTTAAAAATATTTTATAAATAATACCTTATATTCATGATATTTATGATAGCTTCCTAGCCTATTAAGTTCTTGCCCTAAGATAGAGCAATAGTATAATTAGTAAGATGCTTTCCTTGCACATGACCAACATAATTTTGATTGTTGGCTCTACATCCCAAGCATCTCCAGGAGTGATCCCTGAGCACAGAGCCAGAGGTGAGTTTCAGCACTACTCATTTTGATGGTCTACCCCATAAAAATAGTATTTTCTTAATTTATTTTTCACCTGGCTAAGTGACTAGTTAACTTTGCATCTATATGACTCAATCTCCAGTTATTTCTTCTTCACTATGCTTAGAACATTCACAAAAACCACTAGAGGGTGATGTGACCCACTTATTTGGCCTGATAAACAGAGCCTTCCTTATATAGATAAAGTTATACTCAATCAATCAATATATCTATCTGCAGAAGGCAGAATGAGGCAATGTAAACTAGAGGCAAAGATTACTGTGACCACTTATGGATACATCATCTGGAAGCCAAAAATCTGGGCTCTTTCATACATATAATGGGAACACAATAATTTAAATTTTTTATTTTATTGAAAGAATTGTGATTAACAAAGTCCTTCATAATTGGATTTCAGACATACGATAAATCAGTGCAAATTTCACCACCAGTGCTGACCTCCCTCCACTAATGTTCCCAGAGTGAGTTCCATACCAGCATCCCCTGGAACCCAGTCTATCAGCATAACAGGCCCATTTTTAGTTTAGATTGTTAAAGTTTGGTCTTTTGATTCTATTGTTGTTGACTTTGTCTTGGATATTTAGTTCTGTCCTTTTTTAACATCATCAATGCTCTTAAGACCATGTGGCATCTAGTACCTATCCTTTCATATTTGTGTTTCTCCTCCTCCTCTTAATTTCTTATCTTCTCCTTGCTATACTCCTGGGCCAAGGATGTTTGAGATAATTCCCATTTAGAATTTCTTCATGCAGTTATTCTAAATATAACTTATAAGTGATATCATCCTGTATTTATCCTCCTCCTCTGGCTTACTTTATTTAACATAATATTTTCCAGTTCCAATCATGTTGCAGCAAATTTCATTATTATACCATTCCTTATGGCTATATATATATATATGGTATATATATATATATATATATATATACCATATCTTCATGATCCACTCGTCTTTTGTTGGATAGACATTTAAGTTGATTCCAAGTCTTAGCTATTGTACTGAGTCCTATAATGAATAGTGGTGTGCATACATACTTTTGGATGAATGTTTTTCTGTCCTTGAGAAAGATACTCAAAAGTGGGATTTCTGGGTCAAATGGCAGATTGATTCTTACTTTACAGAGAACCCTTTTTTCTGTTTTCCATAGAGATTGGATCAGGCAGCATTCTCACTAGCAGTGGAGGAGAGTTTCTTACCGTGTCTCTTCCAACACAGATTTTAAACTTTCATGATTCATTATTTTTTGTTTGTTTTATTTTGTTTTGGGGCCATACCTGGAGATGCTCAGGGGTTACTTCTGGCAGAAGGCTATGTGAATCACATGGGATGCTGAGAATTGAACCCAGGTCTGTCCCGGATCAGCCGTGTGCAATGCAAACACCCTACTGCTGTACTATCTCTCCTGCTCCATTTCTAGTATTTTTGATATGCATATCCTCACTGGTGTAAGATGATGTCTCATTGTTACCTTGATTTGGATTTCCCTAATGATAAGTGATGATGTGCCTGTTGACCATCTGTTGGTCTTCCTCAGAGAAGTGTCTGTTTATTTCCTCTCCCCATTTTTAATAGGGATTTTAAGCTTTGTGAAATTAACCTTTGTGAGTACTTTGTATATCCTAGATATCAAATCTTTATCTGATGTGTTGAATGAAAATATTTTCCTTTACTCAGTTAGCTGTCTTTTAATTTAATTTTTAAAATAATTTTATTGTGACCAAAGTGACTTAATAATCTTTCACAGTAATATTTAAGATACATAGTGACAATAAATGAGGGCCATTCCCACAACCAGTCTTGTTCTCCGTCTGCCCCTGTTCCCAGCATGCACCCCATATCTCCCTAATTTGCTCCAGACTGCTAGAGTAACTGTCCCCTCTATGTATAGTTTGTTGTATATTGGGTATTGATTCTGTTGTCATTGACTTTGGGTTTGGTGTTTAAGTCTGATAATTTTTTATTTCCATTCAATGTTCATACAACTGTTTGGTCCTGGTACCATCCATTGTATCCCCCTCCCCCCAATTCATAAGGCAGAACAAGATGATTCAAGTTATGTGGTTCTGTTGGGGAAAAAAACTGGGAGGAGTCCATCTAGTAGTGGATATAAATTTCAATTTAAAAAAAAGAAAGAGAAAAAAGAAGAAAAACATAACAAAAACAAACAAAATAAAAAAACAGTAACTACTCAAAAAGCACCCAGCAACAACAACAAAACAACAACAAAAAGACAGGCACAAAATAATAAGCACAGAATAAAAAAGAAAAAACGAAAAGGAAAAAATAGAAAAAGGAAGAAAAATAAAGAGAAAGAAGAAAAAGAAAAAAAAAACGAAGGAAGGCTGGTATAGCAAGGTTTTGTGCTTCCTTTATTTTTATTTTTTTAGAGGCACAATAAATATTGAAGAAATTAGAAAAGGTATTCCCTTGGATTAAAGGAACAGGGTTTCTACACCCTTGAAGCATACTGCCATGGGAACAACTGCAGGCTCTGTACATGCTCATTTTCACACCTTGAGCTCTTTTTATGGAAGGAAACTTTCCGCTCATTTGTGAATGATAAAATCAGGCCTCTGTAGCTAGACATCTTGGTATTTGCACAGGTCATAGGACGAAGTCTAGGATAGAGTCTCTCTTTATGGTGCTAGAAATTGTTCCATTACTGTTGTTGTAATCAGTCTTCTATAATTAGTGGTCTTGGTTTTTGCTCAGAACCTAGGCTGAAGCCTAGTATAGAGTCTTTCATGATAGTTCCAGAAGTTCTTGCTCATTGTATTACTGTCATCTCTTCTGGTCTTTGTGCATCAGATCTTAAGACCAGAGCTAACAGATGAACAAACATTGTATTAAAAGTAAATTTCGTGCATGAATCAAGCAATTGTTTTCACTTTTCACTTATTTTCTACATATAAGTATGACTTTGTTCATAAGAAAAGGAATTATAGGAATAAACAGTAGGTAAAGAGAGGTTGCTTGGTGGTAAAAGTTTCAGGAACTTAAATTTGTCCTCTCCTTGAGTCTGAGGATAGAGTGGGATAATCATCTTTATTCTCTTATTCTTTTATTTATTTATTTATTTTTATTTTTGGGCCATTCCTGGCAGTACTTATGGATTACTCCTGGCTCTGCACTCCTCCTGGCAGGCTCAGGGGACCATATAAAAAGCCAGGGATCAAGAATGGGTCCATTCTCTGGGTTTTTGCATGCAAGGCAAATGCCCTACCATTCTGTTATCACTCTGGCCCTCATCGTCTTTATTCTTTAGCTTCCCTCCTACCCTAGGGGACACTTTCAAAGCAAGAAAACCTGTTTTATTTTTAGTTATTTACTTTTTTAGTTTGGATTTGGACCACAGACCTTGGTGCTCAGGACTTTCTCCTGGCTTTATGCTCAGGGGCTACTCCTAGAGACACACATGATGAAAGATTACACTCTTAATAAAACTCTTTCTAGGATCCTGAGACTTGCAAGCTTTCAAGAATCTGTCTTCAATCCTTCAACAGTAACTTATTCAGTTTCTAGTTGCCACAAGAGTATGTAATCAATGAATATTCAGCTGCTAGATAAATGGATGTTTTTAAGAGTATGAAAATCATTTTATATTAAAGTGCATCACTAGGCTGCATTTGTTATTGCTGTACCTTTTGCCAAATTTCTGTCAATAAATAAGGTGTTTTGCTAGAGCATGTTCTCTTTGTTATAGAAAGGTAGTTCATTATTTTAGCAAACAAACAGAGCTTGGTGAATGCAGCACCATAATGCTCTTGAATAATTAGATGTGCCTGATTATTCCTTGAGGTAGATAATAATGCAACTCCTTGAAATGGTAGCTTTGGGGCTTTGCAAGCCCATCCTTCTTGACTGGCTTAATGCAAACCTTACAGCTACTGAATTTAAGCACAACTATTCTGTATGAAATCCAGAAGCAGATGTGCTTTAACACTGACATGTTGTATATAACACTGATATATTTTATTTTAAAAATTAACACTCTTCAATTTTTTTATTTTTATTTTTTTTGTTTTTTGGGTCACACCCAGCAGTGCTCAGGGGTTATTCCTGGCTCCATGCTCAGAAATTGCTCCTGGCAGGCTCCGGGGACCATATGGGATGCCGGGATTCGAACCGATGACCTTCTGCATGAAAGGCAAATGCCTTACCTCCATGCTATCTCTCCGGCCCCAACACACTTCAATTTGATTGAATAAATACTCTGAATCCTCTGTAAGATCCTCACTCTTTCTCTTTCTCTCTCTCTTTTAGTTCCAGGGATTGAAACCAATTATACTTGAGAGGCAAGTGTCCTATTAAAGCTCCAGGCTGAAACCTGGCATTCTTTGAAGAGTTTTCTTTTTCTTTTCTCTTTCTCTTTTTTATTTTTGTTGGGGGCTAGAGCACACCCAATGTTGCTCAGGCTTCCTCTTGGCTCTACACTCAAGAATTCCTCCTGGCAGTATTGAGGGACCATAAAGGATGCCAGGGTTGGAATTCAGGTTGATTGCATGTAAGGAAAAATGCCCCAATAGCTCTACTATTGCTCCAGCCCCATCTTTGTTGGAAAATTTTGTGAGGACAATTTCAGAATGAAAAAATAAATAAAGATTCTGACTTGTGGACCACCTTCACCATTCTTTGGCTCATGTGCTTTTTAGAGAGGATCCTCTGTGTAGCTAGCTGTTCTATTCTATTACTTACAAAACATTCTACTTACTGTTGCTTATGTTCTGGACTGATTGAGACCATGGGAAAAAAAACAGAGGAAATTGGCAGTAGAATCCCAGCAAGGAGAAACAAAGGCAATAGTATTTGTGAATTGCTACAGTTTCTTTAGCACAGTGTCAAGGAAGAAGGAAAAAACATTTCCTTCAACATATTTATACTTATTTTATTGTTGCAAATATAATAACTATTATGACATGTTTCTTTCCAGATACTTCTTAGGAAAATGACTATACATCCTTCACAATATTGGAACAACTGAAGTCATGGTTTAGCAAAACATTTGACTCAGGGCACTGAGATCTGTCACTGAATGAATGAGTAGTGGGACTGTGAATATTTGGAAATCAGTCTTTCTCTTCCGGCTGTAGCATTTCAGAGTACTTTATCTGGAAGTGACCTATTTATACAATGGAAGTGTGAGATCATGGATACCTCCACCCTTCCTACATTTACAATGCTGAGAAGATTTCACTAGAAATCTAGAAATGTCCAAACCTAAAGAGGGTGGGGCCTACCAATTAAAATAATCCAGGAGATGTTCCCTCTGGAGAAAGCAGATTTCCCTGCTTCATGTGCAGTGAATTGAGGACAGTGAGTGGGAAACTACATGGATAAGGAAAATTGCAATTGTATAAAGTTTCAAATAAAAAAGGAAGTAGGAGGCCACCTAAAACAACCCAATTATATTCTAAATAAAAAAAAATTATATTATGGTTTTTTTTTATCTGTACCCAACAACAAAAAAATAAGATTATTTCAGAGAGGTATTACATGCAGTAATCATAAGCTTTATCAGATAAAACCACATTTCCCATTTTGGCTCAAATTATATAAGAAATTTCTTATTCTCAGATTCTGACTCCCAACTCCTTCTTTTAATACACTTAGAAAGAAAAAAATAGGGGCCGGGCGGTGGCGCTAAAGGTAAGGTGCCTGCCTTACCTGCGCTAGCCTAGGACGGACCGCGGTTCGATCCCCCGGCGTCCCATATGGTCCCCCAAGCCAGGAGCTACTTCTGAGCGCATAGCCAGGAGTAACCCCTGAGCGTCACCGGGTGTGGCCCAAAACCCCCCCCCCCAAAAAAAAAAGAAAGAAAGAAAAAAATAAATATGTTTGAAGCTGTATTTTATTTCTATCCCTCTTCAACTTTTAAAGTTTTTGGCATACTAATCCTGATAGGAGTTTCTGGTTTGTAGTAGGAGATAAATACATTGTTGAAAAATTAAATTACTTAAAAATGATGCTTGCCTTGAGGAAGACATTTGAGTACCATTGTTATTGAATATTAAAGAAACCAGTTGGATATAAAATTAAAAACATTAGTTTTCCACAGATGCTATTTATTTTATTTATTTGTAAATGGAGATACAGTAATCCTGCCCACCACACATAGAGGTCAGTAGAATCAAATATGCCATTTTTTGTTGTTGTTTTTGGGCCACACCCATTTTGATGCTCAGGGGTTACTCCTGGCTATGCGCTCAGAAGTCGCTCCTGGCTTGGGGGGACCATATGGGACACGGGGGGATCGAACCGTGGTCCTACGCTAGCACTTGCAAGGCAGACACCTTAACTCTAGCGCCACCTTCCTGGCCCCCAAATATGCCATTTTGTAAAATAATTAAAAAATTGTTTTATAGGTCTAGAGCGGTGGTGCAAGTGGTAAGATGTCTGCCTTGCACGCACTAGCCTAGAACAGACCATGGTTCGATCCCCTGTCATCCCATATGGTTTCCCAAGCCAGGAGCATTTTCTGAGTCCATAACCAGGAGTAACTCCTGAACATCATCGGGTGTGGCCTCCCCCTCAAAATTGTTTTATGTAACACACACACATATACATATGCATATATACCTAAAGAGATTTCAGTTATTAAAGAATTTCCAGTAACTATTAATGTTTTCTGTACCTAAAAGGTTTTTATTTGTTATTAATTTTTGCATTTTGGATCACAACCAGTGGTGCACAGGGTTTACTTCTGGCTCTGCACTCAGAAATTGCTCCTGGCAGGCACAGGGATCATATGGGATGCTGAAATTAGAATCACTGTCTGTGGATTGACTGCATGCAAGGCAAATGCCCTACCACTATGCTATCTTTCTTACCCCTTAAAAGGTTTTTAGAGCTTCTTTATATGTCTTTTTTAAGAATAATAAGAAGAGATCATATGGCTTTTCAATATAACCTAGAGCAAGTATTGGCAAGCTTTTTCTGTTAAAATCCAGAGAGTAAATATTTCATCTTTATAAGCCATATAGTTGCCACAGCTCAACTCTGACTTTGTAAGTGAAGAATAGCCGTAGATGCCATATAACTAATAGGCAGGATTGTATATTATATATCTATTTACAAAATCCAGAATCAGGCAACATTTGAACTTAGTCTGTCCATTACTGGCCTAGAACAATTGTTCAGTTTTTAATCTTTTAATAAACTTAACAATCTAGGAATCCAGAAATAAAATAAAATAAAAAGTACAGATATTTTCCATGTGGGGAATAAAGGATGGAATAAATATTCCATAGGGAATAAAGAAAGCATTTAACATTGGTGGTTTAACAATCTTGTTTATTTTTTTCAAAGAAACAACTTTTGCTTTTGATCTTTTGTATTTCCAATTCATTAATTTCTGCTCTAGCTTTGTTATTTTCTTCAATTTACCTATTTTTGGTTCATTTTGTTGATAATTTTCTTTAAAAAAATTTTTGGGGTCACACCTGGCAGTGGTCAGGGGTTACTCCTGGCTCTAAGCTCAGAAATCGCTCCTGGCAGTCTTGGGGGACCATATGGGTTGCTGGTATTTGAACCACCGTCCTTCTGTGTCTAAGGCAAATTCCCTACGGCTGTGCTATCTCTCCAGCACCAGTTTTTTTTACATTTTGTTATTTTTGTTGTTTTCTAATTTTATAAGCTGCATCATTAAGTTATATATTTAGGTCCCTTCTTTTCTGATACGTGCTTGCAAAGTTATAAATTTTCCTCTTAGTACTGCTTTTGCTGTGCCTCACAACTTCTGATAATTTGTGTCTTCATTTGCATTTGTTTCCAAGAATCTTTTGATTTCCTGTTTGATTTCATCTTTGGCCCATTGGTTGTTCAATAGTGAGCTGTTTAATTTCCAAGTATTAAAGTTTTTCTTCTGTGTCTCTTTGTAGTTTACTTCGAATTACAAGTGCCTTGTAATCTGAGAAGGTAGTCTGTACAATTTTTATCTTCTTGATATTATGGAGGTATGTTTTATGGGCCAGCATGTGGTCTATCCTGGAGAATGACCCATGTGCATTGGAGAAGAACATGTATCCAGTTTTATGAGGATGGAATGCCCTACATATATCTACTAGGCCACTTTTTTCCATTTCTTCTTTCAGAGCTAGTATTTCATTATTTTATTATATTTCAGCCTGGTTGACCTATGAAGGGGTGATAATGTGGTGTTATGGTCTCTCACTATTATTGTGTTGCTCTTGATGTCTTCTTTCAGATTTGTAAAAATTATATTAAATATTTTGCTGGTCCCTCATTGGGTGCATATATGTTTAAGAGTGACCCAAAACCAAAATAAAAGTGAGATTTCTTCATGTTGTACATATCCCTTGATTATAATGCAATGTCCATCTTTGTCCCTTATAACTTTTCTGAGTCTAAAATCTGTGTCATCTAATATTAATGCCACTCCAGAGTTTTTAAAAGAGTTGTTTGCTTGAATGATTGTCCTTCCAAGCTTTGATTTTGTGTATGTTTGTTGTGACTATTCAGATGTGTTTCTTGTAGGCAGCAGAATATTGGATTCAGCTTTTTGATCCATTCTGCCACTCTGCTTCTCTTAATTGGTGCATTTTGTCCATTGTTGTTGAGAGATAATTGCCATGGGATTTAGTGTCATCTTTATATAGGATTTTGGTATGTCTGTTTGTCTGTCTTCTAGTAAAGTAGACTTTTCAGTTTTTCTTTTAAGGCTGGTTTTGAATCTGTAAAGTTTCTGAGCTGTTGTTTATCTATGAAGCTATGTTTGCTTCCTTAAAATCTAAATGTGAGTCTTCCTGGGTGCAGTTTTCTATGCAAAGCATTCATTTCATTGCATTTTGTCACTATACCCAACCACTGCCTTCTGTCCTTAAGGGTTTTGTGACAGGTCTGCTGTAAATTTTAAGGATGATCCTTTGTACATAATTATTATTTTTAATCTTGCTGCTTTCAGTATTCTATCCTTATCTGTTGGAATTGTCATTGAGACTAGGATGTGTTTTGTGTGCTTTACTTCAGTTCTTTTTTAGCTGATACTCTTCGAGCATGCAGGATTTAGTTGCATGCACTCTTTAGGTCTGGGAGTTTCTCTGCAATGATGTTCTTGACTGTTGATTCCTCTTGGGAATTTTCTTCCTGGGCCTCTTGGGACTCCATTATTTCTTATGTTGTTTCTGTTGAGTTTATCAAAGACTTCTATTTTCCTTTGTTTCAATTCTTTGAGGATTTTTTTCCATTGTCTGATCATTTTCTTTAAAACTTTTTCCAATCTCTTCTGTTTTATGGAGTTGTTATGCATTTCATATTTCAACTCATTGATTCTGTCCTCAGCTGCTGTTACTCTGTTGGAGAGGCTTTCCAGTAAGGTTTTCACTTTACCCACCAAGATTTTTAGTCCCATTATTTCATTTTGCAGTTTTCTTGTTTCTATTTTCACATCCACTTGGTTTTTATTTGTGGCTTATTCAGCTCAAGCCATGTTTTCTTTAAGTTCTGCATACATCCTCCATATTTCTTCTCTAAACTCCTTATTTGAGTGGCAAAATAAGTGGTTTGCACTTATTGGGTCATCAGAGATGCCATCTTTATTCTCTATGCATGGTTTTGGCCTGCATTGTTTTCCTATTGCCACAGTTGTAGTGTGCTGTTTTTTATGTGTTGTGTGGGATTTATTTGCTAGAAGATGTGTGGGATTGTGAACTGCCCTTGGTGGGTGGAGAGAGCCTACCTCTGATGACATGCCCTCATGAGGTATTTTCTGTTGTGTACCCTCATGAGCTGTTCTGGGTGGGGTGCTTCATGGCAGCTCTGATGATGTACCCTCAGAAGATGTTTTCTGCTGTTTCCTATGGAGCTCTTCTGGGTGGGGTGCTTTATGGCAGCTTCAAATAGCAGAGCAGAGGTGAAGTTCAAAGTATCTCCCTTGTGCCAAAGCACAGGACAAAACTCTACTGGGAAAGTTTTTGAGGGGTTGAGAAAAAGTTTGGGATAAATGGCTAGAATGTAAAATATATATGATTTGAGCACTAACTACATATTTTGATTGGTCTGATTACAATTGCAGAGACAAAGGTCTTTTTGCTCAAGGACTTTCTACTATACAGACTGTATATTTAAAAAAAAGGGCTAAATTATTGTGAGAAGAAACAGGGAAGGATTCATTATAGCAATAGGGCTTAGCTAGATGATTTGGAAGAAGTTCAGTAAGACTACCGCACAAATATTTATTGTTTGGTGGCATATTGAATTTGAGAGGGTATTATAATCTTTATGATCAGAAAGAACCTTTGGTCACTGAAAAGAGAGAAACTTTGAGTGCCCCTGATCTGCCAGATCTCACAGAGTCCAAATACTACCCTTCCCATCAATTAATCATTAGTAGAAAACATCAGATACTTTATTGTTTAGTTTTTATGGGGGGCATTGGAAAAAATGCCCATTCTAAGCAGTTTGAAATTGCGCACAAAACTCTCAGCACAATGTGCTCTCAAGAAACTTCCCAGCATTCTATTATGGTAATAGTTTGGTCAGATTTTATATCACTGAAAAGTGAGTCATAGGCCAATTTTGCAAGATGACCTTACTCTATGGATAAAAATCAGTAACTTTTACTGAGATACTTTTAAGACCATTGGGTTAAAACATGACTAGGACCAGACTTGAAATACTAAAGAATTGATTACTTGTCTAAACTGATTACACTGTACAACCTTATTAGAATTCACTGTTTTTCCTTAAAATAATTTAGCCAGTTTGTGGTCAATGTGACAAATGTAGTAGATATTTCCTGAAATGGTCTAACAATTAAACACTATTTTTATTTCTCCAAAAATACATATAATAAAAAACATATAATCAACACACATTTTAAAATACTTATTATAATTTATAAGGCTTTTGCTTTCCATACAGCCAATCTAAATTCAATTCCCTGCAATACATATAGTCTCATGAGAGCACTTGCAGGAATGATCCCAGAGCCAGGCGTAAGTCCTGGCTACAAAACAAAACAAAAATACATCTATCATCTGACCCAGAATTTCTACTCCAAGGTATCTTAAATACGAATCCAGAAAAATATGCAGACATATATTCATTGAAGCATTATTTACAGCAGCCAAAAATATCAAAACAATTATCATTGCCAATTATAAATGAGAGGATAAAGAAACTATAATATAGATACACAATGAAATGTGAAATGAAATATTATAATTTGTGACAATATGTAAGAATCAAAAAGGGTAGTGCTAAATGAAATATATCATAAAAAATACAAATACTGGATGATTTCACTCATATGGTATTATAAATAAATAAATACACAAGAGAACAGATAAAGCTAAACCAAAATAATCATAGATTTCAACCCCAATACAAAAACAAAAATGTTCATATATTTAAACACTTGAGAGAGTGAGGTTTTGATAATAGGATAAAGTAATGCAAAAAGAGAAATCACAAGAAATATTTTAGAGAACTTATATGTATATATATATATACACACACACATATATTATAAATATATATTTGTTTTTTGGGGGGACCACACACAGAGATGCTCATGGGTTACTTCTGGCTATGTGCTCAGAAATCACTCCTGGCTTGGGGGACCATATGAGATGCTGGGGGATTGAACCATGGTCTGTCCTAGGCTAGCGCTTGCAAGGTGGATGCCTTACAGCTTGCGCCACCACTCTGATCCCTAATTTCTATTTTCTAAGGATGACATAAGGCTTTCTATTATTCAATTTATATGATTTCATAGTATCTATATAAACCTTGCAATTTTAAGCCACAGTATTAGATTGCCTTGGATTTTATTGAGGAAAATATGAGAAAAAACAAGTCAAGGAGAAGGGATCTGAGACACAATAAAGGAATTAAGGTGCAGTCAACCATGGTTCATTTCCTAGTATCGTGAGATTTATTGAGTACCACCACGAGCTACCCCTGAGCACAGAGTTAGAAGTATTGCAAGCACCACTGATTCTACATGCATTGACAACTGTGACATGTTGACAACATCAGACTGGTGTTACATAATGTGTCAATGTCCAGGCTCAATTGTTCTGATCTCATTTTCTAGAATTTTTCTAATTATTTTGCACACCTGTGCCATCTAATCCTTTTGAAAGATGGTAAGAGACTTAAAAAAGAATATTGTGGAGCCAGAGCAATCACAGAGTGGGCAGGGTGTTTGCCTTGCATGCAACAGACCTGGATTTAATCCCTGATGTCCCATATGGTCCCTTGAACCTACCAGGAGTGATTTCCGAGTGTAGAACCAGGAGTAAGCCCTAAGTGCCACTGGGTATGGCCCAAAAACCAAAAAAAAAAAAAAAAAAAAAAAAGAATATCTTTTGATAATGATAATGTAGGCTAATGATGCTTACTGAACTTATTCATCTTCATTTAACCAACTTTGTCTAATGTGGTTTGAAGCAGGAGAAAAAAATGAGACTACAATTCTCCCCCCTTTTAAACAAGAAGTTTTTAAAATTCTTTTTAAAGCTTATTTTCTTCACTGGATATATTTTGTTCTTCTAAATGAATAAAACCAATGTTTGTTTATTGCATTTTAGAGGAGACCCACAATTGTGCATAATTAAACTCAAGAAGATAAAGTGGTTTGTTCCAGAAAGAAAATAAAAAAGTTTTCTTGGAAGCTGTAAATGTTCTCCATAACAGCCCTTTATCTTCATCATGCTGGAGCTTGAATTTAGTGTGGTGAACACTGTTCTAAAATACAGAAATCCTTCTTTCCATTATCTTATTGGTTATTATTTTCCTAAGTCAGTTGTGATATTTTATTGGTGAGATAAATTAATAATTGCTTTATTTTAGAGAAATATTGGAGAGATTTGAGAGATATAGAGAGAAAGATTATAGGCTAAGATGTGAGAAAATCTCTAAAACAGTGAGTATTCTGAGATTAAACTCTTTAGCAGGGTAAAGAATAAATAGTCCCTCACCTGCATTTTACTTTCACTGTCATATTTAGATTTTGTTGTGCCATAAAAAAGAGCAAGAACAACCAATGGTGATTGCATGTTGGGAGGAGGGGACTCCAATTTACTGCTAGCGGAAATGTTGACTGTTCCAGTCCTTTTTAAAAACAATATTGATACTCCTCAAAAAAGTAGAAATTGGGCTTTCAATGATCCAGAAATACCAACCATAGTATTATACCCAAGAGTCTAAAAACACAATGCAGAAAATTCCTCTGCATTCCAATATTCATTGCAGTACTATTCACAATAGCCAGAATCTGGAAACAACCCAAGTGTCTGAAAACAGATGACTAGCTAAAGCAACTGTGATACAACCACACAATGAAATACTATACTGCTGTTAAAAAAATTAAGTTGTGAAATTTTGTTATACATGGATGGATATGGATAGTATTATACTGAATGAAAAGAACCTGAGGATGAGTAATAGACATAGAATGATAGTACTCATTTTTGGATATTAAAAAAGATAACATGGTAATAATATCCAGAGAAAATAGAGACTAGAGCCAGGAGGACCAGTCCTTGTAATAAGCTTGCCACAAATAGTGGAAGAGTTCATAGGGCAGAGAAGGGACCACTATGACATTGATAGTTGGAAATGATCCCTCCAGACAAGAAATGGTGCTGAAAGAAAATAAAGTGATATGCATGATACACTTTTAGTAACCATAGTGACTAAAAGAAAAAAAAACCCAGGAAAAGATGAGAGAATAAGAAAGAGACAGAGGGCCCGAAGATATAGCACAGCGGCGTTTGCCTTATAAGCAGCCGATCCAGGACCAAAGGTGGTTGGTTCGAATCCTGGTGTCCCATATGATCCCCCGTGCCTGCCAGGAGCTATTTCTGAGCAGACAGCCAGGAGTAACCCCTGAGCACGTCCGGGTGTGGCCCAAAAACCAAAAAAAAAAAAAAAGAAAGAAAGAAAAGAAGAAAGAAAGAAAGAAAGAAAGAAAGAAAGAAAGAAAGAAAGAAAGAAAGAAAGAAGAAGAAAGAAGAAAGAAAGAAAGAAAGAAAGAAAGAAAGAAGAAAGAAGAAAGAAAGAAAGAAAGAAGAAAGAAAGAAAGAAAGAAAGAAAGAAAGAAAGAAAGAAAGAAAGAAAGAAAGAAAGAAAGAAAGAAAGAAAGAAAGAAAGAAAGAAAGAAAGAAAGAGACAGAGAGAAGAAAAATGTCTGCCACAGAGAAAGGCAGGGGTTCGGGAGAGAGGAGGATGGGAGGGCAACTGGGTACTTTGGTGGTGGGAAATGTGTAAAAGGTGAAGAATGTTTCACATTATATGACTGAAATTCAGTCATAAAAAACTTTAATTTTGAAAATAAAAATACTGTATTACAAAAATATAAACTGATTATTTTACAAAATAATTATTTTTGTGGTGTCACCCTAACATTTATTGTTAAATGATTTAAGAAGAGTTGTCTAGAAGCATGTTTTTCAATTATTTTCTCAACTATGTCACCATTCAACATTGTTTTTCTTCCTGTCTCCTCCCTGTACAAATAAATGGAAGACTTCTACTCTTGTGCAGTAGACTCTTTTATGTGATTTTCCACCCTCTGTCTTTTTGGGATATCTTGGGAGCTCAGAGGAAGACTTTTGCCTCGATTTGGGAAATGCTAGTCTAGAACCATCTAATTTAGCAAAATAGGATTTGAGTTTAAACCTTTCAGCTCCCAATCTGTATTCTTATTTATTGTACTCTTTTCCTATTGTATCTATTAATAGTTCATGACAGGTTTGGGGGTTAAATTATTTTCAAAAAATGTAAAATCTATCTATTACTAACAATTTGCAAAACTGTATAGAAAATAATTATATCTAAAAGAATCACCACTGAATCAAAGGGGGAAATAAGTTAACATTGATAATTTAATACATGTAGAGAATAATTCAGAATTCATAGTGCAGCATATCTAGTCAATCTTATTTATTCTCCTTTAATTCTGCTACATATTCCCCTACAAATTTCCTAGATATAGCCTATAGTAAAAGCAAATAAGTTGGTATGGTTTTGTCTAAATTCACAAATCTCACTTAACCCTGATATCACCAATCCTCCATGGTGATATGCCTATTCCAGGTTTACTACACCCCTTCACCCATGTGTGCTTTTCCTTTTAGTGGAAATATTAATCATCTGGAAATTGTGCAGATTGAGTTGACTGTAATGAGTTTAAAAAATAAATTAATATGACCAACAACTGAATTGTGAAAACATTTTTGTTTTCATTCTATAATGAGCCTAATGATTTGCTTTGCCTATAGTGTAGATTTTGTTTTACAAAGCTTGTCTTGTTGCTAAAACACAGGTCTCTCAAATCATTCGAAAATCTCTACTGAAACAACATGTTTAGTAAATTGTATGCTAGAAAATTTTCCTTTCCCTTCTTCCTTCTACATTCCATTTTTCCTTCCTTCTTTTTTCCTTTCCCTCTTTTCTTTCCTCTTTTCCTCCTCCTTCCCCCCTCCCTACCTTCCTTCCTTTCTTGTTCATAAAATTTTCAATTAGACCTCTAGATCTTAACTTGTGAAATTATTCAATTTTTAAAAATAATTTTTGACAAATGAGGATAATGTGGTGGATTTTATAAGAAAAAGTAAGACAATTTTAGCCATTTTGCTTTTCAGTTGAAAAATGAAACCCTCAACATGAGAAAATCATATCACTTCCAGTAAATATAATTTCCTTTTGGGACAGTCTATACAGCACACTACCACCTTCTCAACAATATATGATCAACAATTGCAACACCAAATTAGAATTTAGAAATTATGTGTAACATCAATTAAATTTGCTACATTTTGTAGTGGTATTTATTTTTGGCAGGCAGAATAACGGCCTAATTCCCAGAACCTGTGAATGTCATCTTACATGGCAAAAGACATTTTACAGTTTTGATGAAGTTAAGGATAATTTTCATGGACAGATAATTCCAAATGATCCAGGTAATCACGAGTGTTATTGTAACTGGCAGGCATAGGAAATTTGACTAGACAAGCTGGAGAGCTTCAAAAGAAACCAACCTTGCTTGCACTTTGATTTCAGTCTTAAAAGGCTGATTTTTGGACTTCCCCTAAAAGAAAATTAATTTGTTTAATTAACTAAATTCTAACCCACAAAATATGTGGTAATTTCTTTATTTTTATTTATTTATTATACTAGAAATAATCAATTAGGGAGGGGGCTGGGGAGCTAGGGCGTGTGCTTTTCACAAAGTGAACCTGTTTTGCTCCCTGGCTTCCCATATAGTACCCAGAAAACCACCAGGAGTAATTTCTGAGTGCAGAGCCAACAGTAATCTCTTAGTATCACCAGATGTAACCCCCAAATAAAAACAAAACTAAACAACAACAAAAAATAAACCCTAAAATAAACAAAAAGATATAACCAATTAAAAATAGACTTTCAAGTGTAGGTAGTATACTACACGAGGGGCAAATTTTTCTGCTAACACCACAAGGGTCTTTGGTCCAATGAGTGATATTTGATAGTAATTCTTGCTACAAATAACATAATGTATAAGTCTAGAAATTTTGTACATGTGAAAATACATTCTGATTTCTTGTCTTGTTACCTACCTTGAGTCTGTTAAGTATGTATGACTTGATCTTTCTTTTTAAACCAAACTTGGTGAATCCCGCTTTAAGATCTCAAAAAGGTGGGTTGTGTGTTTAAAATTGATCTGGGTTGCCAATTGATTTCAATCTGGTTCCACCCAAAAATAAACCAGAATTTTTAAGCTAGCAGTGCCTGAACACTCTTTTTCTGCTTGATGTTGAAAGTTTTGAGGACTAACTAGATTTATAGAATAGTTTTTAAATATAAAGTGACCTGTTACTTATTCAGAAAAAAAATAGTCTTAAAGTTTCAGAGCTGTTTTATTATGGCCATCGTTTTCTTGTTTCCTTAAACACACTCTCTCTCTCAATGGGCTGGGAAAATTTGTTCTCCTTTAGGGCCTAATGTTTTTCAAAATTCTCTAATTTTCTGGGGCTGGAAAGATAGTAAAGCAGATAAGATGGTGGGGGTGGGGAAAGGTCTCTTGCCTTGAGTTCTGCTGACCCAATTTAATCACTAACACCTGATAATATCTCCTGCTGGGAGCAATCTTTCAGTGCAGGATTGAACTGCTGGTGTGGCTAAAAACTAAACCGAACAAAAATTTTTTTGCTTGCTTTATATAGGCAGGCAGGGTTTATGCCCATTTATCACCTTGAAGTTACAAAACAGGATCTTCACCAGAGTACCCCTTAAACTAAGGGAGTAAGGGTTTGGTAATGAGCTTTTAGAAAATAATAAAACTTATGTGGCTCAGCCCTGAAATAAATTTAAGGAGTTTCTGAGCCCTAAAAAAGCCCTAATATCACAAGGAGGATCTTTAGTTATTTGAAGATGGAGAAACCAACAGTCCACCCAGAGAAGTCCTCAGAAAAGGAGGAGAAACTAGAAAACAATTAAGAATCTTAATGAGATTATGAAGACCACCAACAGTATAAGAATTTCCCTGTGACAACCCAGATTAATTTTTTATGTATGCAGAGAACTACAGGACAGAACCATTTGGAGAAATTGTATATAATCTCTTCCCAAAAGCCATTCTGGGCTCACTCTTTCAAGCTCCCTCATATCTTTCTAAGTAAATTTTTTTCAATAACAATTATTTGCCTTAACTAAAAAAGAAAAAACACATATAGAGAGAATGTCCACATACCCCTTCCATATGTATAATATTTTCATATTATTAATATCTTGAATTAAAAACATTTATTACAATTGATGAAATGACACTGATATACATTATAATTAGCTAAAATCATTGGTGACACATTTCTTTTTTTAAAAATCTAATTGTAGGGGCTGGAGCCATAGCACAGCAGTAAGGTGTTTGCCTTGCACATGGCCAACATAGGACAGACCCCTGTTCTAATCCCGGCATCCCATGTGTTCCCTCAAGCCTTTGAGGAGTGACTTCTGAGCACAGAACCAGTAGTAAATCCTGAGCGCTGCCGGGTATGACCCCCCCCCCACACACAAAAAATACATAAAATTAATTTTAAGGCATTTGACCACACCTCTGCAAGTGTCCAGGGGCTCTGGCCGGTGTTGGAGGTTGTTTCTCATAGTGACCATATGGTGTTATGGTTTGAACATGGAGGTCTAGCATGCAAAGTATACACAAAAAAACAAACAAGAACTATCAGTGCTGGTGGGAAAGTGGAGAGAAAGGTTCTCTTATTCACTGCTGGTGGGAATGGTGTCTAATCCAGCCTTTATGGAAAGCAATATGGAAATTCCTCAAAAAACCGGAAATTGAGTTCCCATATGATCCAGTTATACCACTCCGAGGGATATACCCTAGGAACACAAAAATACTATTCAAAAATCCCTTCCTTACACCTATATTCATTGCAGTGCTACTTACAATAGCCAGACTCTGGAAACAAGATGCCCTTCAACAGAAGAATGGCTAAAGAAACTGTGGTATATATATATATATATATATATATATATATATATATATATATATATATATATATATATACAATGGCATATTATGCAGCCATCAGGAAAGATGAAATCATGATATTTTCCTAATTGTGGATATACATGGAATCTATTATGCTGAGTAAAATAAGTCAGAGGGAGAGAGATAGATACAGAATAGTCTCACTCATCTATGGGTTTTAAGAAAAATTAAAGACTTTATTGTAATAAGGCCCGGAGACAACAGAGTTAAGGGCTGGAAGGACCAGAAGGTCCGTCTCACAATTTGAAGCTCACCACAAAGAGTCATGAATGCTGTTAGGGAAATAACAACTAGCATGACAATTAAAGAATGAGAGAAGTAGAATGCCTGTCGTGAATACAGGCAGGGCTGGGGGATGGAGGGCATTGGTTGTGGGACTATTGCACTGGGGAAGGGGGGTATTCTATTTATGACTGAAACCCAACTACGAACTTGCTTGTAATTATGATGCTAAAATAAAGATTTTATATATTTAAAAAATAAAAAAAATCTAATTTTAGGGTTTTGACCACACCTCTGGAAGTGTTCAGGGGCTTTGGTCTGGTCTTGGAGGTTGTTTCTAGTAGTGACCATATGTTGTTATGGTCTGAACATGGAGGTCTATCATGCAAAACACAAATGACAGCCTGCCATGGTCATTTTATTTATTTATTTTTCCATGGTCATTTATAAAGTTATACAGTACTGTCTTTTTGTTATTTTATGACATATAAATTAATTATATAAGGAATAAAGTAGAATTTAACAACTGAGATTATTATATATAAAATATTATCCAGGTAAAGTATTAGAAAATTTGAATGTTAAATATAATCCATTTAAAAACAGTAGAAAATCAACATAGGCAAACCCTGATTTGAAGCAAATGTTGAACCAAGAAAAAATTATTTGAATTATCTAAATTCAATGATGAAATGGAAGATATGTTAATAATAAATGAATATATATAAAATCTCAACAAAGAAATATTTTTTAATAATTCAAATAAAAAATTAGAACCTAAAAAACATGTGAACTTAGGTCAAAAGTGATAGCACAGCAGTAGGGCATTTGCTTTGCAAGAGGCTGACCTGGGACTGACCTGGGTTCGATCCCTGGTATCCCATATGGTCCCTGAGCCTGCTAGGCGTGATTTCTGAGTTCAGAGCTTGGAGCAACCCCTGAGCAATGCTGGGTGTGGCCCCAAAACCAAAAACCAAAACAAACCGAAACTAAACCAAACCAAAAACTCCCCTCCAAAAAAAGCCCACCATGAGAACTTGACACTAAATTTTCTGAAATAAAACATTATCTAAACAAAATAGAAAATAAGAAAAGAAATAGCAAACTGAAAAGAATCCTCATTCTTCTCACCCACATTTTACATTTTTTAGATAACTTACTACTTTCAAGTGGGATTTCTTTACTTTTATAGAAGTCATTTAGGTTTAGTAATGATAAATCTCTTTAACTGTTGATTTTCCAAAAAGCTCTTTATTCTTTCTTCAAATGTGGGTGATGACCAAACTGGATGGAGTATTTTTTTGTTTGGGTGGTTTGTTTAAGTGGTTGTGCTCAGGATAAATTCTAGGCTTTGTGTTAGGGCCAATTCCTGGCAGAGCTCAGGGGACCATGAGAGGAGACCAAGGTCAAATCTTGGTCAGTCATATCAAAGGCAAGTATCCTATCTGCTATTCTATCTTTCTGGGCACCAGATAGAGGTTTTTTTGGTTGGAAATCTTTTTTCATTCAGAAATCAGTATCCATTTAGAACATTTCTAGCTTGTTATTATTTTTGCAAAACATTTTGCTCATTTTCTTTTGTCCTTGATTTTTGTCATTTTAATTATAATGTACCTTGGAGGTCTATTTGGCTTTATTGTTTGAAACCCTGAGCTTCCTTGAGATGAGTCTCTAATCCATGGTTTAAAATATTGGTAATTTTATGGGGCCGGAGAGATAGCATGAAGTAGAGCATTTGCCTTGCATGCAGAAGGACTGTGGTTCAAATCCCGGCATCCCATATGGTCCCTCAAGCCTGCCAGGAGTGATTTCTGAGCGTAGAGCCAGGAGTAACTCTGAGCGCTGCTGAGTGTGACCCCAAAACCAAAAAAATATATTGGTAATTCTTTATGAAGAGATAATCTAGAACAGTATTTCTCAACTAGAGAACATATAATCTCCTCTTGTCCTAAAGATATTCCAAGAAGGCCATGGATAAAAATTGTGTAAACTGTAGCCATGACATAAGACTAAGAGGGCCAAGGTAGGAAACAATGTTAAAAGGAGTCATGATTATAAAATGGTTAAGAAACACTGATCTAGTCCATGAACACTCATGAATAATGATAATAAGAGTGCTTAAACTATTGATTCCTCCAAAATTGACATTGCTAATAGTACTGTTAATCAGTTTATAGGTATTATTTAATATGACATAATGATATATGTTTTCAGGCAAGAAGGAAACTCTTTTGTCTTCCATAATGCACAAACTACTTGACTAGTCCTCTAATAGAGGACACAATTGTACATAGATTCTTGCAGGGCCTAACAGGAAAGAATTACTTAAGACTAGTTTTTTACCCCTGTAATTTTATATTTTATTTGAGATGTTCTATAATGCAAGATTATGCAGATGAGTGTGTGTATATATGTATATGTATGTACACATACATGTATGTATACACTTATAGTATATGTGTACTATATGTGCATATATATGTATACATATATAGTTTACATACATAGTATATGAAAAGAGTATTTTGATCTTAGTGAAAAGGGATTAGAAAATGTTCCATTTGAGACATTTTATAGATAATTGGGACTCTTATGAGGGTGGTAACCAAAAGTTTACTAATGCTCAGTGATTAGTGAAATCACTAATGCTATTGATTTCATTGTATTAAAACAAAACAACAATACTCTTTCATGATGTTTGGACTTTTGAGGACAGTTCTTAAGCCTCTTCCTAGATTTCCACAGTAGATAATGATGATCACAGAGATATTGAAGAGTATAGAAAGAAGGGGGAAATGGGTTAGAGCCTACCATACTATGGAGGGGGTTTCCTGGGCAGAATTTCTTTCATTACAAATTATTTTGTAAGCCACTCTCTTTCTTTGTATACCTTCTTTTATATGGACAACAAAAGAGATTATAAATGCAGGTGCTTCTGAAAAACCAATCACACCTGGCTTTGTTTTTCAGAGGAAATTGAATTGATTAGTAAGTGTTTGCCTCGTACTTCAATGATTCGTTCAGTCAATAGAGATTCAAGGGATACAAAAGCATAGACAGGCAAATTAAAAATGTGAAATAAGCAATTCTATTTCCTCAATAAATATTTAGTAAGCCAACCATGAGCCAGATACTGTACTAATTACTAGGAGAATGCAAAGAAACAGAAGGCTTGGTGCCCTACTTAAGGTGCTTAAAGGTAATTTGGGAGATTAAAATAATCAGTCATGGTAATAGCTCCTCTTTATAGAACACTTGTTACAAACTAAGTTAACCACTTTACATAGATTATTTCACTTAAGACTACTGCAGTCCTAAGAGGTAAGTAACAAGACTATTCTCAAAGCAAAGATTAAATTGGATTTAAGAAGATACTTGGAAACCAGCCTCCCCTTTTTCTTTTTCTTTTTCTTTTTCTTTTTTTTTTAATTTTTCTTTTTATTTATTTATTTTTTTTGGTTTTTGGGTCACACCCGGCAGTGTTCAGGGGTTACTCCTGGCTCCATGCTCAGAAATAGTTCCTGGCAGGCTTGGGGGACCATATGGGGTGCCAAGATTCGAACCACTATCCTGCATGCAAAGCAAACTCCTACCTCCATGCTATCTCTCCGGCCCCAGCCTCCTCTTTTTCTAAAGATGGAGACACCTGGCTCTTGTAAGTGGACATTCAATTTTATAAATAAGAATACTTTGATTTTTTTTAAATTTAAACTATATTGCCATTTTTCTAGGTTATTTGAATGCAAGGCTGATCTTTGGTGGAAATGACACAATTTGCATAAAACTTCAGAATTCTTCTGTGACTGGTTAAATACTAGACAGTATTTTTATTATCTCTGAGAATTAAAATCATGGTGATTATTCAGGCTTGATGAAGATGGTCCTAACCATTGGTGATTTGGATCAGAAATAGATGTCACACAGAATGAGAGCAAGAACGAGAGACCAAAAATTATATATAATTGCAAATGGGAATGCCCAGGTCATGAGATTCTTGTGTTAGTGCCCCAAACCTCAATTTCTCAATCAACAGGGGAAGGTAAGTAAATTTTAATAGTTTTGATATACTCAGAAGAGAAGTTTATATAGATTTGTTAAAATTAGTGTCTCACAAAGTAATTTAGTGAATCATAAAAAGGGAACTACTGCATATGGCTTCTGGTATGAATATCATTTGAACTAATATTTTATAGAGCATCAATCTGAATAACTATAGAATCTGACTATTTAAACCTTGACTGATTAAATGATGTAATGGTAATCCCAACTGATGTTATATTATGTTTAGCTATAATTGCCTTTCATTTAGAGTGCTTAGCATTTTAGTCATAATTTCAATAGCTTTGTCTATATATTCACAAATGCGATTATTTCCAATTTGAAAATGAGAAAATGGAAATATGTAAAGGTTGTGAATTTTATTAAGATTTCTTAAATTAGTGAATGAAAATGGCAACTGTAATAGTAAATTTAATCTTAATTATTACAGTTTAGTCATTAATCATTACAGAAATGAAGTCAATCAAAATAATGTAGAAACCAGGAAACATGAAATGATTAAAAATAATAAGGTCTCTAATCTAATACATGTCTCAGAATATATTTTGAATATATCAGCAAGGAAATGAGGAAGAGAGAGTGAACCTATATTACTCCTATCTCATTTGGAAAAACTAGTATTTGTTTTAAATTGGGGAGCTACTTGGAAATGCATCTTCAAAGCAATATAATTATTAGCTATGTTTAAAATTGAAATGTCATGTACCACTGACATTGATCAACCATAGAACCATCATCTATCAGCTGAAGACAGTGTGGGGCATTTAGTTCCATTATGAATCAAATGTTCATATACTGCAGTGATAGTACAGTGGGTAGAATGCTTACTTTGCAAATGACCAACCTAGATTTGATCCCCAGCACCACCAGAAATGATCCCAGAGCACAGAGACAGGACTTACCCCTGTCTCTGTGTTCCGGGATCATTTCTGGACAAGCAGTGTTGGCGAAGATGTGGAGAGAAAGGAACTCTTATTCACTGCTGGTGGGAATGCCATCTAGTTCAACTTTTATGGAAAGCAATATAGAGATTTCCCCAAAAACTGGAAATCGAGCTCCCATACGACCCAGCAATACCACTCCTAGGAATATACCCTAGGAACACAAAAATACAATACAAAAATCCCTTCCTTACACCTATATTCATTGCAGCACTGCTTACCATAGCAAGACTCTGGAAACAGCCAAGATACCCTTCAACAGATGAATGGCTAAAGAAACTGTGGAAAATATACACAATGGAATATTATGCAGCTGTCAGGAGAGATGAAGTCATGAAATTTTCCTATACATGGATGTACATGGAATCTATTATGCTGAGTGAAATAAGTCAGAGAGAGAGAGAGAAAGACGCAGAATGGTTTCACTCATCCATGGGCTTTAAGAAAAATGAAAGACATTCTTGCAATAATAATTTTCAGATTGGAGGGCCCGGAGAGATAGCACAGCGGTGTTTGCCTTGCAAGCAGCTGATCCAGGACCAAAGGTGGTTGGTTTGAATCCCGGTGTCCCATATGGTCCCCTGTGCCTGCCAGGAGCTATTTCTGAGCAGACAGCCAGGTGTGGCCCAAAAACAAAAACAAAAAAAATAATAATTTTCAGACACAAAAAAGAAAAGAGCTGGAAGTTACAGCTCACTTCATGAAGCTCACCGCAAACAGGGATGAGTTTAATTAGAGAAATAACTACATTTTGAACTATCCTAATAATGAGAATGTACAAGGGAAATAGAAAGCCTGTGTAGAGTACAGGTGGGGGTTGGGTGGGGAGGAGGGAGATTGGGACATTGGTGATGGGAATGTTGCACTGATGATGGGTGGTGTTCTCTACATGACTGAAACCCAAACACAATCATGTATGTGATAAAGTTGGTTAAATTAAAAAAAAAAGAAATAAAGATAAAATAAATTCATACTGTCCTAGCCTAGGCTTTGGCCTAGGATCTCTACAAAAATTAAGATCTCCAATCCCAGACTTTGACAACTGCAATGAAACAGAACTTCTGGAAACATAATGAAAAAAACTCTATCCCAGGCTATGTCCTAGGATTTGTGCAAAAACCAAAACAACCATTTATAAAAGGCTGATTACAACAATGATATGGAACAGAACTTGTATAACTGTAAAGAAAGACTCTATCCTAGGCTTCATCCTATGACCTGTGTAAATACCAAGATCTCTAGTTAGAAAGGCCTGATTTTATCATCCCCAACAAAGTGGAAATTTGCCCGGCACCATAAAAAGACCTTGGGGTGTAAAAGTGAGCATGTAGGGAGCCTGTAGTTGATACCATGATGGTATGCTTCAAGGGCAGAGAAACTCCATATCTCTTAGGCCAAGGGAATTTCCTTTCTAATTTCCCCAATACTTACTGGTCCTTTGCAAAAAAGAAGAAACACAAATGTTTTTATGTACTTGCTGGTTTGGGTTCTTTGACTGTTATTTTTGTTTGCTTGTTTGTCTTGTTTTTTGTTGTTATTTTCTGTGTTTGTTGCTTGTTTGTTTTTTGTAGTTGCTGGGTTTTGCTTTTATTTTTTCTTTTCTTATTTTTTGTTGTTGTTCCTTGGTTGTAGTTTTTTTTTTTTGGCTACCTTTTTTCCCTTCCTTCTACAAAATTGAAATTTAAAACACCTAGACAGACTCCTCCCAGTTGTTTTTTTTTCCTTTTCTTTTCCTTTCCCTTTTTTTAATCTCCAACAGAACCATATAACTTGAATCATCTTATTCAACCTCATAAATTGAAGGGGAAAATGGATGGTACCAGGACCAAACAGTTGTCTGAACATTTAGTGGAAATAAAAAATGATCAGACTGGAACACCAAACCAAAAGTCAACAACAACAGAATTGATACCCAATCTAAACAAGCTGTACAACTGGGGACTAGTTACACTAGCATTTTGGGGGTGGGGGTTTAAAGGAGGGCGATATGGAATGCAATGCCAGGAACAGGGGTGGAGGGAGGACAATACTGGTGGTGGGAATGCCCCTCATTCATTGTCACTATGTACCTTAAATACTACTTTGAAATATTTGTAATTCACTTCGGCCACAATAAAAAATTTTAAAAAATTCATAATAGCTAGGGGCCGGAGTGGTGGCACAAGTGGTAAGGTGATTGCTTTGCATGTACTAACCTAGGATGGACTGCGGTTTGATCCCCTGGCATCCCATATAGTTCCCTATGCCAGGAGCGATTTCTGAGCTCATAGCCAGGAGTAACCCCTGAGCATCACTGGGTGTGGCCCCAAAACCATAAAAACATAAATCATAATAGCTAAGCTCATATGTTTGCAATAGTAATTCCATTTATATTCTTAGAGTAAGCAGTCCTTTACCTCAGTCCCACCAAAGTACCTACTGCCTCCTTAATCTGGTGTTCTCAGATTGTATTTTAGTACCAAAGAGTTTGCTTTCAATTGATATTATCTACTCCCTTGCTTTTAAAACAAACAAACACAACAACAACAACAAAACAATAAAAAAAACCCCACCACAGATGCGTGAGATCAACCTGTGTTTGTCTTTCTTCTGACTAATTTCTCTCAGAATAGTGTGGAGTAAACTTTCATTCAAGTTGCGGCAAAATACACAACTTCATAGCTGCATAGTCTTCTATTGAATTTATATATATTCTATAATTTCTTTTCCATTTGTCTGGCATTGAATATTAGATTTTTTTTCATAACTAGGCTATTGTAGTAAGTGCTGCAATAAACTTAGATGTGTAGCACAGACCTTTACAAATGAGTGGTTTTGTGTTTTGGGAATAAATTCCAAGAAAGGTAATCTTTGGGTTATAAGGCAGTTCTATTAGTTTTTAGAGACATTTCCAATTATTTTTTCATAGATGATAAACCAGACATTTTTCACAAGCAGCACGAAAAAGAAATGAATTCTTTTTTAACCATACCTTTACCAACACTGGTTGTTTCCAGTATTTTTATGTGTGACATTCTCACAGGTGTAAGACATTACTTTATTGATATTTTAATTTGTATTTTTCTGATAATAAGTAAAAATTAACATTTTTACATGTTTATTGGTCATCTCTATACTGTCTTCATTGAAGTGTCTGTTTATTTCTTCTTCCGATCTCTTTTTCTTTTCTTTTCTTTTCTTTTCTTTTCTTTTCTTTTCTTTTCTTTTCTTTTCTTTTCTTTTCTTTTCTTTTCTTTTCTTTTCTTTTGGTTTTGTGACCACATTCAGCACTACTCAGGAGTTATTCTTAGCTGTCTGCTCAGGAATCACTCCAGGCAGTGCTCAGGGTACCACATGGGACCCTAGAGATTAAAAATGGGTCGGTTTTATTCAAGGCAAGCACCCTATCTGTTGTACTGTCACTCCAGTCCCATCTCTTCCTATTTCTTGAAGAGATAATTGTTTCTTTGCTAATGAGTTTCATAAGTTCTTTATTTTGGATGTTAGGCTTTAATCTGATGTATTATATGCAAATATCTTCTGCTCAGTAAAGTGTCTTTTTATTTCAGTTATTTTGCCATGTAAAAATATTTAAATTTTATATAGTTTCAGTTGTTTAGTTTTTGTTTTTGCTACGTTTGCCATTGGCATCAAATCACTGAAGAGCCCTTTGAGATTCGGTCCTGAAGAGTTCTGCCTATATTTTCCTAAATATGGTTTATGGATTGTGGTCTAAATCTGTAAATCTTTAGTGCATTTTCTAAAAACCCTGTATATGGTATCAGATACAAATACAATTCTATTTCTATTTTTCCATGTAGTTTATTCAGTTTTCATAACACCATTTACTGAAGAAACTTTCTTTTCCCACTTCATATACAAACAGTTTCTTTGTCAAAGAACAACAGGTTGTGTATCTGAGAGCTTATTCTGTATTCTCAAATTCTAATACACTAGCTTGAAATTCTATCATTAGTTCATGACCATGTTGTTCTGCTTGTTGAAGCTTTATGGTGTAGTTTAAATTCTAGAAGTATGGTGCCTCCCAGCTTGATTTTCTCAGAATGAATCTGCTATTTGGGAATCTTTAGATTTTTTTTTCGGGCCACACCCATTTGATGCTCAGGGGTTACTCCTGTTTAAGTGCTCAGAAATTGCCCCTGGCTTGGGGGGACCATATGGGATGCCAGGGGATCAAACCGCAGTCCTTCCTTGGCTAACACTTGCAAGACAGACACCTTACCTCTAGTGCCACCTCGCCGGCCCCGGAATCTTTAGATTTTATACAAATTGTATTAGCTATTGTTCTAAAACTTTAAAAAATATCATTGGGGGATGGACAGAGTGATAGTACAGTGGTAGGGCATTTGCTTTGCACACAGCTGACTAGGGACAGACCTGGGTCGAATTCTGGCATCCCATGTGTTCCCTTCAGCCTGCTGGGACGATTTCTGAGTATAGAGCCAGGAGTATCCCTGAGTGTCACCAGATGTGGCCCAAACCCCCCCAGCAAAAAAAAAAAAAAAAAACAAACCAAAAATATCATCAAGATTTTTATATATATTTAAAATACTTAAGGCAGAATTACTGTTTTGACAGTGTTAATCCTTCTAGTTTAAGAATATAAAAATGTTTTTCATAATTTTTTTCCTTGCTTGTTTGCTTTTACTTTTTGGTGGAGAGGGCAAACCAAGCCGCACTCAGGGGTTATTCCTAGATCTGGCATGCAGAAATTATTCTTGGCAGGCTCAGGGACCATATAGAATGCCAAGAAAAACATCCAAGTTGGCTACATGCAAGACAAATACTTTTCCCACTGTGATATCACTTTGGCTCCACTTTTCCATTTTTTGGTGTTTTCTTTTTTTTTTTTTTTTTTGGTTTTTGGGCCACACCCGGTAACGCTCAGGGGTTACTCCTGGCTATGCGCTCAGAAGTCGCTCCTGGCTTGGGGGACCATATGGGACGCCGGGGGGATCGAACCGCGGTCCGTCTCCTAGGCTAGCGCAGGTAAGGCAGGCACCTTACCTCCAGCGCCACCGCCCGGCCCCTTTTGGTGTTTTCTTATACTTCTTTCATAGGTGACTTAGGATGTTCTTCAGGTATATTGTTTTTAGATTTTATTTATTTCTTTATTATTTATTTTTTTGGCTTTTGGGCAACACCCGGTGACACTGAGGGGTTACTCCTGGCTCTGCACTCAGAAATCAGACCTGGCATGGGGGACAATATGGGGCACCAGCAATTGAACCCAGGTTTGTCCTGGGTCAGTCGCATGCAAGGCGACTACCACCACACTATCACTCCAGCCCCTTAACTTTTCTTTTTAATAACATTTATGTATACTTTGGATATCAGTATAATGTTGATTTCATAGGCACTCTTAAAATATGTCCTGTTTTTCCAAAATGTTGGAACAACTGGAAAAGTATAGATGGTGGATCTTTGAAATTTTGATCAAACTCACCAATAACCCTCTGCATCAGAACCTTTATTTTTGGGAAGTTTTAAATTACTGTTTAAGTTTCCTCAATTGTTATTGGTCTATTCATAATTTTTACTTTCTACTCATCATAAAGTACATCTTGTGTATTAATTTTAAGTTCAAACAGGACAAAAAATAGAGATGTGCTAGATAATGTTGTATCTAAGTAATGATAACAGATATTAATAATCGAAATCATGCACAAATAAATACCTTCATGAAGTCTACAACTTAAGATAAATACTTTGTTTTTGTTTTTCAGGGCATACCTAGAGTTGCTCCTCCTGACTGTGCTTAGGGGTCTCTCTGAACAAGGCTCAAGGAACCATGTATTGCTTGGGTGGACCTCAGGGCTAATTAAGGTAAAGTATACTATCAGCTATTGAGCTATTTCTCTGGCCCTGAGATGAATATTCTGAAATAAAGAGCACTACATGAGAACATGATCTTGTTAGTAGACATTTCATGATGAAAGATTTTTATGATAAAATTACAGTTGGTCTTAATTTATTGCCTAAAGAAGAAATTTCTGAGTGAATGAATAGAGGGCAATAGTTCTAGGAAAAGGACAAGTCTAATAGCTTCATAGCTAGGAAAGAGAATAGTATTTCAAAGAAAATGAGAGTAGGCCAGAAGCTGGATGGCAGTCTGTTGAATAGAATCCAAGAGACTAGTTATTTGGGTGGTAGATCAAAAGATAAGGGTATGACTTGTTAATTTTTTTTTAAGGCTGGGGCCAGAGAGATAGCACAGCAGTAGGGTGTTTGCCTTGCATGCAGCCGATCCAGGATAGATGATGGTTTGAATCCCATCATCCCATATGGTCCCCTGTGCCTGCCAGGAGTAATTTCTGAGCACAGAGCCAGAAGTAACCCCTGAGTGCTGCCGGGTGTGATCCAAAAACTAAAATTTTTTAAAAGCATTGTTAAAAAGTCATTTATATATGAGTTTTAGATATGCAGATACTCTTTGTTTAATGACCAAGTTCTTTTTCAATGACTTGGTCATTAAGTAAATTGGTCGTTAAGTTAGGAATTGCATGTACTGTATAAAGTAGTACAGTATATGCATAGTACTTGACAATACAGTATTCTGAATAAGTAAAATAACGAGAAAGGTCAAACTGAAAACTTCCACTTGTTTTAATTTGCATAGGTTGTGTAATTTACACACAGTACTGCAATGTATTACAGAACATAAAGTTAGTAAAGTAGGTAAGGTGAAGAGATGGTCCTAAGTGCGAGTGGTCACTAAACAGGTAGGCCATTAAGTGAGGAGTGTCTGTACAATGTTTCAGCATCAATCCATTACCAGTGTCCACTTCACCGATGCTCCCAGAGTCCATCCCAGCCACCATTCCTCCACTCTAGCCTGCTATCATAACAGTCATGTTTTTATGTTTGGTTGTTAAAGGTAATGTCTTATATTGTTTTTGATACTATAACTTGAATATTTATTTCTGTCCTTTCCTAACACCACGATTACACCTGATTTCTTGGCCGCTAACTCACATTATATTACATCTGACCTTGTCCTGCTCCACTGAATTTCATTCCTTTCCTCACATACTCTGGGACCAAGAGTATTCTAGACAACCCCCATTTAATTCATTGCATTAAATCATGCAGTTATTCTAAATTATACCACATGTAAGTAATATCCCTGTATTTATTCTTCTTTTTCTGGCTTCATTTAACATACTATCATCTCATTCCACCCATATTGCAGTGAATTGCATAATCACATCATTTATTACAACCATGTGGTATCCTATAGTATATATGTGGTGTACACACACACACACACAAACATAGAGAAAGAGAGTTTCATGATCCATTCATATCAAATCCCTACTCTTAGCTATTTACTGAGTATTGTGTTGAATGATGGTGTGTATACATGCTTTTGAATGAATGTTTTTCTGTTCTTGGGATAAATATCCAACGTGGAAATTCTGGGTCATATGGAAGCTTGATACTAAGTTTACTGAGAATCTTCTGTACTGTTTTCAAAAGAGGATTAAGCAGCATTTCCATCAACTTCTAGCTTTTCACAAACATCCATTAACATCCAGCATTTCCATTAACATCCATCAGTGAATGAGAGTTCCCTTTTAACCACATCCTCACCACATAGATTGTTCCCAGTATTTTTGATTTGTGCCATCCTCACTGATGTAAGATCTCAGTGTTGTCTTAATTTGTATTCTTGAATAATAAAAGATGGAGCATTTTTTTCTTGTGCTTGTTGACCATCTGCTGATTTTCCACAGAGAGGTGTCTTTTTATTATATCTCTCCATTTTTATGGTTTTTAGATTTTTTGTGGGTTAATCTTGCGAGACCTCTGTGTATTTTAGATACCAACTCTTTATCTGATGTATTGAGTGCAAAT
Source organism: Suncus etruscus (assembly GCF_024139225.1). Taxonomy (NCBI): domain Eukaryota; kingdom Metazoa; phylum Chordata; class Mammalia; order Eulipotyphla; family Soricidae; genus Suncus; species Suncus etruscus. Next base: position 78,644,215 of record NC_064850.1, read on the forward strand.
ATTTTCTCCCACTCAGTTGCTGTCTTTTAGTTTTAGCCTATGTTTCTTTTGCCATACAGAAAATGTTTAGCTTGATGTAGTTACATTTGTTCAGATTTGATACTATAGTTCTTGCCACTGGCATCCTATCATTGAAGACTTCTTGAGGTATAGATCTTGGAGCGTTCTGCCTATGATTTCTTCAATGTACTTATAGATTCCAGTCTCATCTCAAGTCTATGATCCACTTTGAGTTGACTTTTGTGCAAGGTGTGATATCTGAATCTAGTCAAAAATTAGTTTACCCTATACTTGGCAATTTGTGATTGGGCATTCTATTATAATCCGGGTTGAAAGTTGATTTTTGTTTCAATTCCATGCAATTTTGATTTCTATGACTTTGTTATACAACTTCAAGTTAGATAAGAGATGCCTACCAGTGTTTCTTTTTTAAAAATTACCTTTTTTTTCAGTATGGTTTTTTCTATCTGGATTCTTTTATAGTTCCACAGAAATTTGATAATTGACTGCTCTAAGACCTTGAATAATGCTGTCAATTTGGATTGGTATTGCATTGAATCTTTAGGTAAGATAATCATTTTTAAAACAACAATTCTTCCCATCTATGAGCATGGAATGATTTTCCATTTCCTTAAGTCTTCTTAAATTTCTCTTAAATGTTTTGAAGTTTTTGTGTTATAAATCTCCAACCCCTTTTGTTAAAGTGATTCCTGGTATTTTTTTTTTTTTTTTTTTGGTTTTTGGGCCACACCCGGTAACGCTCAGGGGTTACTCCTGGCTATGCGCTCAGAAGTCGCTCCTGGCTTGGGGGACCATATGGGACGCCGGGGGATCGAACCGCGTCCGTCCGAGGCTAGCGCAGGCAAGGCAGGCACCTTACCGTTAGCGCCACCGCCCGGCCCCGATTCCTGGTATTTTATAGCTTTTGACACTATTTAACATGGGATAGACTGATATCATTTTCCTCTGACTCATTATTTGTATAAAGGAATACAACCAATTTTTGTTTGGGGGCAACACCCAGCAGCACTCAGGGTTTTCTCCTGGCTCTAGACTCAAGAATCACTACTGACAGGTTTAGTGAATCACATGGGATGTCAGGTAGAGATCAAACCTGGGTCAGCCCTGTACAAGCCAAGTGTCCTTCTCACTGTTCTATTGCTCTATTTACCCCAGAATGCAAACAATTTTCATGTTTTGACATTGTAGCTGGCTACTTTTTATGTATTGATTCATTGTATTGTTTATTGTTTATTTTTTGTGGACTCTTCAGGTCTTTGATATAAATCATCATGTCATCTGCAAATAGAAATAGCTTGACTTTCTCTTCGCCATTTGAATCCCTCTGATTTCTTTCTCTCGCCTGATTGCTGTTGCTAAGACTTCTAGTACTATGTTAAATAACAATGGAGACAATGGAGAGCCTTGCCTTATGCCTAACTTCAGTGGGAATGCTTTCAATTTTTCATCAGTAAGAATAATATTGGCTATAGGTATTTTAGAGATAGCTGTTACTATCTTGAGGAAGGTTCCTCCTAGCCCTATTTTGCTGAGATTTTAATCATCATGGGTATTGGATCCTGTCAAATGCTATCTTTGTATTGATTAATATGGTCATAGGATTTATATGTGTGTTTTGGGCCACACCCGGTGACACTCAGGGGTTACTCCTGGCTATGTGCTTCGAAATCCCTCCTGTCTTGGGAGACCATATGGGACACTGGGGGATCGAACCGCAGTCCATCCTAGGCTAGCACAGTAAAGGCAGATGCCTTGCTGCTTGCACCAGGCTTGCTCAGGCCCCTGGTCATAGTATTTTTATCTTCCCTTTACTAATATGGTGAATGATGTTAATTGATTTGTCTATATTCTTTTTTTGGGGGGGGTTATTATTTATTTATTTATTTTTTATTAATTTATTTAAACACCTTAATTACATACATGATTGTGTTTGGGTTTCAGTCATGTAAAGAACACCACCCATCACCAGTGCAACATTCCCATCACCAATGTCCCAAGTCTCCCTTCTCCCCACCCGTCCCCCGCCTGTACTCTAGACAGGCTCTCCATTTTCCTCATACATTCTCGTTATTAGGACAGTTCAAAATGTAGTTATTTCCCTAACTAAACTCATCACTCTTTGTGGTGAGCTTCCTGAGGTGAGCTGGAACTTCCAGCTCTTTTCTCTTTTGTGTCTGAAAATTATTATTACAAGGGTGTCTTTCATTTTTCTTAAAACCCATAGATGAGTGAGACCATTCTGCATTTTTCTCTCTCTCTCTGACTTATTTCACTCAGCAGAATAGATTCCGTGTACATCCATGTATAGGAAAATTTCATGACTTCATCTCTCCTGACAGCTGCATAATATTCCATTGTGTATATGTACCACAGTTTCTTTAGCCATTTGTCTGTTGAAGGGCATCTTGGTTGTTTCCAGAGTCTTGCTATGGTAAATAGTGCTGCAATGAATATAGGTGTAAGGAAGGGGTTTTTGTATTGTATTTTTGTGTTCCTAGGGTATATTCCTAGGAGTGGTATAGCTGGATCGTATGGGAGCTCGATTTCCAGTTTTTGGAGGAATCTCCATATTGCTTTCCATAAAGGTTGAACTAGATGGCATTCTCACCAGCAGTGGATAAGAGTTCCTTTCTCTCCACATGCCCGCCAACACTGTTTATTCTCATTCTTTGTGATGTGTGCCATTCTCTGGGGTGTGAGGTGGTATCTCATCGTTGTTTTGATTTGCATCTCCCTGATGATTAGTGATGTGGAACATTTTTTCATGTGTCTTTTGGCCATGTGTATTTCTTCTTTGTCAAAGTGTCTGTTCATTACTTCTCCCCATTTTTTGATGGGATTAGATGTTTTTTTTTCTTGTAAAGTTCTGTCAGTGCCTTGTATATTTTGGAGATTAGCCCCTTATCTGATGGGTATTGGGTGAATAGTTTCTCCCACTCAGTGGGTGGCTCTTGTATCCTGGGCACTATTTCCTTTGAGGTGCAGAAGCTTCTCAGCTTAATATATTCCCATCTGTTAATCTCTGCTTTCACTTGCTTGGAGAGTGCAGTTTCCTCCTTGAAGATGCCTGTAATGTCCTGGAGTGTTTTGCCTATGTGCTGTTCTATAAATCTTATGGTTTTGGGGCTGATATCGAGGTCTTTAATCCATTTGGACTTTACCTTTGTACATGATGTTAGCTGGGGGTATAAGTTCAATTTTTTGCAAGTGGCTATCCAATTGTGCCAACACCACTTGTTGAAGAGGCTTTCCCTGCTCCATTTAGGATTTCCTGCTCCTTTATCAAAAATTAGGTGGTTGTATGTCTGGGGAATATTTTCTGAGTATTTGAGCCTATTCCACTGATCTGAGGACCTGTCCTTATTCCAATACCATGCTGTTTTGATAACTATTGCTTTGTAGTACAGTTTAAAGTTGGGGAAAGTAATTCCTTCAATATTGTTTTTCCCAATGATTGCTTTAGCTATTCGAGGGTGTTTATTGTTCCAAATGAATTTCAAAAGTGTCTGATCCACTTCTTTGAAGAATGTCATGGGTATCTTTAGAGGGATGGCATTAAATCTGTATAATGCCTTGGGGAGTATTGCCATTTTGATGATGTTAATCCTGCCAATCCATGAGCAGGGTATGCGTTTCCATTTCCGTGTGTCCTCTCTTATTTCTTGGAGCAGAGTTTTATAGTTTTCCTTGTATAGGTCCTTCACATATTTAGTCAAGTTGATTCCAAGATATTTGAGTTTGTATGGCACTATTGTGAATGGGGTTGTTTTCTTAATGTCCATTTCATCCTTATTACTATTGGTGTATAGAAAGGCCATTGATTTTTGTGTGTTAATTTTGTAGCCTGCCACCTTGCTATATGAGTCTATTGTTTCTAGAAGCTTTTTGATAGAGTCTTTAGGGTTTTCTAAGTAGAGTATCATGTCATCTGCAAACAGTGAGAGCTTAACTTCTTCCTTTTCTATCTGGATTCCCTTGATATCCTTTTCTTGCCTAATCGCTATAGCAAGTACTTCCAGTGCTATGTTGAATAGGAGTGGTGAGAGAGGACAGCCTTGTCCTGTGCCAGAATTTAGAGGGAAGGCTTTTAGTTTTTCTCCATTGAGGATAATATTTGCCACTGGATTGTGGTAGATGGCCTTCACTATACTGAGAAAGGTTCCCTCCATTCCCATCTTGCTGAGAGTTTTGATCAAGAATGGGTGTTGGACCTTATCAAATGCTTTCTCTGCATCTATTGATATGATCATGTGGTTTTTATTTTTCTTGTTATTGATGTTGTGTATTATGTTGATAGATTTACGGATGTTAAACCAGCCTTGCATTCCTGGGATGAAACCTACTTGATCGTAGTGGATGATCTTTTTAACGAGGCATTGAATGCTATTTGCCAGGATTTTGTTGAGGATCTTTGCATCTGCATTCATCAGTGATATTGGTCTGTAATTTTCTTTTTTGGTAGCATCTCTGTCTGGTTTAGGTATCAAGTTGATGTTGGCTTCATAAAAGCTATTTGGAAGTGTTTCTGTTTGTTCAATTTCATGAAAGAGTCTTGCCAAGATTGGCAGTAGTTCCTCTTGGAAAGTTTGATAGAATTCATTAGTGAATCCATCTGGACCTGGGCTTTTGTTTTTCGGCAGACATTTGATTACTGTTTTAATTTCATCAATGGTGATGGGGGTGTTTAGATATGCTACATCCTCTTCCTTCAACCATGGAAGATTATAAGAGTCCAAGAATTTATCCATTTCTTCCAGGTTCTCATTTTTAGTGGCGTAGAGTTTTTCAAAGTAGTTTCTGATTACCCTTTGAATCTCTGTCATATCAGTAGTGATCTCTCCTTTTTCATTCTTGATACGAGTTATCAAGTTTCTCTCTCTCTTTTTCTTTGTTAGGTTTGCCAGTGGTCTATCAATCTTGTTTATTTTTTTCAAAGAACCAACTTCTGCTTTGGTTGATCTTTAGGATTGTTTTTTGAGTTTCCACTTCGTTGATTTCTGCTCTCAGCTTTGTTATTTCCTTCTGTCTTCCTATTCTTGGGTCCTTTTGTTGAGCATTTTCTAGTTCTATTAGCTGTGTCATTAAGCTACTCAGGTAAGCTCCTTCTTCCTTCCTGATGTGTGCTTGCAAAGCTATAAATTTTCCTCTCAGTACTGCTTTTGCTGTGTCCCATAAGTTCTGATAGTTTGTGTCTTTATTGTCATTTGTTTCCAGGAACCTTTTGATTTCCTCCTTGATTTCATCTCGGACCCACTGGTTATTGAGCATGAGGCTGTTTAACTTCCAGGTGTTAAAGTGTTTCTTCTGAGTCCCTTTGGAGTTCACAAATAATTTCAGAGCCTTGTGGTCAGCGAAGGTAGTCTGCAAAATTTCTATCCTCTTGATCTTATGGAGGTATGTTTTATGTGCCAGCATGTAGTCTATCCTGGAGAATGTCCCATGTACATTGGAGAAGAATGTGTATCCAGGTTTCTGGGGATGGAGTGTCTTATATATATCCACTAGGCCTCTTTCTTCCATTTCTCTCCTCAGGTCTAGTATATTCTTGTTGGGTTTCAGTCTGGTTGACCTATCCAGTGTTGACAAAGCCATGTTAAGATCCCCCACAATTATTGTGTTGTTGTTGATATTATTTTTCAGATTTGTCAACAGTTGTATTAAATATTTTGCTGGCCCCTCATTCGGTGCATATATGTTTAGGAGAGTGAATTCTTCCTGCTCTACGTACCCCTTGATTAATATAAAATGGCCATCTTTGTCCCTTACAACCTTCCTGAGTATAAAGTTTGCATTATCTGATATTAGTATGGCCACTCCAGCTTTTTTATGGGTGTTGTTTGCTTGGATAATTTTTCTCCAGCCTTTTATTTTGAGTCTATGTTTGTTCTGACTATTCAGGTGCGTTTCTTGTAGGCAGCAGAAGGTTGGATTGAGTTTTTTTGATCCATTTAACCACTCTGTGTCTCTTATCTGGTGCATTTAGTCCATTGACGTTGAGAGAAAGAATTGTCCTGGGATTTAACGCCATCTTTATTTCAAAATTTTGTGTGTCTTTTGGGTAGTCTTGTCTTAGATTAGATCTTTCAGTTTTTCTCTTAAGACTGGTTTTGTGTCTGTGAAGTTTCTGAGCTGTTTTTTGTCTGTGAAACCATGTATTCTTCCGTCAAACCAGAAAGTGAGTTTTGCTGGGTATAGTATTCTGGGTGAAGCATTCATTTCATTCAGTCTTGTCACAATATCCCACCACTGCTTTCTGGCATTGAGTGTTTCTGGTGACAGGTCTGCTGTAAATCTCAGGGAAGCTTGCTTGAACGTGATTTCCCCTTTTGATCTTGCTGTTTTCAGAATTCTGTCTCTATCTGTGGGATTTGTCATTGTGACTAGGATGTGTCTTGGGGTGGTTTTTCTGGGGTCTCTTTTGGTTGGTACTCTTCGGGCATGCAGGATTTTATCACATATATTCTTTAGCTCTGGAAGTTTCTCTTTAATGATGTTCTTGACCGTTGATTCTTCCTGGAAAAATTCTTCCTGGGTCTCTGGGACTCCAATGATTCTTAAGTTGTTTCTGTTGATCTTATCATAGACTTCTATTTTCATCTGTTCCCATTCTTTGACTAATTTTTCCATTGTCTGCTCATTTGCTTTAAGTTTTTTGTCCAATCTCTCCTGCTGTATGGAATTGTTATGTATCTCATCTTCCACAGCACCAAGTCTATTCTCAGCTTCTGATACCCTGTCCCAGAGCTTATCCATTTTGTCATTCACTTTGTTTACTGACTTTTTCAGTCCTTTTAGTTGACATGTTATTTCAGTTTGGAGTTTTGTGATTTCTGTCTTCATATTTTCTTGGTTCTTATTAGTGTTCTGTTCAACTTGATCCATGGTTTCTTGGAGATCGTTGAGCATCTTCCATATTGCTAGTCTAAAGTCCTTATCTGAGAGGTTGACTAGTTGGTTGGTCATTATCTGGTCCTCACAAGTGTCATCTTCATTCTCTATGTCTGATGCTGTCCTGCGTTGTTTCCCCATTGTCACACTTGTGTTGTGGTTTTTTCTACGTGTTATGGTGGTATTCATTGTCTATATGATGCAGGCAGCACACTCCTCTGGCTCCTCCCTTTCTGGGTGGGCTGACTTGCCTCTAAGGGAGGGGAGTCCTCCGTGGATGAAGCCTCACACTGGGTCAAATCTTAGGCGCGAGCATGCAACAGAGAAGACAGTCCAGAGAGAAATGTTAGCTTCTGTGATATAGCGCTGTTCTTAGTGTGATTTTTCCTTATTATTGCAATGGTGTTCTTTCCTTAGAAAGAGTGCACGGCCGTGTAGCTGGAGCTTCTTTTTGCCCCACTCGCAAGAGTTTCACGCAAGAGGACAGTAGACAGACATATACAGGTCACACTCACAGTTTTTCACAGTTGGGCCCCACTGGGCCGGCGTACTTTCGCGGATTTTCCCCGCCTGGTGTCACACACAGGGAGCCGGCTTTTACAAAGCCTTGCTGGTTTTCATGCTCTGTAGTCCCTCCCTGAAAATGGCGTCTGGGCGAGCGAGGTTTCTGGAGCCTCTTTTTGCCCCACTCGTAAGAGTTTCACGCAAGAGGACAGTAGACAGACATAGACAGCTCACACTCACAGTTTTTCACAGTTGGGCCCCACTGGGCCGGTGTACTTTCGCGGATTTTCCCCGCCTGGTGTCACACACAGGAAGCCAGATTTTGCAAAGCCTTGCCGTTTTTCATGCTCTGTATTCCCTCCCTCTGATTTGTCTATATTCAATCATGTTTGTATCCACACAAAATCCATATTTACTCAAGATATAAACTTTTTTTGATGTAAAGTTGGATATGGTTTACTAAGATTTTCTTGAAAATCTTTGCATTAGTATACATCAGTGAGATTTGTCTGTAGTTTATTTTCTTAGTAGTATTTTTGTCAGCTTTGAGCACCAAAACATTGTTCATTTCATAGAAGGTGTTAGGGAGGGTTACTTCAATATTTTGGAAAGGTTTAAATATCAATGACAGAAAATTTCTGATTGTTTGTTAAAACTCACCAGTAAAGTCATCTGTTTCTGTGCTTTTATTCTTGGTGAGATTCTTAATTACTGTTTCAATTTCCTTGCTTGTGATTAGCCTATTCAGGCTATTTGGTGATTACATGTTTCTAGAAACATGTCTATTTCTTCTAAGATCTCTAACTTAACAAAGTAAGGTCTGAGAGTCTGTCTTCATTCCAATACCATGCTGTTTTAATGACTACTTCTTTATAGTACAGCTTAAAGTTGGGGAAAGTGAGGTCTCCCATCTTCTGTTTCCCAAGAATTGTTTTAGCTGTTCATGGAAATTTATTGTTCCAAATAAATTTCAAGAATGTTTTATCCACTTCTTTGTAAAATGCCATGGAGATTTCAAGAATGTTTTATCCACTTCTTTGTAAAATGCCATAGAGATTACATGAAGTCTGTACTATGCAAGCCCATGGCAAAAAGTGTACTCAACAGGGAAAAATTGATACTGATAAAATCTGATAAAGAGAAGGTTGCCCCTTTTAACCACTTCTGTTCAATATAGTACTGGATGTAGCAATCAGGAAAGAAAAAGATATCAAAATTATCTAAATATGAAAGAAAAAGTCAAGCTCTCACTGTTTTCAGATGACATGATACTACATTTAAAGAATCCTAGACTCTACCAAAAAGCTTCTAGAAACAATAGGTTTGTATAGTAAAGTAGCAGGCTACAAAATTAGCACACAAAAATTTATGGCAGTTCTATATACAAACAATGAAGGAGAACAAGGATACATTAAAAAAAACACAATATGGGGGCAGAGAGATAACACAGCAGTAGGGCATTTGCCCTGCATACAGCTGATCTAAGACAGACTGTGGTTTGAATCCCAACATCCCATATAGTCCCCTGTGCCTGCCAGGAGTGATTTCTGAGCACAGAGCCAAAGTATTCCCTGAGTGCAACTGGGTGTAACCCAAAAACAGACAAAAAATTTGAGTTACAATTGTCTCTCAGAAAATCAAGTACCTAAGAGTAACTTAAAAAAGAGGCCAGAGATCTATACAAAGAAAATTACAAAACACTGCTTCAAGAAATAAAAGTGGACACAAGAAAATGGAGACATATACCATGCTACCATGCTCATGAATTGGGAAGATAAACATCATTAAAATGTCAATACTTTTTAATACCTCTTTTATTCTTATATTTTTTGTTTCATTTTGTTTTGTTTTGTATTGTTTGGGGGCAGGGTGCACACCTTGCAGCTCTCAGGAATTACTCCTGTCTCTGCATTCAAAAATTATTCCTATAAGGCCTGGGGACCACCTGGAATTTCAAGGGTTTAATTCAGGCCAGTCAGTGCAAGGCAAACACCCTACCTATTGTGCTATTGCTCTGGGCTCCTTATATTCATTTTTAAGACTTCATTTCATAATCCTTTTTCCCATCAGTATAAAAATACTTTGTAAAATTTTTCTTCACTCTTTAACTCAATGAGTCAATGCCTAGTTATACCCTCTATTTATTATTTCAAATACAGTTCACATAAAACCTTTCCAAATTTTATCTCATACACTTTTATGTCTGTCCTCCAAACTTTTCCTATTCCAAAAAAAACTTACCTTAGTGCATTTCACTTCCATATAGTCCATTGCATAGATCAAAGAGGCAAGTGTCATCTTTACAACATTTCTTTCAAAACTTTCTATATCCAACAGCATATTTTAATCCTATCTTTTGGTAGGGATTTGTATATGTGTGTTGTTTGCTGTTGGTGCATTTGTTAATTTATTTTTGTCCTATGATTTTTACCTTTATTTTTTTGTTTCTTTTCGGGTGGGTTCATATCTGGGGATTTCTCCTGGGTTACTGCTTAGAAATTACTCCAACCATGTTCAGAAATGGATTAGACTTGAGGATTCTAGACTGACCCCCCCCAGATATACTATTAATTAATCTTTCATAAAGCACCAAGAAATAGAAATGTGTGGGGCCAGAGTGATAGCTCAGTAAAGAGGCATTTTTTTTTGCACATGGCCAATATGGGACTGACCGAAGTTTGATCACTGGTATCCCATATAGTCCCCGGAGTCTACCAGAAATAATCCCTGAGCACCACAAAGTGCGGGTCAAAACCAAATCCAAACCAAACCAAACTAACCAACAAACAATAAAAATACAAGTACAAAGTGGACAAAGAAAGCCTCTTCAATAAGTGGTATAGGGAAAATTGGTCAACTACATGCAAAACAGCAAAGATCTCTCTAACACCATGCAAAAAAACAAAATTAAGATGTATTAAAGACCTTGAGATTATGCCTGAAACCATATGGTACATAGAGGAAAATAGGCAGGGCACTCCATAATATTGAAGCTAAAGGCATATTCAAGCAAAAAATACCATTATCCAAGCAAGTAGACAAAGATAAATAAATGGCACTACATTAAACTGAGATGCTTCTACACTTCAAAGGAAATAGTGAGTAGGATACACTGAATGGGAGAAACTTGCCTCTCAAAAGTAATCATATAAGGATTTTATATCTAAGATATATAAGGCACGAATTGAATTTAGCAAGAGAAAAAACATCTAACTCCATCCAAAAATGGGTAGAAGAAATGAACAGACATTTTCTCAAAGAAAAATTCAGATAGCTAAAAGACACATTAAAAAAGTGCTCCACATCACTAATCATCAGGGAGATGCAAATCAAAACAACAATGATATATCATCTCACACCATAGTAATTGCACACCTCAAAAAGAACAAGAACATCAGTGATGGTATGATTGTGGGGAGAAAGGGACTATCATTCACTGCTGATGGGAATGTAGACTTATCAAGCCTTTTTTGGAAAACAATACAGATATTCTTAAAAAAAACCTAGAAATTGATATTCCATATGTTTCATCAATGCCACCTCTAGGGAGATGCCCTAGGAACCCAAAAACACAACGAAGAAAAGCCCTCTGCATTCCTATGTTAATCACAGCATTATTTGCAATAGCCAGAATCTGGAGACAACTCAAGCCCTGACAAAAGATGAGTGGCTAAAGAAACTATGGTAGCATCACAAAGAATGAGAATAAACAGTGTTGGCGGGGATGTGGAGAGAAAGGAACTCTTATCCACTGCTGGTGGGAATGCTGTCTAGTTCAACCTTTATGGAAAGCGATATGGAGATTCCTCCAAAAACTGGAAATCGAGCTCCCATATGATCCAGCTATACCACTCCTAGGAATATACCCTAGGAACACAAAAATACAATACAAAAACCCCTTCCTTACACCTATATTCATTGCAGCACTATTTACCATAGCAAGACCCTGGAAACAACCAAGATGCCCTTCAACAGACAAATGGCTAAAGAAACTGTGGTACATATACACAATGGAATATTATGCAGCTGTCAGGAGAGATGAAGTCATGAAATTTTCCTATACATGGATGTACATGGAATCTATTATGCTGAGTGAAATAAGTCAGAGAGAGAGAAAAATGCAGAATGATCTCACTCATCTATGGGTTTTAAGAAAAATGAAAGACACCCTTGTAATAATAATTTTCAGACACAAAAGAGAAAAGAGCTGGAAGTTCCAGCTCACCTCAGGAAGCTCACCACAAAGAGTGATGAGTTTAGTTAGAGAAATAACTACATTTTGAACTGTCCTAATAATGAGAATGTATGAGGGAAATGGAGAGCCTATTTAGAGTACAGGCAGGGGTCGGGTGGGGAGGAGGGAGACTTGGGACATTGGTGATGGGAATGTTGCACTGGTGATGGGTGGTGTTCTTTACATGACTAAAACCCAAACACAATCATGTATGTAATCAAGGTGTTTAAATAAAAAAAAGAAAAAAAAGAAACTATGGTAGATCTATGCAATGGAATACTATACAGCTGTTAGGAAAAATGAAGCCATAAAATTTGCCTATAATTGAATGTATATATATTAATTATTTTAGTTAGTGAAATGAGTCACATGGAAAGGGATACACATGGAATAATTTTACTCATTTTTGGGATATAAAAGAAATAAAAGCAGTATGGTAATAATATCTAGAAACAATAGAGATGAGGGCCAGGAGACTGTCAATGGTAGAAAGCTTGAAACAAAGAATAGTGAGTAAATAAACTCTGTCCTAAATAAAGAACAGAGAAGAGTCCATTATGACAATATTAGTTGGGACTGATCACTATGTACAAGAAGTGGGTGCTGAAAGGGGATAAAGTAACATGCATGCTACTCTTCATTAAAAACAATGTCTGAGTGAGTGAGTGTGTGTGAGAGAGAGAAAGAGAGAGAGGGAGAGAGAGGGAGAGAGAGAGAGAAAGAGAGAGGGAGAGAGAGAGAGGTAAAATGCCAGTCCAGAGGCAGGCAGGTGGATATGAGTGGGTGAGAAGGAATCTGGGCACTGGTGGTGGGAAAAGTGCATGGCTGAAGAGTGTTGTACATTTTATGACAGAAACTCAGTCACGTACAATTTTGTAACCTCTGTACTTAAATAAAGTAATAATAATAAAAAGAAGTACTAAGTTAAATTTGGAACAATTATAATATCAATAATAAATATTAATATAATAATACAATAGAAATATAAATAAAATAATATAATATTAAAAACTTTGACCCTTGTGGAGGCAAAACAGCCCAGGAAAGTCTAGCCACTGTGAACTGGGGAAAATCAACACAGTATAGTGTCTTGGAAGCACGGAGCAGGGAAATAGTTTTAGACAGTTAAGATAACAAATAATATGGTATCAAAGATATCTTTTAGCTCAGAAAGTTTGAATTACATCTTTTAGAAAATGGCAATATGGTATTTTCCATCTTTGATTGTGTTTTGTGTTTTCCCTCAGCACAGTGTAGATAATTGAGAAATATTCTGACATAAAGATGACATTTGCATAAATTATCATACTGATATTTACATTTTGAAGAATAAAATGACTATAATTTTCAATTGTTTATAGACAAGGAAATTAAATCCAGAAATTAAATGTTTTAACTGAAGCTAACTAGAAAAGTATTTTGTTTTCTCACTTATTGACCAATTAACTTCTATTTTTCCTCTTTCATGATTTTTTAATTGTATAGAGTACTATTCAATGTCACCAGTCTTGAAATTATGAGATGCCAAGTGACTGACATATTTGACCATATGTAATTCTAATGTATAGTTTAATAATCTTAAGGTGATGTTGGAGTGTGGCTGAAATATATAGCTCTTTAGTGAGGACTATATCAACTTGGAGGGGTCATGGAGACTGCAGAGATGCAATGTAGGGTCTTGCTCTCACAGGCATGTGATTTATAACTTGGTCTATCTCCCTGGTCTCAAATGTAGTTTATGTAATATGTAATGTCATATATCTTTTTATGGCTCTGAAATAACTTTTTCTTGGAAGACAGACTAAGTCACACCTTCAGTACTCAGGATCTACTCTTGCTTTGTGCTCATGTACATATTGCCAGGGATAAAACCAGGTTGACCTGATGTGACCTGAAGTGGTGCCAAGAACACCAAATAGAGAGAAATTTTTCAGCACTCATCTATGGACATAGTAACATCAACACCAAAATTTAATAAAATGTAAGCTTGTACATGAGACTCATTGAATGTGGATACTGTAGAATCCAACTATCATCTCCAGTAGAAGAACCTCACTCTGAAACAAGGAGCAAAAGGCAAATTATAAACTGTTGATCCACAGCCCACCATGTGTGGGCCAGAGTATACTTTTCTAATATTGAAATTTTCAGGCAAATCCAGCATCCCCAAACTTGATATTTGACTCTATAAAACTTAAATTTAGAAACTAGAGCTATAGTGAACAAGAAATTCAGAAACCTAAACCAGGTGCAGTTTGTATGATAACTGACTCTTGCCAGTTTTCAGGGAGTCATCACCTTTGACTCATTTTAAAACAAAAAACAGCTTGAGGGCTAATTTTGCCATTCCCAAGCCCATAAAAGAGTAACAGAAACCCAATGACATATGTTCATTCCAGACTAAAGAAAGCCATTCCTCCAAATACACATTTGACTGCTACCAGTCAGTTGAAAGAATGCCTAAAGGCACAAAGTGCTTTGTAGCATTAAAATAAAAGCACTTCATAGACCTTTCGTTGCCGTCTCTTTCTGATTTCAGTCTTTTATTTTTTTTTTAACATTTGAAGATACAATTGCAGTGCAATTGCAGCCCAGTCTTGGCCACACTTGATACAGCAAGCTTTGCCAGATACTGCATCATCAGAACACTGGTCATTTCCCAGGTCTACTGGAAATATAGTTGCTGCCAAGCCCTGGCAAACACACACAAACCTGGTTTGATCCTGGCAATGCATCTGGTTTCCTGAACACAACCAGAGGACACTCCAGAGCTAAGCTAGGAATGTCTCCTAGCACCACTGGGTGTGGTCCAAGCACCTCTTCTCTCCAAAAATAGGAGGAATTGAAAGAACCAGGAAAAAAAAAAAGAAAGAACCAGGAACTGGATTTACCAGACTTACACACATACACACACACACACACACACACACACACACACACACACACACACACACACACACTACCTCTTCTCTAGTCTAATTAGAACATTCTCCTAGATACTACACATACTGTGACAAGAAACAAGTATATATAAAATGAGAAAGATAAAAAAATCATAAGTGATTTCAGGCCCCAATAAAAGAAGAAATTCACCATAAAAAGAAAGCTGAAGAAAATAAACCATTTGGAAACTAAAGCAACATAATAGTCAATGATCATTGAGTCAAAGAGGAAATCAAAGAGAAATATTCTTGGAATCAAGTGAGAATAAACACATAAACTATCAGACCTAAGGGACACAGAAAATACTATACTAAGAGAGAAGGTCATAACAATACAGGGTTACATCATCAATAAGAACAGGCCCACGGAAGGACTGGCTCACGATATGAAACTCACCACAAAGAGGGTGAGTGCAGTTAAAGAACTAATACACTAACAACTACTATGAGAATGTTAATGAATGAGAGAAGTAGAATGCCTGTTTCGAAGATAGGCAAGGGGTGTGTGAGGAGGGAAATGGGAGCATTGGTGGTGGGAATATTGCACTGGTGAAGGGGATGTTCTATTGGTAACTGAAGCCCAACTACAGTTTTGTTTGTAATCACAGTGTTTTAATATAATTAAAAAAAAAAAAAAGGAAAACAGGCCCAGGGGCCAGAGTGATATCGCAGTTGGTAGGGCATTTGCCTTGCACACAGCTGACCCAGGACAGAACTTGGTTTGATCTCTGGCATCCTATATGGTCTCCCAAGCCAGGAGCTATTTCTGGGTGCCTAGCCAGGAGTAACCCCTGAACATCACCAGGTATGGGCCAAAAACAAACAAAAAAGAACAGACTCAAATCCAAAAATTATGTTAATAAATTAACAACAACAATAATAGCAACAATAATAAACAAATGTAAACAGAAGGAAGAAAATTATAAAAGAGTAGAAATTTATGATACATAAATTTAAAAGATAACTAAAAGACAAAGGCAATATCCTAGCTATAAAGAATAAATAAGATTAACAAATTCTAAACCATACTAACAAACAAAAATAAGATAAAATTAGTTCATATCAGCAACGAAGGGATAGAAACTACAGTTTCCATAGAAATGGAATATAGGAATATGAAAGATCATTGGATATTACTATAAAAATCTAAATAATTAAATTGAAGAATGTAGAATAAATGACTGAATTTTCAGAATTATAAACTTGTTCAAGATTCAATCTCTCAAGACTGGACCAAAAGAAAATAGGTAACATGAACAGATAAATCACAAAGACATTAAAAGAATAATCAAAAGTTTTCTCATAACAAAAACTTAGGTTCTACATTCTGAAAGTTAAGCAATGTGTTCTTCTAACCCTTGAAAGTAGATCTACTACCTATGGGCAAGCTAGTCCAGAAAGTTAAAGAAATAGAAATTCTTTCTAATAGCATCATTGAGACCAACTATAACCTGATACTTGAAACATTCAGATACATTACAAGAGAAAATTAGATATATGTTCCCAATGGATATAGATAAAAAGATCTTCAGTAAAATCTTAGTATGCAAAATTCAATAATATATTAAAAGGGTCATGTGACATTGCCATTAATTAACCTAGATTCACACAGATGATTTAATACATATGAATCTCCATGATACAAACTTCAGAATTGTCTTCAATTAATCCTATTGGCAAAGGAAACAAAAGAACAAATTAGTAAATAAGATGATATCATACTAACAAGTTCTAGTAATGTGAAAGAAACTATGGCTAAAGTGAAAAGAACTCTCTAGAAGTTGTGAGATGTAAAGTGTAAGAAAATATTCACACACTATACATCTGACAAAGGTTAGGTTAATATAACATAATATAACATATATATGATATAACATAATATCCAAGATATAATGTTCACAAAACAAAAAAAAAATTCAAAGAACCTTCTCATAAAGTTGAGAGAAATGAACAAGTATTTCTTAAAGGAAGACATACAATTGACTAATTGATAAGCATATGAAAACGTCTTCATTACTTATTACTAAGATAATTAAAATACACAACAATGATATATCACCTCACTTAAGTGAGAAGAGCCTCCATCAAAAAGACTAAAAAGTACAGGCCAGTGTGGGGTGGGGAGGAAGGACACTTGGGATATTGGTCATGGGAATGTTGCACTGGTGAAGGATTATATATATATACACACACACACACACATATATATATATATTAAAAAATCAAAAAGAAAAGAAAAGGCCTCCTAATTCTCACCACAGGCTGTGTTCTTTACACTGACTGTATAGAAAGAGGAGGTACAGTAAATGCACCCCATACACAGCTCAACTCAGGCCCTTTGCCTGATCTGTATTGTGAATTGGGTGACAAAAAAAAAAAAGACTGAAAACAAGCAGCACTGGCAGGGAAGTAGTGAAAAATAAAATACTTACAAATACCATTGGTGGAGCTATTAACAGTTTTAAGCTCAAAAGAAAACAGTACAGAGATTGATCAAAACATTAAAAATGTAACTACTCTTTACTTTCTTGGTATCTATTTTAAGAACAGGAAAACTCTAATTCTATATATGTTCATTGCAAGACTATAATGTAGATTTTAAAATGATTCATATCATACAAAAGATGAGTGAATAAAGAAATTTAGATATGTATATACAATGGAAAGTTGCATTTTGTCAGAAAATGAATAGAAATGACAAATATTGTGTTAAGTAAAGTAAGTCACAAAAAGAAAGACAGATACTGAATGATCTCACTAATCTGTGGTATATAAATAACAAAACAAGGGAATAAACAATGGTTAATGAAAACAAAATTTAGACTCTGATAATAAAACTGAGGTTATCAAAGAGGGATGAGGGTACAGGATGGAGAATTAAGAAAATACCTAGGGGCATAAACACCATTTTAATTACGTTACATTGATAATATTGATAACAAAATAAACTTTCTACAGATAATTGATTTCAATTTATTAAAATATTTCCATAAAACCTGTAAGATTATAATGTTTTGTGACCAAATTTGCAATTTTAAACATGTCATTTTCCAATTGATGATATCTGTAATCAATGTTACCAGTGGAAATTTTTACTTTTTACTAATATTTACTAATCTGGTAACAAATTTTTATCTCAGTGCCAATTTCTAAGTAAATCTCTGAATACAAATAAAAAATCTGAATAAAAATAAAAAATCAAATCTCTGAATAAAAATGTCTATCAAAGTATCATAGGATGTTGCTCAATGGTAGTGCTCCTTACTTACACAAAGCTGTGAGTTTGATTCTTTGAATACTGCAACAATGATGACAAGAATTGAAAGTCGGGGGCCAGAAAGATATTACAAAGATTAATACACTTGTATTGCCTGCTTTCAGCCATGATTTGGTTCCCAGCATTACATATGATCTTCTAAGACTTGCCAGGAATGAACACTGAGCATAGAATTGGAAGTAACTCCTAAGCATTGCCAATTGTGGCCCTCACACCAAATATGAATGAATGGATAAAAGAATAAGGAAAAAATTAGAGTGTTTTAATAGAAAAAATGATTGCTGAAATTGTATGCAAAACAGAAAATCTAGTAATTTAAGAAATAATTCATAAATTATTGGCTTTAGTCATATTCTCTTATGAATATTTCAGTGAACTCCATTTAGAAAAGTGTTAAAAAGAATACTTCAGTTAAGAGAATGATAAGTTTCTATTTGATTTAAATAAGAACAGTGTCTTGGAAATCAAATCAACTGATTTACTAAAGTAAAACAAAATCAAACTGTTTGAGTTTCCATCTGCATTGTAGAAATTGATGGATCAGTGCTTGCTTTGGCAGCACATATACTAAAATTGGAGTGATTCAGAGATTAACATGGCCTCTGCTCAAGGATGACACGCAAATTCGTGAAGTGTTCCATATTTTTGGACACAGTTCGTTGCAACAGCACCAGGAGCCAAACTATCCCTGGAAAATTCCTAATACCGTCTAGCACCAACTTGAGCCAGTTTTGATATGACATCCTGACAACGAGGAAACGACAACAATTTGATCTAAGAGCAGGTTGTACTATCTAATTACCTAACAGTAAGATGAAATCAGAAAACACGGCATCCTTTGATCTGTGCAAAAACTAAGATCGCTAGCTATAGAAGACTGACTTTAACAACCATGACTGGGCAGAACCTATCCTGGGACCAAAAAGAAAGACCCTAGCTTAGGCTTTGGCCTAGGATTTATACTAGAATCCTAAAGAAAGACTCACTCCTAGGCTTCATCCTATGACTTGTGCAAATTCCAAGATCTTTTGTTAGAGGCCTGATTCTATCATCCACAACTGAGCAGAAAGTTTCCTGGCATCATAAAAAGTCCTTGGGGTGTGAAAAGAAGTGTGTATAGACCCTGTAGTTATTCCCATGACAGTATGTTTCAAGGGTGGAGAAATCCTGTATCTTTTAGGCCAATTTTCTAATTTCCCCAATATTTACTGTGCCTATGCAAAAACAAAAACAAAAAAACAAAAAAACCTTGGTACACCAGCCCTCTCCTTTTTTTTTTTTTCTTTCGTTCTCATGATTATTGTTTGGTTGTTATATTTGTTGCTGGGGTGCTTTTTTGTAGTTGCTGGTTTTAGTCTTTTGTTTGAGTTTTGTTTCTTATTTTGTTTTTTTTTATTTTTTGTTATGTTTTTCTTCTTTTTTCCTTTAGACCTCCCATGTTTCTTTGTTTTTTGTTTGTTTGTTGCTTTTCTTTTTTCTTTTTTTTTTTCAAACAGAACCACATAACTTGAATCATCACCTGCTCTGCCTCATAAATTGAGGGGGAAAAATGGATTATACCAGAACCAAACAGTCATATGAACATTGAGTAGAAATAAAAAAAGATCAGACTTAAACATCAAACCCAAAGCCAACGATAACAGAATCAATACCCAATCTTCAACAAGCTATAAGCAGAGGGACCAATTATACTAGCAATCTGGAGGGCAAAGGAGGGGGATGCTGGGAACTGGGGTGGAGGGAGGACAACACTGGTGGTGGGAATACCCCTGATTCAATGTCATTATGTACCTTAAATATTACTGTGAAAAATTTGTAATTCATGTTGGTCACAATAAAAATTAGTAAAAAAAGAAATTGATGGATCAATTGTTAAAATTTACTCATATTCTATTAATAGCAATTATCTTATACTTCAAAATACTTTTACCACAATATATTATAGCTTGAAATGTATTTTTCTTTTTCTTTTTTTTTTTTTCCTTTATGGTTTACCTTTGTAGCCATGTTACTACAGGCAAATTAGCTTATAATGGCATCAATTTCTTTTTTTTTTTTTTTAAATTTTTTTTTTTATTTAAACACCTTGATTACATACATGATTGTGTTTGGGTTTCAGTCATAAAAGGAACACCACCCATCACCAGTGCAACATTCCCATCACCCAAGTCCCAAATCTCCCTCCTCCCCCCCCAACCCCCGCCTGTACCCTAAACAGGCTCTACATTTCCCTCATACATTCTCAATATTAGGACAGTTCAAAATGTAGTTATTTCTCTAACTAAACTCATCACTCTTTGTGGTGAGCTTCCTGAGGTGAGCTGGAACTTCCAGCTCTTTTCTCTTTTGTGTCTGAAAATTATTATTACAAGGGTGTCTTTCATTTTTCTTAAAACCCATAGATGAGTGAGACCATTCTGCGTTTTTCTCTCTCTCTCTGACTTATTTCACTCAGCATAATAGATTCCATGTACATCCATGTATAGGAAAATTTCATGACTTCATCTCTCCTGACAGCTGCATAATATTCCATTGTGTATATGTACCACAGTTTCTTTAGCCATTCGTCTGTTGAAGGGCATCTTGGTTGTTTCCAGAGTCTTGCTATGGTAAATAGAGCTGCAATGAATATAGGTGTAAGGAAGGGGTTTTTGTATTGTATTTTTGTGTTCCTAGGGTATATTCCTAGGAGTGGTATAGCTGGATCGTATGGGAGCTCGATTTCCAGTTTTTGGAGGAATCTCCATATCGCTTTCCATAAAGGTTGAACTAGACAGCATTCCCACCAGCAGTGGATAAGAGTTCCTTTCTCTCCACATCCCCGCCAACACTGTTTATTCTCATTCTTTGTGATGTGTGCCATTCTCTGGGGTGTGAGGTGGTATCTCATCGTTGTTTTGATTTGCATCTCCCTGATGATTAGTGATGTGGAACATTTTTTCATGTGTCTTTTGGCCATGCGTATTTCTTCTTTGTCAAAGTGTCTGTTCATTTCTTCTCCCCATTTTTTGATGGGGTTAGATGTTTTTTTCTTGTAAAGTTCTGTCAGTGCCTTGTATATTTTGGAGATTAGCCCCTTATCTGATGGGTATTGGGTGAATAGTTTCTCCCACTCAGTGGGTGGCTCTTGTATCCTGGGCACTATTTCCTTTGAGGTGCAGAAGCTTCTCAGCTTAATATATTCCCATCTGTTAATCTCTGCTTTCACTTGCTTGGAGAGTGCAGTTTCCTCCTTGAAGATGCCTGTAATGTCCTGTAGTGTTTTGCCTATGTGCTGTTCTATATATCTTATGGTTTTGGGGCTGATATCGAGGTCTTTAATCCATTTGGATTTTACCTTTGTACATGATGTTAGCTGGGGGTCTAAGTTTAATTTTTTGCAAGTGGCTATCCAATTGTGCCAACACCACTTGTTGAAGAGGCTTTCCCTGCTCCATTTAGGATTTCCTGCTCCTTTATCAAAAATTAGATGGTTGTATCTCTGGGGAACATTTTCTGAGTATTCAAGCCTATTCCACTGATCTGAGGACCTATCCTTATTCCAATACCATGCTGTTTTGATAACTGTTGCTTTGTAGTACAGTTTAAAGTTGGGAAAAGTAATTCCTCCCATATTCTTTTTCCCAATGATTGCTTTAGCTATTCGAGGGTGTTTATTGTTCCAAATGAATTTCAAAAGTGTCTGATCCACTTCTTTGAAGAATGTCATGGGTATCTTTAGAGGGATGGCATTAAATCTGTATAATGCCTTGCGGAGTATTGACATTTTGATGATGTTAATCCTGCCAATCCATGAGCAGGGTATGTGCTTCCATTTCCGTGTGTCCTCTCTTATTTCTTGGAGCAGAGTTTTATAGTTTTCTTTGTATAGGTCCTTCACATATTTAGTCAAGTTGATTCCAAGATATTTGAGTTTGTGTGGTACTATTGTGAATGGGGTTGTTTTCTTAATGTCCATTTCATCCTTATTACTATTGGTATATAGAAAGGCCATTGATTTTTGTGTGTTAATTTTGTAGCCTGCCACCTTGCTATATGAGTCTATTGTTTCTAGAAGCTTTTTGATAGAGTCTTTAGGGTTTTCTAAGTAGAGTATCATGTCATCTGCAAACAGTGAGAGCTTGACTTCTTCCTTTCCTATCTGGATTCCCTTGATATCCTTTTCTTGCCTAATCGCTATAGCAAGTACTTCCAGTGCTATGTTGAATAGGAGTGGTGAGAGAGGACAGCCTTGTCTTGTGCCAGAATTTAGAGGGAAGGCTTTCAGTTTTTCTCCATTGAGGATAATATTTGCCACTGGATTGTGGTAGATGGCCTTCACTATATTGAGAAAGGTTCCCTCCATTCCCATCTTGCTGAGAGTTTTGATCAAGAATGGGTGTTGGACCTTATCAAATGCTTTCTCTGCATCTATTGATATGATCATGTGGTTTTTATTTTTCTTGTTATTGATGTTGTGTATTATGTTGATAGATTTACGGATGTTAAACCAGCCTTGCATTCCTGGGATGAAACCTACTTGATCGTAGTGGATGATCTTCTTAACGAGGCATTGAATCCTATTTGCCAGGATTTTGTTGAGGATCTTTGCATCTGCATTCATCAGTGATATTGGTCTGTAATTTTCTTTTTTGGTAGCGTCTCTGTCTGGTTTAGGTATCAAGGTGATGTTGGCTTCATAAAAGCTATTTGGAAGTGTTTCTGTTTGTTCAATTTCATGAAAGAGTCTTGCCAAGATTGGCAGTAGTTCCTCTTGGAAAGTTTGATAGAATTCATTAGTGAATCCATCTGGACCTGGGCTTTTGTTTTTCGGCAGACATTTGATTACTGTTTTAATTTCATCAATGGTGATGGGGGTGTTTAAATATGCTACATCCTCTTCCTTCAACCGTTGAAGATTATAAGAGTCCAAGAATTTATCCATTTCTTCCAGGTTCTCATTTTTAGTGGCGTAGAGTTTTTCAAAGTAGTTTCTGATTACCCTTTGAATCTCTGTCATATCAGTAGTGATCTCTCCTTTTTCATTCCTGATACGAGTTATCAAGTTTCTCTCTCTCTCTTTCTTTGTTAGGTTTGCCAGTGGTCTATCAATCTTGTTTATTTTTTCAAAGAACCAACTTCTGCTTTCGTTGATCTTTCGGATTGTTTTTTGAGTTTCCACTTCGTTGATTTCTGCTCTCAGCTTTGTTATTTCCTTCTGTCTTCCTATTCTTGGGTCCTTTTGTTGAGCATTTTCTAGTTCTATTAGCTGTGTCATTAAGCTACTCAGGTAAGCTCCTTCTTCCTTCCTGATGTGTGCTTGCAAAGCTATAAATTTTCCTCTCAGTACTGCTTTTGCTGTGTCCCATAAGTTCTGAGAGTTTGTGTCTTTATTGTCATTTGTTTCCAGGAACCTTTTGATTTCCTCCTTGATTTCATCTCGAACCCACTGGTTATTGAGCATGAGGCTGTTTAACTTCCAGGTGTTAAAGTGTTTCTTCTGAGTCCCTTTGGAATTCACAAATAATTTCAGAGCCTTGTGGTCAGCGAAGGTAGTCTGCAAAATTTCTATCCTCTTGATCTTATGGAGGTATGTTTTATGTGCCAGCATGTAGTCTATCCTGGAGAATGTCCCATGTACATTGAAGAAGAATGTGTATCCAGGTTTCTGGGGATGGAGTGTCCTATATATATCCACTAGGCCTCTTTCTTCCATTTCTCTCCTCAGGTCTAGTATATTCTTGTTGGGTTTCAGTCTGGTTGACCTGTACAGTGTTGACAAAGCCGTGTTAAGGTCCCCCACAATTATTGTGTTGTTGTTGATATTATTTTTCAGATTTGTCAACAGTTGTATTAAATATTTTGCTGGCCCCTCATTCGGTGCATATATGTTTAGGAGAGTGAATTCTTCCTGCTCTACGTACCCCTTGATTAATATAAAATGTCCGTCTTTGTCCCTTACAACCTTCCTGAGTATAAAGTTTGCATTATCTGATATTAGTATGGCCACTCCAGCTTTTTTATGGGTGTTGTTTGCTTGGATAACTTTTCTCCAGCCTTTTATTTTGAGTCTATGTTTGTTCTGACTATTCAGGTGCGTTTCTTGTAGGCAGCAGAAGGTTGGATTGAGTTTTTTGATCCATTTAGCCACTCTGTGTCTCTTAACTGGTGCATTTAGTCCATTGACGTTGAGAGAAAGAATTGTCCTGGGATTTAACGCCATCTTTATTTCAAAATTTGGTGTGTCTTTTGGGTAGTCTTGTCTTAGATTAGGTCTTTCAGTTTTTCTCTTAAGACTGGTTTTGTGTCTGTGAAGTTTCTGAGCTGTTTTTTGTCTGTGAAACCATGTATTCTTCCATCAAACCGGAAAGTGAGTTTTGCTGGGTATAGTATTCTGGGTGAAGCATTCATTTCATTCAGTCTTGTCACAATATCCCACCACTGCTTTCTGGCATTGAGCGTTTCTGGTGACAGGTCTGCTGTAAATCTCAGGGAAGCTTGCTTGAACATGATTTCCCCTTTTGATCTTGCTGTTTTCAGAATTCTGTCTCTATCTGTGGGATTTGTCATTGTGACTAGGATGTGTCTTGGGGTGGTTTTTCTGGGGTCTCTTTTGGTTGGTACTCTTCGGGCATGCAGGATTTGATCACATATATTCTTTAGCTCTGGAAGTTTCTCTTTAATGATGTTCTTGACCATTGATTCTTCCTGGAAATTTTCTTCCTGGGTCTCTGGGACTCCAATGATTCTTAAGTTGTTTCTGTTGATCTTATCATAGACTTCTATTTTCGTCTGTTCCCATTCTTTGACTAATTTTCCATTGTCTGCTCATTTGCTTTAAGTTTTTTGTCCAATCTCTCCTGCTGTATGGAATTGTTATGTATCTCATCTTCCACAGCACCAAGTCTATTCTCAGCTTCTGATACCCTGTCCCAGAGCTTATCCATTTTGTCATTCACTTGTTTACTGACTTTTTCAGTCCTGTTAGTTGACATGTTATTTCAGTTTGGAGTTTTGTCATTTCTGCCTTCATATTTTCTTGGTTCTTATTAGTGTTCTGTTCAACTCGATCCATGGTTTCTTGGAGTCTGTTGAGCACCTTCCATATTGCTAGTCTAAAGTCCTTATCTGAGAGGTTGATTAGTTGTTCAGTCATTATCTGGTCCTCAGAATTGTCATCTTCATTCTCTATGTCTGATGCTGGCCTGCGTTGTTTCCCCATTGTCACACTTGTATTGTGGGTTTTTCTACGTGTTGTAGTGGTATTCATTGTCTATATGATGTAGGCAGCACACTCCTCTGGCTCCTCCCTTTCTGGATGGGCTGACTTGCCTCTAAGGGAGGGGAGTCCTCCGTGGATGAAGCCTCACACTGGGTCAAATCTTAGGCCCGAGCATGCAACAGAGAAGACAGTCCAGAGAGAAATGTTTGCTTCTGTGATATAGCGCAGTTCTTAGTGTGATTTTTCCTTCTTGTTGCAATGGAGTTCTTTCCTTAGAAAGAGTGCAAGGCCGCGTAGCGAAGCGGAGCGGCCGTGCTCCTCTGAGCCTCTTTTTGCCCCACTCGCAAGAGTTTCACGCAAGAGGACAGTAGACAGACATAGACAGGTCACACTCACAGTCTTTCACAGCTGAGCCCCACTGGGCCGGTGTACTTTCGCGGATTTTCCCCGCCTGGTGTCACACACAGGGAGCCAGCTTTTGCAAAGGTTAGCCGGTTTTTTTCGAAATGTATTTTTCTTTACCTTTCATTGAGACTTTGAAGTAATGATTCTTTCTTTCTTTTTTTTTTTTTTTTTTTTTTTTTTTTGGTATTTGGGCCGCACCCAGTAGTGCTCAGAGGTTATTTCTGGCTCTGTGATCAGAAATTGCTCTTGGCAGGGTTGGGAGACCATATGGAAATCAAACCCTAGTCTGTCCTGGATAGGCCACATGCAGGGCAAATGCCCTATCTCTGTGCTATTGCTCCGGCCCCAATACTCTCTGTCTTTCTCTCTTTCCTAAATTAACCCTCTCTGTACTCTTCATCACACTACCTCCTAAATTTATCATTGCCCTACTATGTTCTCTTTCTCTCACTTTCTCCTTACCCTTTACTGGCAAATATTTCTTGGGAGACTTTTTCCCTATAATTATATATTTAACACAAAAGTAAAATAATGCATAAAGATAAAAATTATACAATGATAATGTCCTTCACCCTCATTCATGCCAATTTTATTCTAAAAGTATTAGAAAATATATTTTATTTTATGAGCATATACAAGTATTTATTCTTATACAGATTTGGGCTACATTTACCCTTCTACAACTTATTGTTTTCAGTTGGATTATATTGATTAGTTCTCACCTTTTCTATTTTAAATAGAACCTACTTAAAAATTTTATTAACAGCTTCAAAGAATGCTGTTATGTGTATTAACTCAAAATAACTTGATGTCATGCTTCCAATATATTAGGGGTCAAGTCACACAAATGGTGTTATCACAGAAATGGTGTTATATAGACACAGAGAGCCACAGCATTACATATCTAAGAAAAAGGGGTCAACAAACTTGTAAAGAACTAAATAGCTTTGGGGACCATTTGGTTTAATTACACCTACTCAGATCTATGGTCACAGTGCTAATATAGCCATGGACAATATTACAAGGGAAAGGATGTGGTTTTGTTTTAATAAAATTTCATAAAAGTAAGTGGTGAGCCAAATTTACTCTATGGGCCACACTTTGCCTTTTTTTTTTTTTTTAATATAAATCATTGTTCTTTCAGAATCCACTTATGCTAATCCCAAGCCACCTTTTTCTCTTCAACCTCTTTTTCCTCCTTTCTTATCTTCTTTATAGATACATGCATAGGCTTTGTGATTAGGTCTCAGTGCTAACCTAAACAGACTCTATCCACAGATGGAAATGCCCTTACAAGTTTTCATAGCAAACTAAACCACAAATACTTCTTCTTAGTTACCCAAACACTTTTTTTCTTCAGCTTTTGGGCCATATCTAGTGATGTTCAGGAGTTATTATTCGCTCTGTACTCAGGGATCACATCCGGAGAGGCTCAGGACATGGGAGATCAAACTGGATCTGCCATGTTCAAGGCAAGCTGTATCCCTCAAAACACTTTCTTAAAATATTTACTATAAGACTCTGACAGTGAAACATTCCAGCTTCTATTTTAAATTTATCTATGTACAATTTTTTTGGTAGAGAAACTTCTTTATCTTACCCATTTATAATGGCAACACCTCTCACTCTTCTCCCTGGAAACCTCCTTTCTTCTATTTTGCTATATTTTACCATTTTAAAAATTCTGTATTTTTTTTGTTTTTTGTTTTTGGGTTACACCCGGCAGCACTCAGGGGTTACTCCTGACTCTACGCTCAGAAATCGCTTCTGGCAGGCTTGGGGGACCATATGGGATGCGGGATTCGAATCAATGATCTTCTGCATGAAAGGCAAATGCCTTACCTCCATGCTATCTCTCCAGCCCCGCAAATTCTGTATTTTTTTTAAATCTTTGTATTTTCACAAGTTAGAGAACATATATTTAATAAGTATTTATGCATGGAAGAATAAAAGGATACAATGTCAAACATTCCCTTTTAGAGTTGAAAATAAGATGGTAGTTCAGTTGTAAAGGAAGTGCCCAGAGCCTGGGAGACCCTGGATTCTTCATGCAAGAAAAAAAATTAAAGTTGACATTAAAAATACTCATTAAAATTTCTGATTTCTTATATTTTTAATATTTTTATAAAATATATATACATATTAAAAGTCAATTTCTTGAAAACTATAGGATTGCAAAAAGTAAATCCATTTGTTAACAATTTATAATTTTTTTATTGTAGTAGTTTACAGTACTGCTTATCTGGTTTAGGATGATCTATTCTATACCAACAGTGCAGGTGCTTTGTGCTTGGCAGTGGGGCATATGGTATGGTACTTACTACTTACTTGGGGTCTAGAGATTGCTGTGAATTGAAGCAAAGTCTGCTGCAGAAAAGCAAATAGCTTAACAGCTATATTATCTCTCTGGTCCTCTAATTTATATGTTCATAAGTAGTATAATTTTATGCCTCTTTAAATTTTATGTTGCCATACAACATCCACCACCAAAGAACCAATAGCTCTCTATTTTGGTGACTGGACCCAATCTCTGCATAGATATTCCCCAGGCCTTCCTTCTCTAGTTCTATATCTTAGCTCAAGTACTTGCTTTATTTTTGTCCACTGCCTTGTTTTGCTTTTCCATATCCTATTTATCCCTAAGGCAGTTATTGATTTGTCTTTTTCCTTCTGATTTATTTCACTTTGCAAGACCCCCTCCAGTTCATCCAGATTTTTATTTTAACATTAAAAATATAGGTTTTTTGAGGTATGAAACAGGCCCACAGAACTGTAAATGAGATAGGGTTAAGATGTCACATTAAACCCCTTGGAGGTTTGCTAATTGTGTTGCTCAGGAAGTGTTAATCTGGCACTTTACAATAGGCAATTCTTTAATTTATGTGCTAATCAGGAAATGACTGTATTCAAAGGCCTTTAAAAGGTCACATTCTTTCTTGTACTACAGCAGAGATGACTGGAAGGTCTTTGGAAAGTGATACTGGTTTAAGTCTCAAACTTATGGCACTTCACAATTATTTCTGCAGTCAAATCTTTAAGGGTCCTTTGGGTAGAGATTTTCTCAGAGAAAACATTGGTCAAGTCAATATATGAGGAAGGCCACATGTCATGCAAATAACAAAAGCCACACAGAGGACAGTACTTTTACTGATACTACCTGGCTTAAAGTGTCCACAAAAGGACTCAGATTTTTCTGAGTTGTGGAAATTTTTGATAATAAATGGTTTTTAACATTTAACTTCTCTCTATATACTCAGGTAAGTCTCCAGTAGTGGAATCTAGCTGACATCTCAATAGCTTTTCTCCCAGTAGACAAAACAAAGGCAATTTTTTTTACCTACCACCTACCAGTAGCTTCTCATTCATAGAAACTTAACACTGCTAAGTAAAGGAGATTTTGTTAAATTAACTCATCAGTTAGCTCACATTATCTGGTAGGACTTTTGTCTTAAACACATTGAAACTTATTTTTTTTATAATTATCTATATTTAAACACCGTGATTACAAATATGATTATAGTTGTATGATTACAGTCATGTAAAGAACACCCCTCTTCACCAGTGCAAAATTCCCACCACCAATTTCCCAGATCTCCCTCCTCTCCGCCCCCACACCTGTACCTGAGACAGGCTTTCTACTTCCCTCATTCATTCACATTGTTATGATTGAAACTTATTTTTGAAATGGTGGGTGTGTGTCCCACAATCCCCAGAGAGGAAAGGGGATTCCCATGGGTAGGACAAGAGATGCAGGTCTGGCAGCAAATTCTAATTCAGGAAATAATCCACACACAGTTGGATAGGTACAGAAGGCAAGAGACTCACACCATAAGCTGTTTACCAACAAGCCAGTTGCTCCACCATGTGGAACCATGAGCCTAGATGGCAGCTCCTCCTCCAGGCCTCCTTAGCAGCCTTTATTGGGATGAACAAAGCCCACCCTCAAGGGGAGGGAAAAAGCCAGAAGAGGAGGCACTGGGGAAACATCTTTCTAAGAAGAAAACCAAAAGAACCAATCGAGAGACATCTAAGTAGAAGATAATATGAGACCAATCCAAAGGCCTCTACCTACAGATAAGCATATTTGTCCTAATGTTCCCATATTCAGAATTCAGATGTGATAGAGTTTTTGGTGGTAGTAATGATAACTTCTAATTGTTCAACTATTAAGACAGTATTCTCTGAAATACTGTAAGGCAAAGACAAATCAGAAATTAACATTAAACACTGATAACTTTAAGAAACATTATACAGGGCAGGAGCCATAGCACAGTGGTAGGGCATTGACCCATCTAGGATGGACCTTGGTTTGATCCCCCAGCATCTCATATGGTCCCCGAAGCCAGGAGCAAATCGATTTCTGAGCACATAGCCAAGAGTAATCTCTGAGTGTCATGGGGTGTGGTCCAAAAATCAAAACAAACAAACAAACAAAAAATAATACAAATTTATTTAAACTATTTTCCAAATTATTATGACATAAATAGCTAAGAACAAAATATACATTTAGAAACTGAAACATTATAGGTTTGTGTTTTTTTTAATTTTTAAATTTTTATTTTTTTGGTTTTTGGGTCACACCCGGCAGTGCTCACGAGTTACTTCTGGCTCCACTCTCAGAAATCACTCCTGGCAGGCTCGGGGGAACATATGGGGCGCCGGGATTTGAACCAATGACCTTCTGCATGAAAGGCAAATGCCTTACCTCCATGCTATGTCTCAGGCCCCTAGATTTGTGTTTTTGACTTTTAAAAATGCAATAGAAATAGTTCCCTGTACTACTCAAATTTTTAAGATACGATGGATGACAATTTTGTAAGATTTCTTTAAAACTCGGATAAAAATTTTGCAAGATTTCTTTAAGTCAGATGTACTATTGAATGATAATATATTTTTGAAGCACTTTTTCAAATATCATATATTTATTTGTGCAAGGTATACTTACCAAATTTTATGTCTCTGTTTTACCAAACTTCTTAAATTTTTACATAAAATTACATGTTTGAAAGAACTATTCCTCAGAATGTTGGAGCCATTTATCCATTGTCTCTTAGCATCTACTATTAGTGCAGAGAGGTCACAGTATCATCTTGATAACTGATATCTGGAAGTTTCTAATATTTTTTGTTTCAACAGTTCTGAAATTTAAAAACTAAGGCCCTAGTTAGTATATTTTAATCTATTATTTTATTAAAACACTTGATCTTTAAGTGTAGAATCTCTAGTATTTTAGCTCTAGGAATACAGTTTGAGTTATTCCTTTATTAGAGTCTTTCTTCTCTATGACTGATTTTCTAATTTTGTAGCTCATTGTTCCTTTGCCTTTTTTTAACTATAGAGACTATTTTCTTAATTTTACCTTAAAATACTCTATTTAATTTTGAATTTTTCTATCATGTTTTTAATATCGAATATTCCTTTTTTATGTTTTCTGTTCTTTCTCCCAATTTTTATTATAAAACCATGATTTAAAAATTGTTCATTATACAGTTATTCAAACACCAATTCCACCACCAGTGTGACCCCAATTTTCCAATCGTGCAGGCACAAACAAATTTATTTCATATTGCTTGTTACAACACAAATAGATCCACACAGGTTAGTTTTAAATGATTGTTATATCTTGCCATGGTGTTATAAAGCATTTACATATTTACTGGATGTGGTTGATGCTAGTTGATCCTTCTGTTGCTGAGGCTCACTGAGGTTGGTAGATCATAGTAATCAGGCCAGGTGATCATGATGGCCTAACACCACTATATGAATGATATTGAAGTTTTGCATGGTCCAGGATTTATAGACCTAAAACAAATTTGGTGGCTTACAAGCTTGATAAGCTTAAGTTGTAGAGCTGGGCTATTTCTTTTGGGGGGTGTAGGGAGGGGCATTCAGCTGCTGTAGTTAATAGGGAACCTGCACTTTTTTTGGGGGGGCCACACCAAGTGATGCTCATGAGTTACTCCTGGCTATGCGCTCAGAAACCACTCCTGGTTTGGGGGGACCATATGGGACGCTGGGGATCGAACCGAGGTCTGTCCTAGGCTAGCGCAGGCAAGGCTTACTGCTTTCCCCACTGCTCTGGCCACTCCTGTACCTTTTTCTGAGAGTGCCAGAGTTATCAGCCAGGATTAGACTACCTGGGAAGTCTCAACAGCCATTATTTCCATTTGGAGCTTGGTAGTTGAGACTTTTTTTTTTCTACTGGGAAGATGGTGATTAGGACAGAGCTGCTGGGTGCAGAAGGGCTTAGCCCAATCCTTTTTCTTTCATTTTTTTCTTCATCTTTTAAAAACCATAATTACTTTATTTAAACATTATGGTTACAAACACTGGTTCATAATACAACTGGTTTTTCTTTTTCACAGATACAGTTATTCACAGAATATTCTGTTATTCTGTGAATAACTATCATATACACAGAAACAGACTGAATTTTAGTCATGTAATGTATAATGCCCTTCACCAATGTACCAACAATGTCCACAGTTTTGTTCCAATTCTTGTCTAGAATGATCATTTCAGCTATCATTGTCATCGTGGTCCCATCTCTGCCCTAAATGCACCCTACTGCTATTTGTGCAAAGCTTCCTACCATGGAGTGATCCTCATAAAATTTGGATAAGTGTCACAGACTGATTAGTCCAGACACAAAGGAATCTTCTGAGATCCCTTGAAAGGTAGATGCACAGACTTGGCTGTGGGAAACAGAGGCCAAAGAGTCAAGTTGGGTTCAAGCTCTGTTCGGTTTATTCAAAGCAAAAGATGGAATATTTATATTCAATTTCTTAAAAAGTCATAATTTTCAGACAAAGCTAATTTACCAAAAAGGTACAGGGGCAAATTGTTCAAGGCATATTCTGACACAGGACAGTTTTGCTTTTGAGCTGCTTTTGTTATGAGTTCCCTAACCAGCAAGTTATTATTGTTTTGGTCTTATTACAGTTTAAGTACTCTGAACTGGGACCTAAAATGTTAACCCTTGATACAACTGCATGTAAGCTAACAGCAAAACTAGATTTAAGTACAAGTAATTATTCTGTAAGACTAAATAGAGAATATTTGAATGTACACAAATGTTTCTAATAAGGTGTATTTATAAATCTGAGTAATCTTTAAGAGAGGCTCTATGAAATGTGAGTAATAATTATTCTATAAGACTAGATAAAGAATATTTAAATCCACACAAATGTTAAATTTGAGTAATCTTTAAAATGTCAGCTGAAGGTATGTCTCAATTAATATTTATGCTACATCTCTTTTATCCTGAATGCCTTATGAACAAGCAACCAAGGTCCTTTCAGGGCCCTATTGCCTGAGAGTACACGTTATTCTCCAAGCTTCCTTTTTTTTTTTTTTAACAGGTGCTACTTTTCAAACATCCTCTCTGTGGGTACAGGCAGATTTGAAAAGTTCCTGCAATAGTAGACAACTTTTTGAAAAGACCCTCCCTCAGGTAGTTAGAGCCTTTTAAAACTTGGTGCCTTTTTAGGTCTCAGAGACTGTGTACATGGTGGATGATGTAGCAGATAAGTATTATTTATTTGACCTGTTTTTCCTAATTTTAATGTGGAAATTAGGAAAATTCAAAATCTTAGAGATCCTTATATATAGTTTGAAGGAAATTTCTTATAGACAAGTCTCTTAGATAGGCTTTTTTATAATATTTCCTTATAATATCCTTATCTTTGCCTGTTGCCCCACCTATGACCTTTCAGGTGGGGGCGCTGTTGAGAGCCTAATAAATAGTTTTCCAGTGGGGGGTAAGAATTCAAAAATTGCATATGATTGCATGTGTATAAGCATATAAATAATAATGTACTTATTAAATAATAATTTTATGACATAAAAACTTACTTTATGAGCACATTTTAATAGCATTTAGTGTAATCACAGAAAACTTGTAATTGTTATTGGTATCATAGAATATCTTAACCACCTTGAAATAATTATCATTTATACCTATTATGTATCTCTTTAGTAATCTTTCCCATTGTATTTGTTACCAGACCCTGGAAGCCATAAATTTATTTATATTACTATCAATTTTCTTATATTGGACATTTCACCTAAATGGAACTATATAATAATTAACCTCTAACTTTAAATAATTAATTTTTCTCTCTGTATATTTTCAACATTTATCTACACATCCATATTATGGTACATAACAGCACTATACTCCTTTGGTGGCTCACACTAATAGTCCAGTATATGGTTATTTATTATTTTGTTTGTTTTGGGTCACAACTGGAAATGCTTGAGGCTTACTCCTGACTCTGTGAACAGAGATAGAACCGAGGTTGGCTGCCTACAAGGCAAGTGTCTCTACTATCTCTCTGACCTGATATTGTACATTTATTTATCATCTATCAGTTAATATATATCCTGGTTATTTAAACTTCTGTTATGAGTGATGTTATGAATATTCATCTACAAATCAATTTTGAAATCATGCTTTAATTTTTCTTAGGAATAATATACTCCTATTTTCAGAATTAAGAACTATAAATGTTGGCTGACTTTGAGCATGATTGTGAAACCAGAAAAGTGGGCAGCCACTCCCATGAACCACTGCTGTCGCCATATGAGGTGGCCCAGTTCCATAGATCTTCAAAGTCCTGGACCAAGCAGTCACAACACCCTCATAATTTTAATACTGATTTCCCAGTAGGAATACATGAATTTAGATGTGAAATTATCAGAGAAGCCACAGATGCTCAACAAACAAAACCAATAATAGAATGCTCAACTAGCAATAAATAGCTTAGGAAACCTTCAGCCAATGACATAATGATCCCTTTGCGAGATATGATAATTTTCACAGATTTCTTTTAATAAAGTTTTCTCAACAATTCCATTACCATTTTATTGAACCACGCAATATTAGGTACATTATTTGAACTTGCTAAGGGGCAGACTTTGGGGAAGTTGGGAATCTGTCGACAAGAGTGGAGAGAACACTGGTGATGGGATTTATTTTGGAATATTGAATACTAGAAATAAGTATAATGAGCAACTTCATAAATCATGGCATCTAAAATAAATAAATTTAATTTTTTTCTTTTTTTACTTAGTTTACTTTTATTTTATTTTTTATTGTTAAATTATCTTTATTTAAACACAGTAATTACAAATATGATTGTAGTTGTATGATTACAGTCATGTAAAGAACACCCCCCTTCACCTGCGCAAGATTCCCACCACCAATTGCCCAGATCTCCCTCCTCCCACCCCACCCACACCTGTACTCGAGACAGGCTTTCTTTTTTTTGAAAAAGAAATAAACTAAGAATGGGGGGGGGAGGTCAAAGGCACACATCTAGAGAACAGCATTAAACCACAAATATTTCTCAACAATAAAAAACAAACAAACAACAACAAAAATAAAATCCCAAAGCAATCTCTGCACTTTTCAAGTTTCCATCAGGACCCTATCTGTTAGTATTTTGGAAATCAGTCTGTGAAGGGCTTGCATCATTCAACATTCAGTGTGTTATACAAATTTATTCCTCATATTTCTATATTATTAGCCTACTCCCTTTACTATTCCTGGTGTTTTTCAGTTCCATTCTCTTTTATATTCACCAGGAAGAGAATGGGAGAGTGATATTGTACTTAGTTGTAGAAGGATGGAGCCTCTTTCTGTAAGCAGGCTTTCTTTTGTCTCTGAGTACTATTGATGTGCTTAGATCCAAAGACACTTAGTGCAAGTATTTCAGAGACTGATAGATTCAGTGAAAAATATCAGTTTTCTCTTTGGTTTTCTCACTGCCAAATTAGGATTAAGCCTTGTTAGCTTTACTTTTTTGATTCCCTAATTCGAAGTATTTGTTAGCATCGTTTCTTCTCTCATTCTTTGTTGTGCTTATTCATGATCCCTTAAAAAACCTCTTTTGCACAATTTTATATGAATTTTGAAGAAGAGTAAAATGATATGCACGTACTTTTTGTCTTTATATCAAAGTCTGTTCTTTGTGTTTCTCAAGTATTATTTCAAGTACTTTATCCAAACTTTCCACAAACTAGAAAATCAAATTATGCTTTCTGCCTTTTGCATTCTAATGCCTTTTTTGTACAATGGGAGATAAAATTAATTGTAATTATTTTGTGAATTCATCTAATAGAGAAAAAGTTTCTTGCAAGTAGGAATTTTTTTTTTCTTGGTACCTAGTGTAGTCCTTAGTCTTTTTTTTTTTTTTTTTTTTTTTTTTTTTGGTTTTGGGTAACACCTAGTGGCGCTCAGCGGTTATTCCTGGCTCTGTGCTCAGAAATCGATTCTGGCAGGCTTGGGGGACCATATAGGATGCCAGGATTTGAACTATAATCCATCCTGGATTGGCTGCATGCTAGGCAAATCCCTATTGCTGTGCTATCTCTTTGGTCCCCTAGTTAAGGACATTTAAATGCTTCCCATTCATGTTTTTGCCTGAGATATACAACATGGATACGCAATACCAGAATCACCTTGGACCAATTATGTGGTAAAATTTTAATTAATTTTTGCTTACTTTCACTGTGGACCCTCATGTTCAATTATGCCACCCTGTTTGGGGTCACTACCCATAGTTTAAGACCTAGGGACTAAATCAAAGTGAGTCATCAGCAAATGCTTTTTGATTTTATTTTTTTTTACTAGTCCATAATGAACATTTTAATTTATTTTTTAAATAAATATCTTTATTTAATCATGTTTATAAACATGATTATGGTTGGGTTTCAGTCATGTAGAGAACACCGCCCTTCACCAGGGCAACATTCCCATCTCCAATGTCCCAAATCTCCCTCCTCCCATCCTACCCTTGCCTGTACTCTAGACATGCTTTCTACTTCCCTCATTCATTCTCATTGTTAGGATAGTTCTCAATGGAGTTATTTCTCTAACTACACTCATCACTATTTGTGGTGAGGTTCATGAAGTGAGTTGTAACTTCCAGTCCTCCTCTCTTTTGTTTCTGAAAATTATTGCAAGAATGTCTTTCATTTTTCTTAAAACCCATAGATGAGTGAGACTATACTGTGTCTTTCTCTCTCTCTGACTTATTTCACTCAAATGTTTATTGAATTTAATTGATATGTAAAGGACTAAATAGTGTTCTCTTAGAGGTGAGGATTTAGGTAGGAAAGGAAGAGACCGGAATCTTTGTTTAGTGGGTGCTTTCTATCAAGTGGTCCCAAGAGTGTCAAGGAGTCAAAGAACAAATAAGGTTGTGTTCTGTGTGCTTTTGCATTGGAAGAAAGTAGGAGATTATAATCCAGAAAGACCTAAGGATAAACCATTATAGAGTACTTACCTATGCTCATAAGGCCATAAAATTTAGGATTATGTGCACATTTTCTGAAACAATGTTGTATAATACTAAAGGCGTTGGCAGAAATACATTATGACTCATTGTGGGGCTCTTATTTGCCACTTCCTTTCCCATATAACAAGTACAATTGTACATAGCTATTTCTGTTAGATATAAAAAGAACACTCACAAAACATCCACATGTATGCATAAATACTTATTAAAGACTAGAGATAAACATGATATAAAGAAAGATTATTAAAAATTAAAAAAGAAAAATTTCCTCCCTAAAATTCAAAAGTGAGCTCATTTTCATCAGTATTGCTTTCTTAGTTCTGCTCTTCTGGATATAGTGGCCCTTAGTATATAACTAAGTTATTTGAAAATAGAGTTATCTTACATTACATTACAACTTATTGAGATTTAGAATACTTGTCTGTAGTTGTAGAATTACTTCCTATATTAATGATTTTTTCCATGATGTCTTTATAGGAAAACATTGTACAGTTGTTTTTTGCTGAATGAATGAATGTCCAAACAATCAGCCTATTTGAACAGTCTTCATAGTTCACAGATGCTTGCTGTCAGTGCAACTTGGGAGTTCTGAGTGTTAGGAGATTATTGTACATAAATCAGAGAGAAAGTTAATTGAAACTCCTAGTAAGAGAGAGTTGAAATGCAACTCATATTCAACCTATTTATAAAGCACTATGGATATTTCTCAGAAAAACAAGAATTAAGTTTCTGAACAACATAGTAATTCCACTTCTTGCCATCTACTGCAAATAATTAAAATGTTCTGAAAATAATTTTTTTGGGTTTTTTTTTTGGGGGGGGAACACATCCTATGATTTTACTCCTGGTTATGCACTCAGAAATTGCTCTTGGCTTGGGGGACCATATGGGACATTGGGATTCAAACTACCATCCATCCAGGATCAGCTGTGTGCAAGGCAAACACCCTACCACTGTGCTATGGCTCCCCCCCCAAAAAAGAAAATTTTAATCACAGGTTTACTGCAGCACAATTCACAATGCTAAGATGTGGAAACAATCGAAATGCCTAAGAACAGATGAGTTGATAAAGTAACTATGGCAAATAGTCACAATGGAATAGTACTTAGTTAGAAGAAAGATGAAATGATGCTGTTTTACACTACCTGAATAGAAGTCAGTCAGGAGAGAGATAGATACAACATTATCTTTCATAGATGTAATATAAAGAAAGATAGTAATAAAAATGGTCACAGAAATAAGAACTAGAAAGTTGGCTTATAGATCTGTTCTTAACAAGGTTGGAGTGAATGGGAAGAACCTTTAGGTTATAAATGGAGAGAAGAGGACATTTTGGTGGTTGATGTATTCAGAACTATCACTAACAGTATTTATTGTAAACCACACTACATCAAAAATGAAAAAGAAACAGATTATTGGCTAAAGAAACTGTGGTACATATACACAATGGAATACTATGCAGCTCTAAAGAAAAAATAAAGTCATAAAATTTTCTTTTACATGGATGGAGATGGTAACTGTTATGCTGAGTGAAATAAGTCAAAGGGAGAGTGTTAGATACAGAATATAGTTTCATTAATATCTATGGAATTTAAGAAAAATAAGTCATTATTGTAATAATACCCAGAGACCATAGAGATGAGGGTGGAAGGACTGACTGGCCATGATATGAAACTTACCACAAAGAGTGGTGAGCACAGTTAGAGAACTAACAACTATCATGAGAAAGAAGTGAGAGAAGTAGAATGCCTGTCTCAAATACAGAGAGGGGATGGGGAAGGAGGGATATGGGGACACTGGTTGTGGGAATCTTGCACTTGTGAAGGGAGGGGTGTTCTTTTTTATGACTGAAACCCAACTACAAACATGTTTGGAATCATGGTACTAAATAAAGATATTATAAAAATAAGGTCAGGACATTTTTAACAGTATCTCAGAGACAAGAGCGATGAGGGCTGGTAGGTGCAGCTCATAACATGAAGCTCATCACATAGAGAGATGAGTGCAGTTGGAGAGATGACTACACTGAAAACTATCATAACAATGTGAATGAATGAGGGAAGTAGAAAGCCTGTCTTGAGTACAGGTGTGGGGAGGTGGAGAGGAGGGAGATCTGGGAAATTGGTGGTGGGAATGTTGCACTGGTGAAGGGGGATGTTCTTTACATGACTGTAATCATACAACTATAATCATATTTGTAATCACAGTGTTTAAATAAAGACAATTATAAAAAAATAAGGTCAGGAAAAAAGAAAAATAAATGTTGCCTAAAGCAATGAACAGAAATGAAATAGCGACCAGGTCAACTTCAACAAGAATAAGACACAAGTTGAGTAGCACTGGGTTTTGAAAGGCATAATTTGATTTCTCTGAAATGGAGATTCTGAAGTTCCACCACACAACTAACCCAGATTTGCCACTGTGGCCTAGCTATTTTGTTATTTTGCAATTTTCTGGATTTAAAAAATGGGGTGATTATAATACCCACTTCACAAATTTTCTGAAGATTATAGCTTCTTTATGTAAATTTAGGCTTATAAATTAATATTTTACAGTGGACTGAAAATTTTCTTCAAAGAATTCTAAATGAAGAGTAAGAAAGCTAAACACCTGTTTTTAAAAACACACTTGTTTTAAATTAGTCACAATTCAGCCTTTATAACCTTATGCTTTAGCTGTGTTTGCTATGCCCAGCTGTTATCTGGCATATTCTTAAATGCCTCGTAAATATTTGATGAATGGCCTTAATTACCTGTAATTTTGTACAGTTACTTTCTAAAATAGCACATCCCAACAGGTACTTTTACCCAACCTTGATTCAACATCAGTTTGTCACCATATATTACCTCAGATGGATATTCTTAGGGTGGGAATCTTTCTCGGCCATTAGCTGCTTTCCTACTCTTCATGTGAACATCAGTTTAGGAATGTGTTATGTCATTTTATTATTATATCAACTATAATACTTAAATTATAGATAATAAATGTATATTTTTAGAATCTAATATCTGCTTTTCTTGAAAATTCAGGATTCAAATAAATTAAATTTCTGTCTACAGCACTGCCAAAAACTGGTAAAAAAATGTTCTGTATTCTTTGTAATAATATCACTTGGGCATAATAAATTTGTCATTCAACATAAAATCATAATACCTTTAGATGCCTCCAGAGACCAATACTATGTTCAAGGCATGGTCAGGTAAGGTTTTAGGCTTATGTTCTCATTTCATTTATTTACAATAAGACACTGTAGAGATGCTTGTGGAAAAAAACCAAACTATTATTTAGAAAACTCATGTACTCCTCAGAAAATGCAGTCTTAAAAATATT
This sequence comes from Suncus etruscus, assembly GCF_024139225.1. Taxonomy (NCBI): domain Eukaryota; kingdom Metazoa; phylum Chordata; class Mammalia; order Eulipotyphla; family Soricidae; genus Suncus; species Suncus etruscus. The sequence goes on from NC_064850.1 coordinate 78,684,320, forward strand.
TACTCATGGGCCCGGAGAGATAGCACAGCGGTGTTTGCCTTGCAAGCAGCTGATCCAGGACCAAAGGTGGTTGGTTCAAATCCCGGTGTCCCATATGGTCCTTCATGCCTGCCAGGAGCTATTTCTGAGCAGACAGCCAGGAGTAACCCTTAAGCAATGCCGGGTGTGGCCCAAAAACCAAAAAAAAAAAAAATTTACTAACTAAGCAAATAATTATTGATTTCCAACCAGATAGATACCATGCATTCTTTAGGTTCTTCAGTTCTTAGAAGTGAGGAACAAAACAAAACTACATTTTGTGGAGTTTATATTCCATGGTGGTTTAAAATAAAAACGAGCAAATTTTAAAGGAAGGCAAGTGTTATAATACAACAAAGTAAATATACATGGTATTAATAATCACTAAAGACTCACCATCATTTTCAGGCAATGATTAAATATTATCATTATTTTGATTTGGAGGGACATACCCAGTGATGCTTAGGGCTTAGTCCTGTCTTCCTGTCTCTCCACTCAAGAATTATTACTGGAAGGGCTCAGGGTACCATATGGAATGCCAACATGGATTGGTCTCATGTAAAGTAAGTCATTAATACAATGACAGGAAGTTTAGTAAGTTCTTGTTAGCTGGCCATTCTGTTAAATTGGTGTGTTCTATAAAGATGACAGAAATTTGTTCAGAAACTTAAAGCACTATTGATGGTACTGAGACTTTTACGGGGGCATGTTCTCAACTGCTAGGCCTCCTGGAATAAGGAATATGCAGGGGAGATGGTGCCTGCACTGGCTGCAAAAAGTCCTGGTGTATCAGCGCCAAATACCTTCCCCTAAAGGGAATAATAGAGTGGTGCTGAGGAGGACCATAAGCAAAACAGTGATTATAGATGGATGCAGCAGGTATAGCTTTGGCAATGTTGGGGCTTGCCCTGCCCTTGACTCCCAAGAAAGCCAGCTTTCTGCTGTGTGGCCAGTGTACCCATACTTTTTCATGGATTAGTTTACATATCTTTTGAGAAAAGAATGAGTCTATGGAGCTAGCCCAGTGCAAACATGGTGTGTGTTTGTGGGTGTGGTTCTATAGTTGTCAATTTTTATCTCAGTGCACTACACGACATTTACCAGTGAAGGCTTATCTGCTAAATTTTCAGTGGAAGAAGTGATTATAAAAGAGGTGAAAAGGAATGCATTAGAGCTCAAAGTACAGGTTGAGGCTATGAGGATACTTTCCTTTCTAATAAGCCATAAGGTTCACACAGAAGAAGCTAAAAAGCACTCCCAGCATTTTCTCTAACTCATTGTGGCTCAGAAGCACTGTATTCAGAAAAGGAAAAAGAAAAGAAGAAATGTGCTTATACCATATTACACATTCTTTTCCTGGAAATATCAATCAAAGTTTTGTTTATGTCCCTGGCTTGCTGTATATGGAAATGAGATTTCTCAAGCAATAGAAATGAATGATAACTATCTACATTAGTACAAAGGGAAGCCTATGTCTTCACTTTAGAAAGTCAGTTTAGTAACAGTTCTTATAGACTTTGCAAGATGGGAAAATTTGTTAATCTCTTTCTCTTAATTTGAGGTTTTATTGATTAAAGTTGACTTCCCACTTCTTTTATTACTGTTATTCCTACTGGGTGTTGTTTGTACAAGTGCTCTGTGGGAGAATGTGTCATATATATTTAGTGGTAATGCCTCATGATGTTCACACGTGTTCCAATGTCACACCCCTGTTTGTAGTGACTTGCCTCTTTTAGTTACTGTACTTACTAAGGGTCCCAACTGGAACTAGAATATATATATATACATATATATACACATATATGTAATTATATATACATACACTACTCTCTGTTGTGCAGAAAGGATCGCAGCTGGGAGCCTGCTGAACTTGTTTTACAAGGCATGGTCAAACTCATTGTTTCATGCTTAGAACTCGAACACTTTTAGACAAGGTGGGGATGGGGGCTGCCACATAGTTCCAAAATCAGACATTCACTCATCTCTTGGTTGTCTGTCCTGTTTGCAAAAGGGTTTTACAATTTATTGAATCACAAATAATTTTTATATTTTTAAGTCTGGCAATTTTTTGGGTTACCATTTTGCTCTTTCCAGTATGATTTTATTGTTGATGGCATCTGTCAATTTAAAACACAGTTATCTGCACATATTTACTTCGAAAAAATTATTTTGGATGCTTTGGCACATGCATGGCAGACATTTTAAATGGCCTCTGCTTTGTCCCCTGCTCTGCTCCATGAAGCATCCATGAACCATCCCAGCCATAGCATCTCCTGAGTGCCTGTCAATGAGCTAGGCTGTCTCTGCCCACGAAGGGTGGAAACTGATTTCTGCCATGTGCTTTGGCACACAGTAGACATTTTAAAAGGCCACTGCTCTGGTCCCTGCTCTACCCTATGAGGTGGCAGTGAACCATCCCAGCCATAACATTTCCTGAGGGCACATCAGCCAGGTAGGCTATATCTGCCCATGAAGGGTGGAAGCTGCCACATTGCTTTATGGCCACTCACATCACATGTCTGTCCAAGCCTCTTTCCAGTACAGGTCCCCTTCTCTGGGGGTTCTTGATAGGCTAGGGAGAGCCATACCCAATGGGCTGTGCTTGCAGATCGAAATCAAGCTTTGTTCTTTCTGCAGTACAAGGGAGAGCAGGAAGAAAATTAGGTGTATTCATTTAATACGTAGTTTTAAGTTATCTTTTGTTTTGTTTTGTTTTGTTTTGTTTGGGGGGCCACACCCAGTACCGCTCAGGGATTACTCCTGGCTATGAGCTCAGAAATAGTTCCTGGCTTGAGGGACTATATGGGATGCTGGGGATTGAACCAAGGTCCTCCTGGATCAGCCATGTGAAAGACAAATGCCCTACTGCTGCGCTATCGCTCCAGCCCCAGTTTTAAGTTATCTTTTGTTTCAGAAAAAAAACTTGCATTTTTTTTTTAGGCCACACCCAGCGGCCCTCAAGGCCTTGGCTCTATGATCAGAAATGGCTCTGTGCTAAAAAATTGCTCCTGGCAGGCTTGGGGGACCATATGGGATACCGGGATTTGAACCACCAACCTTCTGCATGCAAGGCAAACACCTTACCTCCACGCTATCTCTCTGGCTTCTCCTCATTCACTTTTATAAGAAAATATATTTTAATGAAATCTGATAGTGTTTTAAGAGAAATAAATTTTTCATGTAATTTGATTTTATTAGAAAGAAGGAATCAAGGAAGTTCTTGTTCATGACTCTTGTATGTTATTTAGTAAAACCCATAAAACTGTGAATTTCTTAAATTCTGTTTCCTCTCTTCTCATTTCCCACATTTATCTGGATCTTTTATTTTCTTTGTGTTTATTGGTTTTAGTTTGCTTAGTTTTATTACCTTCTTAATTTCTTTTCATCAACAGCTATCCCACTCTTCCTGATTTATAACTCTGATTAGTGGAATCCATTGCTTCTAACACTATGTTCTTGACTTTATGTTATAATAGTCTTCTACACACTGCACTTTCTCCCAGCAGAAATTGTTATTTGTATATGATAAGTCTTAAGGGTTCTTGGTTGGTTTTGAGTACTTTTATATCATCTATGTGTTGGAGCTTTGTTGGAGCTATTTTACATAAATCTTTCATTTTTTTCTCCTTTAAAAATACTTCGACTTCTTCAGCTTCAGGATTCCAACATCTGCTTCTGGTGATTATCCTGGTGATAGTTTACCTGTTGTGGGACTGAGAATTTAGAGATATTCAACTCTGTTGGTAGAGGAGTCTGCCAGGATTGTCCCCCAAGGTTATTCAGACATCTAGGGATCTTTCATTTTGTTATCTCTACTTAGCTCTTCTCTGTTTTTCTAAAACTGCAGTCACTGTTGCCTCCATTTTTAAAGATCTGCCCCATGGAGAAATTTGCATGAGAATCTGTACTCATGAATGCATTCTTCAAAGTGAAATTTTGAGAACACAATTTGGTCATTTTTTTTTTAATTTTGGGTCACACCTGGTGACACTCAGGGGATACTCCTGGCTATGCACTCAGAAATTGCTCCTGGCTTGAGGGATCATATGGGACACCAGGGATCAAACCCCGGTCCATCCTAGGTTAGCCTCGTGCAAGGCAAATGCCTTACAGCTGCACCATCACTTTGGCCCCAATTTGGGAATATTTTAAGGTTATACTTTCACGTTACTACTGGCTAGATCTCACATAATTGTCTGTTGACCTTTTTTTTTGTCAAACTCTAGCAGTGATCTCAATCAACTCACCCTTGTTAAATTCAGTTCTATAAATTAGTTCTTAGGTTCTGCCAACAACAAGAATGTGCATGAAAGTATTTCTTTCCCCAATGGAGCTGCAGATGAGACCACAATCTGGCTTAGCCTTGATTGCAACCTAGTGACAGATGTTCAATCATACCAAGACTTTAAGCAATGGAAAGTTTGAGTTAACATATATATATATATATATATATATATATATATATATATATATATATGCTCTAAGTGATCAGTTTTGTAGTATTTACTATGCAGCATTAGGCTATCAAGATGTAACTTTGTACTATGCTAATTTTAAAATCACTTCCTTTTAAAATATCATAGCAGCCCTATGCAGTTATCACACCCACTTTACAAGTGAAGAAATAAAAATCTCAACAAGGTTAAGAAATTATATATATATAATATTGAAAAATTTTTAACCTTGTTGAGTTTTTTTGTATTTTGAAGATGTTACTAAAAATTCATGTGTAATTTTCTGTTGGAGGACAATAAACCCTATATGATGGTTCTCTCTGTGGACTAAGAAAGCCTTATGCTTTCATCCCCTTGCTTCTTAAAATTCTGATTATTATGCGAGGCTATCTAAAGACTAGTATAATAATAAATATCAATATTAATATATATGTCTGCATATTTATGTTTAATTATATAGTAATATAGTATATCAAATATACAGGAACTTCTGTGAAGATTTAAATTCACCACCAAATCAACACATCAAAATGGATCAAGATGTAGGAAAATGCCTACATGTTCTATCAATTGCTTTGTATACTCACCAAGTATTAACCTAAAGGGAATAACCCTGTTTTATTATGCTTTAAGCCAAGTTCAGCTCAGCATAAATATTAATGCTTAAAAAATAAACTGTCCAAAGGCTGAGATAAAATTTAGATTTGAGCTTATACTTCTAGTAACTGAAAAAAGAATTTGATTAAAACTTTATCAGAAAAGGGAAAGCCAAAAGCACGAGAAGCACAGCTGAGCTTAACTAATGATGACAGAGTTAGCCTCTTTTAAGTAGAACTCCTCATGTCTAGTTCTTGCTTAAAAGAGGGAATTTTATTCATACAGTGATTAAGAAGACATTCAAGATTTGAGTTCCTGGTTGGAATAATCTATTTTTACCTTGACTGTGTCCCACAAATTCTGATAGCTTGTGTCTTCATTCTAGTTTATTTCTAGGAATCTTTTGATTTCCTTTTGGCTGCATTGTTGTTCAGTAGTGAACTGTTTAATTTCCAGGTGTTAGAGTTCTTTCTGTTTCTATTTGTATTTGTGCATCATAGTCTGAGAACATAGTTGATACGATTTGCTTCTATGTGCTTTGAAGCAGAATGTGTATTTGGCATGAAAAACTATATATATACTAGCCCCATCTCCCATCTCTTCCATTTCATCCATCTAAACTAGTGTTTAATTGAGTTTAGCTTCGTTGATTTTTCAAGAGGTGATAGAATGACATTCAAGTCTCCAGCTATAATTGTGTTGTTATTGATGTCTTTTTCAATCTATTAGCAGTTGATTTAAGTATTTTTCTGGGCTCTCATGTTTAGATGTGTGATTTCTTCCTGATGTACACAATTCTGGATTATTGAGAAGTCATCCCTCTGTTTCATATAACCCTTTTGACTCTAAAGTCTATGTTATCTGATACTAGGATGGCCACCCTGGCCATTTTGAGAAAATTATTTGCTTTAAGGCTTGTTTTCCAACCTTCGACTTTGAGCCTGTGTTTTCTCTTTCTTGCAGGCATCAGAGTATTAGATTCAAATTTCTAATCCATTTTGCCACTCTGTGTCTCTTAAAAGACATTTAGTCCATTGACATTGAAAGAAATGATTGTCATGTAATTTTGCATTATCTTTTTGTAGAACTTCGTTGTGTTTGTGGGGTTTATTTTCCTTAACTACCCCATTTAGCTTCTTCAAAATTATTTTTGAGTGGCTGGAGCAATAGCACAGCGGAAGGACTTTTGCTTTGCACATGGCCAATCCGGGACAGACGTGGGTTTGATTCCCTACATTCCATATAGTCCCCAGGAGCGGTTTCTGAGCACAGAACCGGGAGTGAAAAGAAATAAAACTTTTTCCCTGCAGTTTCCATCAGGTCCCACCACCCACACTGACCTTGTGACTAACTGTTATCTAAAGTTTGCAGGCAAATGTAACTGTCATGGAACGTTTTGCGTAAGTTGCTTTATGGTAAATGGTTTGCGCATTTCCCGAGATGTAACTGTCATGCTCTGTGGTTAATGGTTTATGTACTTCCTGGAACATGACTGTCACAAAATTTTCTGTAAGCTTCCACTGCAACCAGAGTACTATAAAAGAAGTGAAAAACCTTTGCTCAGGGCTCTCATCCTCTGGCTTATGTTAGGCTCTCATCCTCTGGCTTATGTTAGGCCACGCTGAGAGTTCCTGCATATGCTTGTATAATAAAACCCCTTGCTTTTGCATGGTATCTGCCTCTTGGAGTTATTAGAGGGGTGTGTGTGGAATTCCCGACCTTATCAGAAGTAACCCCTGAGTGCCACCGGGTGAAGGCCCAAAACCAAATAAAAAAAGTTGTTTTTGAGTTTTGAGTCTGTAAAGTTCTTCAGTTGTTTTATTTATTTTTTATTTATTTTTTTTAAATCCAGAAGCTGTGCATTGTTCCTTCAAATAGAATGAAAGTCTGTTTGAATAAAATATTATTGGGGATACATTCATTTCACTGAGTTTTATCACTATATTCCATTACTGCCTTTGGGCCTGGAGGATTGCCTGAAATTTCAAGGACACACTTTTGTGTCCTTTTTAAATTTTAAGCATACACCTTTATATGTGTTATATGTGGTTTATTTCTTTGATGTTATTGCTTTTAGTATTTTTTTCTAGATTTTTTTGTAATTCTGATTAGGATTGCTTTGAGTATTTTTATTTGGATTTCTTTTAGCTGATACACTTCAGCATCCAGGATGTGGTTATATGTACTTTCCTACATGGGGAAGGTCTGGGAACTTTGATGTCTTTGACTGTTGCTTTTTCATAGAGGTTGTATTCATGACCAGTTCTGGGAACTTCACAGCAATTATGTCTTTGACTGTTGTTTGTTCATAGAGGTAATCTTCATGGCACTCTGGTATGCTGATGATTCTTATGTTGTTTCCTTTGAATTTATTCCAAAGTTCTCTTGTCAGCTGTTCATTATTTTAAGACCCTTACACCTTCTTCTATTGTCTGGAGGTGTTTTACTGTTTATCTTTGAACTTACTGATTCTGTACTTCGCAGGTGGAGCCTTCCAATAAGTTATTCATTTCACCAAAGTTTTTCAGTTCTGTTATTTCTGTTTGAAGTTTTCTCATTTACACATACATACCTCTTGAGTCTTATTAATTGCCCATTCCATGTTATTTAAAAAAACATTTTATTTTTAGTTTCTTGAATATCCTTAACATTTATTTTCCTAAGTTCTTATCAGAAACACTATATAGCTAACTGATACTAGCTGGGTCTTCATAACTACCATGCTTCCTAAGCATGGTGTGGTTCTGAATTGCTTTCCTATTGTAAACTTTGCAGTCTGTTGTTGTTTGTGGAACAAAGCAAAGTGTTCTTGGAACACTGACCTTAGTGTGAAAATAGCACTTCTGGCTACCCAAATAATGGGAGAAACTATTCGCCCAACACCCATAAGATAATGGGCTAATATCTAAGATACAAGGTACTGACAGAACTTAACAAGAAAAAAATCTAACCCCATCAAAAAATGGGGAGTAGAAATGAACAGCCAAGCCCTCAAAGATAAAATACAAATGGCCAAAAGGCGCATGAAAAAATGCTTCACATCACTAATCACCAGGAAGATGCAATCAAAACAACAATAAGGTACCATCTCATGCCACAGAGACTGACACACAATCACAAAGAACTAGGACAATCAGTGCTGACAGGGATGTGAGGAGAAAGGAACTCTCATTACTGCTGGTGAGAATGTCATCTCATCCAGGTTTTATGGAGAATAATATGAAGATTCCTCAAAAAACTGGAATTTGAGATCCCTTAGAATCCAGTTATACCAGTCCTAGGGATATGCCCTAGGAACACAACACACAATACAAAAATGTCTTCTGCAACCTATTTTTCTTTCAGTGCTATTTACAATAGCCATTATCTGGAAAAAAACCCAGATGCTCTTCCACAGATGAGTGGCTAAATAAACTATGGTGCATATACACAATGGAATACTATGCAGTCATCAGGAAAAAATGAAGTCATGAAATTTTTCTGTACATGGATGAAGATAGAAACTACTATGCTGAGTAAAATAAGTCAGAGTGAGAGAGATAGACATAGAATAGTCTCACTCATTTGTGGGATTTAAGAAAAATAAAAGACATTATTGTAATTATACACAAAAACAATAGAATTGAGGATTGGAAGGTCCAGACCTGATATGAAGCTTATCACAAAGAGTGGTGAGTGCAGTTAGAGAAATAACTACTTTGACAACTATCATGACTATGGTAGTGAGTAACAGAAGTTGAATGGCTGTCTTGAATACAGGCTAGGGGTGGGGGAGGAGGGAGATGGGGGAATTGGTGATGGGAAGATTGCACTGGTGAAGAGGGGGTGTTCTTTTCTTATAACTGAAAGCCAACTACAAGCATGTTTGTAATCGTGGTGCTTAAATCAAGATATTATTTAAAAAACAAAAATGAAAATGGCACTTCTGAGTCACAAAGAGGACCCAATGCCTGTTGTCTGTCTGCTCAGTTTCTTGGGCATATGTGACTGTGTGGAATTCAGTTAGGGTAACTGACAAGTCCCTCCTCATTTCCTGGTGCTTTCCTTTCCCTTGGAACACAATAACCTGGGTGCTAAAATGGTGCTTCTGTGTCACAAAAAAAGATTCTGCTGCTGCTCTAGTTACCTCAGTTTCTTGAGACATCCTTTCACCTTTACTATTATATAATTTTTTTGGGGGGGGGGAATCACACTGGCTGTCCTCAGGGCATATTTCTGTTTTATAAGCCCAGTGATTATTTCTGGTGTGGCTCTGGGAGCATAAGGATGGTAAAGATTGAACCTGGTCAGCTGTATGCAAGGCAAGTGTTTTTTTTCCAAACTTTATTTGTTCTGGCGTGTGTGTGTGTGTGTGTGTGTGTGTGTGTGTGTGTGTAATTGTTTGTAGGAATAGTTATAAAATCTCTCTCTTCTCTGAATTGCTCCTAACTTTTCACTGATAGAACATGAATAGTCATGATAGTGTCACAAGATCCATGGTGCAACTATATAATTATATTATATTATATTATATGTAATATGTATAATTATATAATATAATATAATATAATATATCATAATATAATATATATTGCTTATTATATTACCAATACACAGCTAACCTGAGTTCAAGAGGCAAGATTCATTCCCAGGAACGTTATTTGGTCTTCCTCAGACCAAGACGCTTTGGGTTGAACACCTGTGATATGTGAAGTGATGAAAAACTACTCAATAAAAAGAACAAAGACATACAGAGAAACTAAGGTATAAGGCAATGGAAAAAAAACTGAATATCTCTTCATTTTCTAGCCTTGATTACAGTTTCTTATAATATATATTAGAAAGAGAAAGGGATCTCAATAACTTTCCAACATCTGCATTTTATTTCTTCAGGTAAACTTGGGTAATTATTAGTTACTTTCAACCAAAAGAGCTCCTGCCAGTTTGCCCATAGATTAGAGAAAGATGGAATAATTCCAAAAGTCAAGCCTAAATTGCTATGAACAAGCATACAGTCCCAAATGGACTTTTTTAAAAGCCACTTGTATTTTACCAGCAAAACCACTAATCTTCTCTTACTTAGATGTCAATAAATGCACTAATTTCCACTCCTCTGAGATGAAATTCTCAATGTTGTAAGCAAAATCAGTGGCAAGTAAGATGTAAATCTAACTACACTTTCCCTAGATGAAATAAAATATATTCAAATGATACCACGAACCAGGTATTACTAAATTAAAGCTTAGTCTGTTAAAGAGAAAAGATTGTATTAAGATGCCAAATTCAACAGAATGAAATGAATCTTAGTGACAAAATGATGGACAGATATTTCTTTACGTAATTTTCTTGTGTGCAATGCAGGGATGTTTATTCACATTTATCTGTGTGTTTGTTCCCATACGACATTTTATATCAGTTGATACATACTTACTGAGAACTCAAACTAAATATAAAATTTTCTAAGTTAGAACTAGTGTAAAAATTGTTTGCTATCATTTCCAGGGGACAGTGCTTTATTCTTTATTTCAGAATTAATACTGTTTATTAGCATTGACTTAAATTTCTGTCTACATTCTTTGAAATTGTGTCCCATCAGGGGCTTTTTGTTAAACAAAAATTCTATTAGAAAAATCTTTGGTTGCAAAAATAAGTGTTTCGGCAGATTCTTATGAAAGAAAATTAGCCTGGTTTTATAAATTCACTTTCAATGAGATATTTGATACTGTTTTCAAACTTTTTTTTTTTTTTTGGTTTTTGAGCCACACCCAGTGGACGCACAGGGGTTACTCCTGGCTATGTGCTCAGAAATCGCTCCTGGCAAGAAGGACCAGATGGGATGCCAGGGATCGAACCCAGGTCCATCCTGGGCAGCCACGTGCATGGCAAACACTCTACCACTGTGCTATCACTCAGGCCCCTTGTTTTAAACATTTTTAAAATTAAAACATCATGAGGCACAGAGTTAAAAAGTTGTTGATAGTTGATAGTTGAGTCTTACAGTGTTCCAACACCCATCCCTTTTACCAGAGTTCAATTCCAATAACCAATATTCCCAGTTACCATCCCATCATCTCACCCTCACTCCCAACCCCAACATGCCTCTATGACAGACACTTTTCTTCACTCTCTCTTTTTTCCAATTTTTCTCTTAGGCCCAGGATTTGAAATACTGTTAGTGAAAGGGTATTATGCTTATTACTTTATTTAATTCCTAGAGTGATTTTATCCAACTCATTGTTGTTAGCAGCCCATTCTGTGTTTTAACTGCACTTCCCACCCATCATTTCTATTGTCTTAGGGTATTGTTTTCATAATATGGATATTTTTTTACATTTCACAGATGAGCGTGATCACTCTATGTCTAGTTCTCTCTCTCTCTGACTCATTTGACTCTGTATGATAGTCTTCATGTCTATCCATGATTAAGCTATTTTCATGACTTAATTTTTCCTAACAGCTGAATAGATGTATAGATAAACCACAATTTATTTATCCACTTTTTTGTTCTCCGACAATTGGGTTGTTTTCAGATTCTGGCTATATTATAAATACTACTTCAATGGTCAAAGGAGTGCAGATGCCTTTTTTTTTTTTTTTTGTATTGTGTTTTTGGGCCTCCAGAGTATATTCCAAGATATGGTATTGCTGGGTAAAATGGAAACTCAGTTTTTAGCTTCTTGAGGAATACCTATATTATTTTCAAAAGCAACTGGACTAGTTTACACTAATACCTGCAGTAAATAAGAGACCCTTTCCTGCCATATCCATACCAGCACTGATGGCTCTTGTTCTTTTTGATGTTAGTCTCTTTGGTCTGAGGTTTTGATTGCATTTCACTGAGGATTAATGATTTGAAGAATTTTTATGTACCATTTGGCTATCTTTATTTATTTTTTTAGGAAATTTCTCTATTTTTTATTCTAATTTTTTGCTGGGGTTGATAATTTTTTCTTGTTAAGCTCTATCAGTACCTAATGTGTCTTAAACTAACACCTTACAAGATGGATATTGGGAGAATAGTTTCTCCCACTCTTAGGACAGTCTTTATGACCCAGTTATTCTTTCCTTTGAGGTGCAGAAGGTTCTTAACTTAATGTAGTCTCATTTGTTTACTCTTGCACCCACTTGCTTGGTTAGTGGTGTTTCATTCCTGAAGATCATTTTAGCTCCAACGTGTTGGAGAATTCTACTTACATTTTTCCTCTATGGACTTTATGGTTCCAGTCTGATACCAAGGTCTTTAATCAATTTTTATTTGACCTTTGTGTAGCTGTTAAAAAGAAATCTGACTTAATTTTCTTGCATATATCTAACTAGTTTTCTCAGCAACACTAGTTGGAGACTGTTTTTGCTCCACTTTATATTATTTTTTCTCCATCAAAAATTAACATATACCTGGAGATGTGTCTCAAGACATTGAATTTTATTTCACTGATCTGAGAGTCTGTCTTTATCCCAATACCATGCTGTTTTAATTACTACTGCTTTGTAGTCCAATTTGAAGTTGGGGAACTTAATGTCTCTACTCTTCTTTTTCCAATGGATTGCTTTAGCTAATTATGGAGGTTTATTATGCCATGTTAATTTCAGAAGTGTTTGATCTATTTTTTTCAAATACGTCATAAGTATTTTTATAAGAACTTATTCAATCTGTACAATGCTTTGGGGGAGTATTTATAGTTTAATTATGTTAACCCTCCCAATCCATGAGCAGGGGAAGTGCTTATAGATCCTTATTTCTCTATTTGTTTTCTTTCTTTTTTTTTTTTAATTTCTTTTTTGGTTTTTGGGCCTCACCTGGTGACGCTCAGGTGTTATTACTGACTATGCACTCAGAAATCACTCCTGGCTTCGGGGACCATATGGGACGTGGGGGGATAGAAGTGTGGTCTGCCCTAGGCTAGTGCAGGCAAGGCAGATGCCTTACCGCTTGTTGCCACCACTCTGGCCCCTCTTTTTGTTTTCTTGAAGCAGTGTTTTGTAGTATTTTTTAATATTGTTCTTTAACCACTTAACTATAAAAGTTATATCAACTAGTTAAGTTGATTCCAGAATATTTAATAATCTGAAAAAACTGTAATGATATTTTTATAAAATATCTCTTCTTCTCTTTTATTATTTGTGTATAGAAAAGCCTTGGACTCTTACATGTTAATTTTGTAATTTGACTCTACGTGTAAAAAACTATTGTATTGAGAAGGTACAAACTACAAAGCTACAAGTCTTTTACATTTTACTCCATTTTTATTGATTTACTATGATTTACAATAATGTCAATAATAGTTTTATGCATATATCATTCCAACATCACACCAACCACCAAATGCCTTCTTACCAAAGTCCCAGAGATCCTTCCCATTTATAGCCCCAGTAAGCTTAATTCTATAGACCAATTCTCCAGTTCTGATCCCTTTGTCCTTTTATTATTCCTTTACTGTTCTTCAGATGAGAAATATCATTTTGTATCTGTTCCTTTCCTTCTGAATGACTTCATTCATTATTATACCCTCTAGCTCTAGTCATGTGACAGAAAATTGTATGATTTATTCTTTTCTTATAGCAGAACAGTATTCCATTGTGTATGTATACATAGTTTCTTTATCCAGTCACTTGTTCTTAGGCACTTGGGTTGTGTCCAGATTTTGGCTATTGTGAGTAATTGCCACAATGAGCAAAGTTATTTTCAGAATAATGCTTTTAGGCCTTTGGGAAGGATGCTAAAAAGTGGAATTTCTATTTGTATGGAAACTCAATTATTAATTTTTTGATAAGTGTCCATTAAATTTTCTAGTTGACATTCCCACCAATGATGGATAAGGGTTCCTTTTGCCTTACATTCTCACTAACTGATTGCCTTGTTCTTTTTCATTTCTGCCAATCTGACTGGAGTAAGGCAGTATCTCATTTAGTTGTTTTAATTTACATTTCCTTGATGATTACTAGTAATGGTGAAAGCAATTTTTATATAAATATTATCTATATGTCTTTTTTATACTTGGATTTTGGGCAACACCCAGCTATACCCAGGGCTTGCTGCTGGCTCAATGCTCAGGGACACTTTCTGGTGGGACTCAGGGTGCTAGGAAATCAAACTTACATTGGCTGAGTATAAGGCAAATTCCCTTCCATTGTACTATCTCATTAGCTGCTGTCTGTCTTCTTTAAGAAAGTATCTGGGCCCGGAGAGATAGCACAGCGGCGTTTGCCTTGCAAGCAGCCGATCCAGAACCAAAGATGGTTGTTTCGAATCCCGGTGTCCCATATGGTCCCTCGTGCCTGCCAGGAGCTATTTCTGAGCAGACAGCCAGGAGTAACCCCTGAGCACCGCCGGATGTGGCCCAAAAACCAAAAAAAAAAAAAAAAAAGAAAGTATCTGTTCATCTCTCTTCCAGTTTTTGATGGAGTTGTTTTCTTGTTGCTGAGTTTAAATCTTTATATATCAGATATTAACCCTTTGTCATATGAATTCTGGGAAAATATTTCCTCCCACTCTGTGTCATATCAAAACTGGCACAAATTGGTGCCAGAGCAGTGTTATAAATCTCCCAATGGAGCTTAGTTCCTGGTGGTGTTGCCCGGAGCTGTATCTTTTCTATGTCGGGGATCTGGGGTTTGGGATTGGACTAACACTGTCTAATCTCCTGGGGACTGCATTGTATCCACATGACACATGTTCAGAATGGGAGGCACCCTTCTGCTATAAAAAGTGAGTTCTTATCCCTAGAAAATAAGATCTTGTTTCTGTGTCTATGGTTTCCCCTTTTTTTACTGTGCCCATACAAAAAACGTATGGTGTCATACTGTGTTGCTGATGCTACTCTAGATAAGGATGACAGGCTGCACACACAGTCTCTGTCGTCTGGTTTTGTTCTGAGCTTTTATCCCAGTCAAGGCTTTTTGTACCAAGCAGCACCAAAAATGGTAAGGATAGAGAAAAAAATGTATAGATTAAAATAGACCAAATAAATAAAACTGAGTTAAAAAGAAAAGGCATTCGATTAAAACAAGTGGTGGAGGAGGCTACCTGTATATTTAGGAATACACATCTTAAGTTGTATTGTTATACAGATATTGAGCTTCCATAGGCAATATAAGACTCCCAATTAGGTCTTTTGATATATTCTTGTGGGGAGTAAAAGCCAAGGTACTTTTCGATTCACAGGCCTTGGAATTGAGTTTGAGAGATGCTTTGCTGCATTACGAGACCATATAGTATCTTTGAGCTGGGGGTTTTGCTGAGGCTGATTCCTGTATCGTGCAACAGTCCACGATTTGGTGGGGGTGAGAGGTGCCATCAAGCATGAGTCAACAGGCATGCTGGTAGTAGTTCTTTGCCGAGGCATGAGAACGGGGACCCAGAGGGTGTCTTTCACTGAGGAGCTGGAAGGTGGTCTGTTGAGGCAGGAGGTCAGTCTTGGTGCCTACCGAGTTAGGAACTGGGATCCATAATATCCTAGGCTTCGGCTTAGGGACTGAACGAAAACAGGGAGCAAGTGTTACAGAAGACTGAACACAACAACAACGATGGATAGGAACTTCTAGAATCTGGAGACTCTATCCAGACCCTGACCTATAACCCCGTGCAAATATCAAGATAGCTAGCTACAGTGGCTTGATTTTCTCACACACAACCGAGAGGAAACTTTCCTGGCATCACAAAAAAGCCTTTGGGATGAGGTAATGAGTATATATGGAGCCAGGGGTTGATCCCATGATGGTATGCTTCAAGGATGGAGAAACCCTGAATCTCTTAGGCCACGGGAATTCCCTTTCTTCCCCAATGATTACTGTGCCTATGCAAAAAAAAAAAAAAAAAGTGGGGGGAACGCCAAACCTGCCACTCCAGCACCCATACTTATTCTTGTTTTGTTTTGATTTGTTAGTTTTTGGCTTTTATTTTCCTTCTCTTTTTTTTTCCACTTTTCTTTTTTTTTTCACTCTTGTGGTTATTATTTAGAGGTTTACTTTTATTTTTATTTGATGGGTCCAATTTTTTCTTTTTTTCTTCCATTTTTCTTTTCTTTCTCTCTCTTCTTTCTTTTTTTTTCAGTTGTCACCAAATTTTTTATCCCTTTTTTCTTATCCTTTTTATCTCCAATGACAGTGGAATGGATGCTCAATCTACAACAAGCTGTAAAGTGGAGACCAATTGCACTAGCATACTGGGGGGCAAAGGAGGGCGATATGGGATGCATACTGGAAACAGGGTGGAGGGAGGACAGCACTGGGGTGCAAATGCCCCTCATTCATTGTCACTATGTACCATAAATGATGTAGTGGAAGTTTTTTAATGCACTTTGGTCACAATAAAAATTAAAAAAAAAAAGATGAGCTGAGAAGGATCAGATGATAAAAATTTCAGTTATTTGTGCATGAGTGCCAATAAACTTTTGTGTGGTGAGCTTTAATTTGAGAGTTACAAACATAATTTTTTGAAGGGGCATATTTGCAAATATACCATATGTAAGCATTGAAAATGTACTCTAATCAAAGACTTTTAAGCAGAGATGAATATAGAAAAGATGATGAAAAGTATTAATGTAAGCATAAGCCTAGTAAAGTATAAACATTAATTCCTAATTTCTGAACAGGTTAGTGCTTTAAGGGAGATAAAATAATGCTAAACCTTTCACTGTATTATAGAAATCTTCAGGCTTTAACATGCTAATGTATACTGTGAATTTATATAAATGTGAAATTTCCAAAATGTTATCATGAAATCTTTAAGAAATGCTCCTCTAAAATGATCCTGACAAAATCAACTATCCAGTTCCAAAAGATTCAAAATATTTATTCTTGAATATAGAGTAATTTAATGTCTGTCATTAAGATAGTAAAATGATGACTCGAAGGAAGTTTCTCAGGGTCAAGAGGGGGCATTAGCTCTATTCCCAGATCTGTCTTCTTTCCCTATGATTTATTTGACAAAGTTACATGACCTGGGTATTAACTTGCTAGGAATTTCCTGGAAGAAAGTCTACTTAACAGAAATTTGTATTCTTCTTACATTTCAGAGTTGTACATTTTCAAATTTAATAAGCAATTAAAAGAATTTATATCAAGAAGTGGCACCTATGCTCAGTACTTAAAATAAGTTAGTCAAGGAAAGATTCATAGTATGTTGGTTGAAGACCGACAAATAAGCTTCTTCTCTCCTTGCATGACTTTAGAAGGACACCACCTTAATTATCGTCAATAATTTAGCCCTTCAAAATAAAAGACATTTCCATTCATTTTTAGTTTATTCTTGTCAAGCTGTTTCAAGAGAGGTATGCACTCTATTGACTTGAAACTTAATAAATATTTCATGTATATCATAAATATATTTCTTAAGTACTTTCTTTGTCTTAAGAATGAATGCTAGATTTGAACCAAGATTCTTCAGACCACCAGAGCCAATGCCATCCATCCACCCCCATGCTCTAGAGACAGCAAACCTCCTGTCCTGACATCCCATCCATCTGTCTTGCCACCCCAGTTTTGTCATCTGCAGGAGTAATCTATGATGTCTGATTTGAACAAGGATTCTCCAGAATCTCAGGGCCACCACTGATACCCTCCCCTAAGCTCTAGCCTCAACCTGCCACCCATACTGACATTTGGTCTGACTGCCCTCCTGTCCCCAAACCATTATACCATTTTATATCAAATATTTCCAGGTAGATTGAATCTAGCACTTTTCTCTTAGGCAATATGCAATCTCAAAACTCAGTCAACAAACCAAGTAATTAATTGGCAATTTATATTTTTATACTCAAATAACCTCTCCTGTTTAGAAAAATAACCTGTAAGACATATATATTTGTGGTCACAATTTGTATAGTCAATTCAATAGATCACTTTCTTAAGTAACTTAGAACCTTAAAGTCCACTATTCTTACCAATAAAATACAAAAAATAATGGGGAAACTATGGAGGACAACTGCAATTGGTGATATGAATAGAAACCTTGTCAAATCTTCAAGCCCATCAAAACATCTGGCCTCATATATGAGGACCTAATTACTGCTTTAGCATAGAAATCAAGGATATGCTATCCAGTGAAATTAAGTAATCTAAATATGAACGATTCAATCAACTCAAAGAACTCTTTCAAAGATGAGAGATTTCACAGAAATGGAATAGCAGGAAATGAAGAACACTTTAGTAAGCCATAATAGTAGAATCACACAGGTAAAGAACCATATAAATCAAACTTGAAGACAAATTACAAGCCAGCACTGATGCAGAAGTCAAAAAAAGGGAGGAGAGAAAATAATGGAAGAAAATATAAGTTTCTTTATGATCAAAGACAAGAGAAAATATCTCCGAACTACAGAATACCAGAAGGGGAGAAAAAAAGGGAAAAGAAAAGAATAAGTCATCAGAGAGATAATATCAGAGAATTTACCCATTCTCTGTAAAGAGGTACTGTATAAATCCAAAAGGCAAAAAGAGTGCCAAACAAAATAGACCCTAACAGAACAGCACCAATACATACAGTAGTACTCCAAATAGCAAAAAATAAAGAGAGAAACAAACTCTTTAAAACAGTAAGAAAGAAGAAAAAACTTAGAATAAAGGAAAGAACATAGAATCAAATCAGATCACCAGATCGCTCTTTTGAAACAATATTGGCAAGAAAAGAGTATAAAGACATAATTGGGGGCCAGAGAGATAGCATGAAGGTAGGGCAGTTACCTTGAATGCAGAAGAATGGTGGTTTGAATCCTGGCATCCCATAAGGTCCCTCAAGCTTTCCCGAAGTGATTTCTGAGCATAGAGCCAGGAGTAACCCCTGAGCACTGCTGGGTATGACCCAAAAATTAAAACTAAAACAAAAAACAAAAAGACATAATTGAATTACTGAATGAAAGAAATTTTCAACCTAGAGTCCACTAACTAGCAAACCTCTCATTTATATGTGAGGGAGGAATAAAGCATTCTCAAAGAACTTGCAACATTCAAACTAACCAAACTCACACTAAACGAACAACTCAAAAATTAATTATATAAACCAAATACCTAATTGTAACGGCAACAACTATATACAATATGATAACACAACAGCCCTTTCTGTCAATAGTTTCCTTAAATGTCAATGGGCTAAACTCTCTCATCAAAAGTAATTGAGTAGCAGGTTGGATCAGTAAATGAAACATCCATTTGCTATTTGCATCAAACACACTTAAAATATTAGTATATATACAGAATCAGAGTAAAAAGATATAAAACAATTATACAAACTACAGAAAAACAAGCAAACTAAAAGCTTGAACAGCTATACTTATATCAGACCAAATTGCATTCAACCTCAAGAAAGTACTCAGAGAAAAGGATAGAACAATAGACCAAGAAGTTCTAGATATAATACACATCAAATGCAGGGTCAACAGAGTTTCTAAGGATTTTATCACACAACTAAAAGAACATATGGACAAAAAAATGATAGTGGGTGATTTCAACACACCACTCTCACCATTGGATAGTAATTTACAGAGGACTTAAGAGCCCAAAATGAGAAACTAGAAGATCTGGGACTAATAGATTTATACAAGGCCTTTCACCAGCAAAAAGCTTCATATTCATTCTTTTCAAATATACACTAAGCATTCTCTAGAATAGATCACATTTTAGGACATAAGTTTAACTTACAAAAATTAAAAAACACAAGGATCATACCAAGCATTCTATCAAACCACAGTGCCACAGAGATAGAGATTTATTGTAAAAATGAGGGTGTGAAGAAATTCTAACATCTGGAGAATAAACAACATGCTGCTCAATGACAGCTGGATCAAAGAGGAAATCAAAGAAAAAATAAAGGGATTCTTTAAAACTAATAATAATGAAAGAACAAATGACCAAAATCTATGGTACACAGCAAAAACCGTCATTGGGGGAAACTCATAGCAATACAGGACTTCATAAGGAAAGAAAAAAAAATAAAATCAACAACCTAAAGGCATACTTTAAATATCTGGAATACCAACAACAAAGGGTCTCAAACACAAGTTGCAGAAAAGAAATATAAAACTCAGAGCAGAAATCAATGATATAAAACAAAGTTAACAATAGAAAGAATCGAGAAAATCAGAGTGGAGGAGAAGAAACACATATATGAAAAGATAAGGAATCAGGGCTAAGAGGTCTTAGTGCATTGATGGCATTACAAAAAGGTCAGAACTAAATATACAAGCCAGTGTCAATAGCAATGAAATCATGTGACCCAAATTTTAAAAATCAAAATTTAAATGGGCCTGTTATGCTGGCTGGCTGTAGGTCAGGATGGTGGCATGGGATGTACTCTGGGAAGATTGGTGGAGGAAGGTCGACACTGGTGATGGGATTGGCCCTCATTCCTTGTATGTCTGAAACTCAACTATGATAACTTTGTAAATCACAATAGTTTCAATAAATTATTTAAAAAAGAATTATTATTTAGATACCTGTATTTGATTCTTAGAACACTTCCTGCTTTCTCTTTCTTCTCCTCAGCTATTTTGAGTTGTGAAAATCCACCCAGGTTTAATTAGGACTCACCTAAATTTAATCAATGTAGGTATTCTTAACAATGTCAGCCCTACCCCTCAGGTTACTGACTTTTGTTCTGTTAATGTTTTGTTAATTTTGGCTAATAAAAACAGCAGAGAGGTATAGGAGAAAAGTGGCTGGTTTAGCTCCATCTAAGAGGCAGCTCAACACCCTGGACCTATGCCCCCTCATCTCAGGAATCCATCTGTTTGCTGTGTGACATCCTTGCTGCTGACTCCTTCATTCCAGAGTATGAATGAATACAAGATAAAATCAACAACCTAAAGGAACACTTTAAATATCTGGAAAACCAACAGATTCTGGGAATCTGGAAGCCCAAGTGATCTCAGAAAATGCTGTCTAACATTGTGAACATTGATTGACTTTTTGATTTTTAACATTTTTTGGGATCAGAGCACAGTTTGCATAGGTTCTGAGTGTCTATAGGAACCATACAGGGAGAGCTTAGGCCAAAACACTGTATCAAGTATCCAAGAGCCTCTAGCTAGTGTTTATATTCTAATTTCTCTATTTCCTGTCTGAGATCTTGGCCAACTCCTTAAATCTTTTTATGCCCCATTTACTTACTTAAAAAAGATGGCAACTAGGGAAGGAGAGTGTTGTTCAATAGTATTTATTTCTATCAGAGTAGATTTCATTTAAATTGAATTTAATAGAATCTAGTGCTTATAGTTCCATTTTTCCTTAGTAAGTTAACATTGTTAGTTTAGGACTAGAGCAGTAACTCTAACAAAACATCAATATTCATGACATTTTCCTTGGTTTTTTGAAAGCAGATGTATAATTTTTGTACTCACAATCTCAAGATTATTTATTCAACTATAGATATTCATATTCTAGAAAGAATGAGGGGAGGAAAGGCAAAATATCAAAATCTTCTTGGAATCATTTTTCATATTATTAGGTGATGTAAAACTATTTAATAGGAAACTTGTGTCTGCCTCATTGGATAGAATTACTCTCATCACCAGACAAGAGTGGATATGCTTTGCCAAAAGAAAATAATGGTATTATTTTAAGGGAGAAAAAAATAGAAATCAGCCAAGCAATTAGCATATCCTATCTGGTGGTATGCTAGTTATGGATACAATCTATTAATTAGAAAAATTATAGTTAAAACAAATTTTTGTTTTTGGGCCACACTGATAATGCTCAGGGGTTACTCCTGACTATGCATTCAGAAATCACTCCTATCTTAGGGACCATTTGGGACACCAGGGTATTGAACCCAGGTCCATCCTGGTCAGCCACATGCAAGACAAACAGCCTACTACTGTGCTATCGGTCTATTTATTAATATATTATTAATCATGATTTATAATACTGTTAATGCTAATTTTATGCATCATCATTCCAACAACACATACACCACCAGTGCCCATTTTTCTCTTCGAAAGTTCCAAAGCCTTCTCCTTCAATGCCTCATTCCTCAAATTACTTAATTCTATAAGAGTAAGAACCAGATGATTCCTACTGTGTGCTTTGGTACTTGGCAGAGATAGCATAGAGGTAGGGCATTTGCCCTGCATGCAGAAGGACTGTGGTTCAAATTCCGGCATTCCATATGGTCCCCTGAGCCTTCCAGGAGCGATTTCTGAGCATAGAGCCAGGAGTAACCCCTGAGCGCGGCCGGGTGTGACACCCTCCAAAAAGAATGAGAACAGATAAAAATAGAAGTCTTTGATAAGTTCAACAGAAACAACATAAAAATCGTTGGAGTCCCAGAGACCCAGGAAGAAAATCCCCAGAAAGAAGCAACAGTCAATGACATCATATTGCAGAGAAACTCCCAGAGCTAAAAAGTGCATGCAATCAAATCATGCATGCCTGAATAGTACCAACTAAAAGAGACACGAAGAAAAACACCCAAGATACATTCTTTTTTGGGGGAGTGCTACAGACAGAAAATCAGCCTTAAAAGAAAAACTAAAAGGTCTACTTTAAGACAAGAAAGACCAACAAACACTCAAATTCCTGTATAACAATGACATTAAATTCTGTGACAATTATCTCTCTCAATGTCAATGAACTAAATGTACCAGTTAAAAGAAATAAAGTGGCAAAATGAATCAAAAAGCTGAATCCAACATTTTACTGCCTACAAGAAAGTAACTGAATAGTCAGAAGAAACTTGACTCAAAATTAATGCTTGGAGAAAAAGCATCCAAGCAAATAATTTTCTTTAAAAAGCTGGAGTAGCCATATTAAAAACATATGATACAAGCTTTAGACTCAGAAAAGTTATAAGGGACAAAAATGGACATTTTGTAATAATCAAGTGATATGTACATCAGGAAGAAATCACCTCCTAAACATTTATGCACCCAATGAGGGACCAGCAAACTATTTAATATTTAATACAAATATTAACAAATCTGAAAGAAGACATTAATAGCAACAATAGAATCTTCAACACTGCCCTGTCACCCCTTGATAGGTCAACCAGACTGAAACCCAACAAGAATATTCTAGCTCTGAAAAGAGAAATGGAAGAAAGTGGCCTATCAGATATACACAGGGCACTCCATCCCCAGAAAATTGAATACACATTCTTCTTCAATGTACATGGGTCATTCTCCAGGATAGACAACATGCTAGCCCATAAAACATATCTCCATAAAATTAAGAAGATAGAAATCATAAAGACTACCTTTTCAGATCACAAAGCATTGAAATTAAGAAGTGAACTACAAAGGGACATGAAAATTTAAACCTGGAAATTAAAATAGCTCACTACTGAACAACCAGTGAGTCAGAGATGAAATTAAAAAAGAAATTAAAACATTTCTGGAAACAAATGCCAGTGGAGACACAAATTATCAGAATTTGTGGGACACAGCAAAAGCAGTACTAAGAAGAAAATTTATAGCTTTGCAAGCACAGGAAGGAAGAAGGGTCCTACATACATAGCTTAATGACACAACTTATAAAACTAGAAAATGATAAACAAGAAGAAAGAAAAATAGGTAAGCAAAAGGAAATAGCAAAGTGTAGATTAGAAATCAGTGAAATGGAAATAAAAAAAAAGCAATCAGAAAGATTAACAAAATTAAAAGTTGGTTCTTTGAAAAAGTAAACCAGATTGACAAACCATGAGCAAAACTCACGAAGAAAAGAAGAAAAAAAATTTTATTAACTGGATTAGAAATGAAAAGAGTGGGTGGAGCGGTGGTGCAAGTAGTAGGGTGTCTGCCTTGCATGCACTAGCCTAGGATGGACTGTGGTTTGATCTCCCTGCGTCCTGTATGGTCCCCAAGCCAGGAATGATTTCTAGGTGCATAGCCAGGAGAAACTGGGTGTGGCCCAAAATCCAAACCAAAAAAAAAAAAAAAAAGAGAGAAAAAAAAAACAAAAGAAATAAAAAGGGTGGGGGGAATCACTACAGATAGAGATCAAAGGTTAATCTGAGACTACTTTGAGAAACTCTATGCCAAGAAACAGGAAGAAATGGATAAATTCTTGGACTCTTGTAATCTTCCATGATTAAACCAGGATAATCTAGCATATCTAAACAGACCCATCCCTATTGAGAAAATTAAAATAATCATCAGAAGTCTTCCCAGAAACAAAAGTGCAGACCCAGATGCATTCACTAATGAATTCTTTCATACCTTTCAAAAGGAACTACTACCAGTCTTTCTCAGGCTCTTTCATGAAATTGAAGAATCAGGAACACTCCCAAATAGTTTCTATGAAGCTAACATCACCCTGATACCAAAACCAGACAGAGATGCTGCAAAAAAAGAAAACTACGACCAATATCCCTGATAAACAAAGATGCAAAAATACTCAACAAAATCCTGGCTAAAAGGATCCAATGCCTCATCAAGAAGGTCATACACCATGACCAAGTAGGTTTTATTTAAAGATAAGAAGATGGTTTAATATATCTAAATCAATCAAAATAATACACCATAACAACAAAAGGAAAAATATGAACCATATGATCATATCAATAGATGCTGAGAAAACATACAATAAGGCAAAACCGATTTGATAAAAACTTTCAACAAGATGGGAATGGAAGGATCTTTCTCAATATAGTCAAGGCCATCTACCACAAGTTAATGTCAAATATTATTCTCAGTGGGGATAAACTAAAAGCCTTTCCTTTAAATTCTGGTTCAAGACAAGGCTTCCCCCTCTCACCACTACTATACAACATAACTCTGGAAGTTCTTGCCAAAGCAATTAGGCAAAAAGAAAGACATAAAGGGTATCCAGATAGGAAAGGAAGAAGTCAAGCTCTTAGTGTTTGCAGATGACATGATACTATATTTAGAAAACCCTAAAGACTCTACCAAAAATCTTCTAGAAACAATATATTCATATACCAAAGTGTCAAGCTACAAAATTAACACACGAATATCAATGGTCTTCTTATACACCAGTAATGATAGAGAAGAAATGGACATAAAAAACAATTCCACACAAACTCACATATCTTGGAGTCAACTGAAGTCGAGAGGTGAAGGAAAACTTTACAAAGAAAACTACATAACACTGCTTCAACAAGTAAAAGTGTTGCAGGCTAGCTGAGTCAGCCCCTGAGAGGGGCTTCAGGGTTATTTGATAGGAGGATGGGAGCAAGGAGTCAGAAACCAGGCATATGCAAGAATAGATGGAACTGAGTCCAATTCAATGGGAGTTCTGCTTCATATTTAAGCAAATTTATCAATAGTAGGAAGTTGAGTAGATCAAGTGTAACACGTTTTTTGCTATAGAATAAACATTACATGTCAGCATAATCATTAGACAATCATCTAAACGTTATATTGTAAATTCTTTGTCATCAGTTTCATTTACCATAAACAGACACCAGAAAAGTACTTATTTAAAGTACTTATTTCCTTTTGGATATGATTCTTGGTAGCCAACAGAAACCAGAAAAACACTTATTCTTTCTTCTTGGATATGATTCTTGCTAGTCTATTATTAACCAACAAAGTACAATACCATTGTCCATTTAATATTATACCAAAGAGCTATTGTGAAGAAAGGGCAGGTGTAATTAAAAGACCAATCACACCTGTAGCCTAAATAACTGACTAAAAATAGTATTACTGATTCTACCAACTTGGGAAAAATATTATTGTAGATTAGTCTATCAGCTTAGAGTATGCAAGGTATGTCCCAGCAATTCCTGTTTCAATGCAAGGGGCAAAGGCACACAGTTTGTTTTTATTATGTACTCAACATTATTAATTCTCATCATACATTAATGTTTAGTAAGTTCATGGTTCCTATCCTGGCCTAATGCACAATTGGTCTTTTCTCAGCAGTGTCTACCAGGACCACACTCCTTTTTTCAGGGGAGAGGCTGAGCCTTCACCACAGTAGTCCTGCTGGAATCCAGCCATCATGCCTGTAGGCTGGGGAATAAAAGAGGGCACAGAAAATGGAAATACATACCCTGTTCATGGACTGGGAAGATTAACGTCTTTAAAATGGCAATACTACCTGAATTTTTGCACAGATTTAATTGCAAATAAATTTAAATGCAATTTAATTACAATTAAATTTAAATGCAATTTAATTACAGTCCATCTAAGGATACCCTTGACATTCATCAAAAAAGTGGATCAAACATTCCTCAAATTTAGTTGGAACAATAAGCACTCATGAATAGCTAGAGCAACCCTTAGGAAAAGAAATATGAAAGGCATCACTTTCCCCAACTTTAAATTGTATTACAAAGCAATAGTCAATATAACAGCACGGTTTTATAATAAAAACAGACCCTCAGATCAATGGAATAAACTTGAGTATTCAGATAATGGTTCCCAGACATGCAATCAATTAATCTTAGATAAAGGGGCAAGAAACGCAAAAGGGAGCAAGGAAAGTCTCTTCAAGTGGTGCTAAGACAATTTGTCAGCCACATGCAAAAAAGCGAACTCAGACCTCCATCTTACACCATGCACAAAGGTCAAATCCAAAGGAAACAAAGACCTTGATATCAGTCAGACCCAGAACCATAAGGTATATCGATGAAGATCACGTAGGTAAATACTCCATGACACTGAGACTAAGGACACTTTCAAGGAGGAAACATCATTCTCCAAACAAATAGAAGCAGAGATAAACAAATGGGACTATATTAAGCTGAGAAGCTTCTGCACCTCAAAGAAAATAATGACTAGGATACAAATGCCACCCACAGAATGGGAGAAATTATTTACCCAATGCCCACCAGATAAGGGGCTAATATCTAAGATATACAATATACTGACAGAACTTAACAAGGATAAAACATCTAACCCCATCAAAAATGAGGAGAAGAAATGGACACTTCCTTAAGACCCATGAACAAGCGTTCCATATCACTAATCATCAGGGAGATACAAATCAAAACAACAATTAGGTACCATCTCACTCCTCAAAGATTGGCAAATAAAACAAAGTACAAGATATCAATCAGTATTGATGGGGATGTGGAAGAAAGGAATTCTCATTCACTATTGATGGGAATGCCATCTAGTCCAGGTTTATGAAAAAAAAAATGACGATTCCTCAAAAACTGGAAATTGAGCTACCATATGATCCAGCTGTACCCTAGGAACACTAAAAACCAAAACAAAAAGAGTGGTGAGTTTATTTAAAGACATAACTACATTCAAACCTATCATGACAATGGTAATGAGTAAGAGTAGAATGCATATAGGCAAGGTGTGTGGGAGGAGGGAAATGGGGAGCATTGGTGGTGAGAATGTTGCACTGAAGACTGGGAGTGGTCTTTTATGACTGAAACCCAATACAAACATGTTTGCAAGCATGGTGCTTAAATAATAATATTATTAAAAATGAGTAAGAACCACATTATGACATGTTTTTTATAACAAATTTAGAATAAGATAAATCCTGAATATGTATTTGATTGAGACAAGAAAAGCAAACTTTCCAACCTATTTCTTTCTACTTTTGTTTTTGCTACTTTTTTGTTGTATTATTCTAGGAGAAATAATTTTTTTAATTTTTTATTTAAACACCTTGGTACAAACATGATTGTGGTTGGGTTTCAATCATATCAGATGACACCCCCTCCATCACCAGTGCAACATTCCCATCACCAATGACCCAAATATCCCTCCTCCCCTCCCCGCCCCTACCTGTACTATAGACAGGTTTCCCACTTCCCTCATATATTCTCATTGTTAGGAGAGTTCGCAATGAAGAAATAATTTCTTAATATATATTTATTTTCTGGTTTTCAAATTCTTGTAGACATCTCATTTTATAAAATTGTGTCTTTTGGCCTAATATTCTTTAAGGCAATAATAATTCATTTTCTGTATGTGGAATGGTCTATATATAGAAAATATAACACAAAACAGGTGAAAAAATAGTAATGATCCAGCCAAACACCTAGTTGTAATAAAATGAAATTTATTAATATCTAAGGCATCTCTGACTGTGAAATAGGGGCTGAGACTCAAAAAATATCCACAAGACCATATTTTATATAGAAATTTCCCGAAATATTTTGTTATAATCAACAGCATGTCAGAAAACGTCTTATGTAAAGTCTTATATTGTAAAAAGAATGAACATTCTGGTGGTCTTTTGAGGATTTTTTTTTCAAGGAGCATTTCTTTATCCTGTTGAACTTGACTATTTGTATTTGAATACAGCTGAAAACTCACTTTTCTTCTTTCTTCCTATAATTTCGCTTACTTTCTACTCTAAACTCAGTAGTAGCATCTGTGCTGAGAAGACAGATGCTTAGTATTCCATATCATTGCTCATTCCATAAATAGATATGTTATGTGATGCTTCACTTTTAAATTGAGTCTTAAATTCAATTTACCTGAAGGACGCAGGAGGCAGTCCACACTTCCTGCCACCAATGTCCTTAGTTTTTCTCCAGCCTTTCCCCTGTACTTGCCCTAGCCAGCTTCTGGAGCAGACATTTTCTCTCTCTCTCTCTGTTTCTTTCCTCTCTCTCACTCTCTCTATATCCTTCATTTTCCTTTTAGGCACTGTGGTCTGCAATATTGTTATTGAAGGGGTAACATGCATATAACTTTATCTCTTTTCAGCACTCAGTTCTTGTTCAGAGTGATCAGTTTTTATTATTATTATTATTTATTATTATTATTACTATCATTTCATTATTATTATTGTTACAGTGGTCTCTTCTCTGCCCTAACTACCCTAACTCAGATGCTATTTGTGGCAAGTATCTTACCATGGTCCTCCTGGCTCTTGTCTCTATTTTCTCTAGTATGTCTATATTTTAATTTTAACTTAATATTAAATAATTTTAATTTAATGTTTATATTGTCTATATTTTCTATAGTATGGATTTTATTACCATACTATCTTTATTTTTTTGTATCTCACAAATGAGGGCAATTATTTTATGTATATCTCTCTTTCTCTATTCTATTCAGCATAATACTCTCCATATGCATCCACGTAAGAGCATATTTTATGACTTCATTTTTCCTAACCATTGCATAGTATTCCATTGTGTAAATGTATTACAGATTCATTATCCATTCATCGTTTCTCAGACACTTGGGTTGTTTTGACTATTGTAAATGAGTGTATAGGGCTCTTCTGCATAGTGATATTTTGTCCCCCAATTCACAATACAGACCAGGCAAAAGGCCTGGGTTGAGGTGTATAGGGGGTGTATTTACTGTACTTCCTCTTTCTATACAGTCAGTGTAAAGAACATAGCCTGTGATAAGAATTGGGAGGCCTTATCTTTTATTTTCTTTTTTTTTTGATTTTTAATATATATATATATATATATATATATAAATTGATATAAAATCCTTCACCAATGCAACATTCCCATAACCAATATCCCAAGTGTCCCTCATCCTCAGCCCACACTGGCCTGTACTCTAGACAGGCTTTCTACTTCCCTCATTCTGTCACATTTTGTTATGATAGTTCTCAGTGTAATTATTTCTGTGACTGCACTAAACGATCCCTGTGGTGAGCTTCATGTAAGGAGCTGGACCCTCCAGTCCTCCTCTATTTTGTCTCTGAGAATCATTACACAAATGTTTTTCATTTTTCTCAAAACCCATAGATGAGTGAGACCATTTTGTGTTTATCTCTCTCCCTCTGACTTATTTCACTTAGCATAATAGATTTCATATACACCCATGTATAAGAAAATTTCATGACTTCATCTCTTCTGATGGCTGCATAATATTTCATTGTGTATATGTACCATAGTTTCTTTAACCATTCATCTATTGAGGGGCATCTAGGCTAACAGCCTAACAGCCTCATTTCTACTCTTATATCTTCTTAAGTCTTATTGACTGTTAATTCCATGGTTTCTTTATTTCTTTGAACATTTTTAATATTTTCCTTTTTCTAGTTATTTTCAGAGAAGCTATATAGGTGCTACTACTAGTTGGGTCTTCAGAACAACTATCTTCATTTACTAAGCTTGATGAGGTTCTGTGTTGCTTTCCCATTATAACTTTTGCAGTGTGGTAATTTTTTTAATGTGTTGTGGTGGGAATTATTGAGTAGAAGAAATAGTGTGCAGTGTAAATCTGAGTGGCTGCACTCTTCTATCGGTGAACTGACCTGGGGTAGAAATGGGTCTTTTGAGTCAGTAGGGAGACCATTGCAAGTCTGTCTGCGTTAGTTTCTTGGGTCTGTGTGGCTGAATAAAGCACAGCATGAGTGTCTGGAATATATGCCCTGCCCTTCCCAGGGTCCTGGTTCTACTCTTTCCTGAAGAGCACACTGACCTGGGATGTAAACGTCTCTTCTGAGTCAAAGAGGAACCTGCTGCCATCTTTTCTGTCTGCCTCAGTTTCTTGGGAATGTCTGATATGTTTTTTTGTGAACTTCAAAATGAATATTGTGAAGCTAAATAAGATTATATGACATTTGTTGAATATGTTACTTCAAATGCTGTATTTGGGGATTAGATAGGAAGACATAATAAATAAACCATACTACTCAGAATAAAAACTGTGACCATGAATTTAATTACAGTATTCCCATTTTGCTCTTAATATGTGAACTTTAGCAAAGTATGTAAATAAAATATTTGGTTTTATTCTAATACAAGTGCATATCCTATAGGTTTTTGTACCATAAAACATTAAAATATAAGATTTATCTGTAATATAAAAGACTAACATAAATGAAATTTATAAAATATACTATACATAGTGATTGAATTTGAATTACTATGACAACCATAACTTTTGCATACCTAATTTTTCAGATTGAATTTACTTACAAATTAAATGTCACATTACCATAGGTTTTGGCTCTCTCTTTTCTATATAGATCAAAAAGAAAAGTCACACACAAGTATTCCCATTAAATAATCATTTAATTAAATGTGTCTCCTGAAAACATTACAATTTTTCAGGGATCAAACATCTGGGTAGGCACCAATGCAGGAAAAAAATTTCACAGTTAAGGAAGAGAGGAAAATAGAATTAGAAAAGATTTGTAATATGTATATTTTAACCAATGCTCCCAATTTTTTTTACTAGGTTTCTTTCAAATTGAGAGAAACATAAAAAAATATTATAATTTGATTATAAGGACATTTAATTTATTTGTGAAACTCACAAAAGTTTTACTTCTAGATTACTTGAAAATCATTGCACAGCTGTAGGGCATTTGCCTTGCAAGCAGCTGATCCAGGACGGACCACGGTTCAATCCTGTGACGTCCACATGGTCCCTCAAGGCAGGAGCGATTTCTGAGTGCATAGCCAGGAGTAACCCTTGATCAGCACTGGGTGTGGTCCAAAAAAAAAAAGAAAAAAAGAAAATCATAAAATAGAGACATTTTCATTAATTTTGACTTAAGCATATTTTACATTAACTTTATGAAGAGAATGTTTTTCCAAGAACTGCTTTACATATGCTTTTTTTTGAATCTATGCAATTTAGCTGTTTGTTCTTCTGCTTAGCTATATCAAATAAGGTAACAATGTTTGTCCCTTCAACCTCATAATCAGGATTGTTCATTTCTGGTTCTTCTAGTATGCTTATTGAAAATAATCAAATACTACTTTAGTATGGTAAACATATGCCTTTTTAGATTAAAATTTTTATTAATTTAAATAAAATATTATAGTTTTACCATGGTTTTAAATAATGAAAGTGCAGTTTTACACTTCAATATATGTATATGTTTCACCACACCAATCATGAAATTTGGGTTTTCATTACTCTGTAAATGATTCCTTCTAATCATTTTCCCTCCTCCTTTTACCCTAGATAGCAACCATATCTTCTAGAGGTTATGAGTTATTTTTTGTTTGTTTGAAAGTTTGCTTGTATTTTTATCATTGAAATTTAATAAAGAAAAATTTTGTAACTATCTCATAGTGATTCAGCACATTATTTTTTATTTTTTGGGCCATATCTGGTGATGCTTAGGGGCTACTACTCTTGGCTATGTGCTTAGAAATCGCTCCTGGCTTGGGTACCATATGGGACACTGGGGATCGAACCAAGATCTGTCCTGGATTTCCGCATGAAAGGCAAATGCCCTACTACTGTGCAATCTCTCTGGCCCCTCAACACTTTTTTTTTTGGTTTTTGAGTCTCATTCGGCAGCGGCGCTCAAGGGTTACTCCTGGCTCTACGCTCAGAAATCGCTCCTGGCAGGCTTGAGGGATGATATGGGATGCCAGGATTTGAACCACCGTCCTTCTGCATGCAAGGCAAACACTCTACCTCTGTGCTATCTCTCTGGCCCCTCAACACATTTTTTTAAAAAGGAGTTAGTTAGCTATGACTGTTTATATTCTACACATGATAAAATCTATATGTAATTGTATTTTACTTTTTTATTATACTTAGCAAAATAACTTAAAGTTCTGCATTGCTGCAAAAGGTAGTTTCACCCTTTTTAGTAGCTGAGTAATATTTCATTTAACAGATGAAATTTTTATTCAATCTACTGAAAATAATTACTGAGTTAATCAGGATACAAATTACTATACATTACTTTTCTGCATTTTTATATACAAACTACATTAAAGTAATGGAAATATATTTAAATCCCATTTAAAGTTATATCTAAACTTGAGAGTATACCAAAGGAGAAACTTTATACACTGAAAACTATTTGACACTACTAAATGAAACAAAACACAAAGAGGAATGAAAAGACATCCTCTATTTATTAACTGGAAGCATAAATATTGTTAAAATGAATAGCTTTGTTAAGCAATCTACAGTTTAATGTCATCCCTATCAAAATACTAATGCATTTTAAAAGAGAACAAACAATTCTAAAATATTTATAGTTCATAAAATACCTTGAATATCTAAAGCAGTTTTGAAAAGAAGAAAAATGGAGGCCACATGCTTCTGATTTAAGACTATATTTTCTGATTTCAGCAGTAATAATTGATACAATATTATATTAGATTAAAAATAAACAAATGAACTAGAACACAGAACCATAAACAAGCTCTAGTATGCATTAATAGCTATGATAAATAAATCAAGACAATAGCATAATTACAAAAATGGACATGTACTTAACATGTTCTATAGATTAATTAAAACTCCTATCAATATATCAATATCATTTTAAGAAAAAAATGAACAATTAAAATTATGAACAATAATTTAAAAGAACATAAATAGCTAAAACTATTACAAGCATAAGAAAAAATGTGATGCTGAAAAAAATAGGCATATAACAATGGAATAGAATAGAATACCCAGAAATAATAACCATGTACAGACTTCTGATCTATGATAAATAAATCATATTCATACAATGGAACAAGGAAACTTTTTTAACAAAAGGTATGGGTAAACCTGAATTGTTAGTTTTAAAAGAGTGAATTAGAACTCTAAGACAATGCATACAAATGCATAAAACTAAATAAAGACTTTGGATATTAGACTCTACACTATCAAATACATGGAATCAAACAGAAGTAATATTCTTTAGAAGTTCAACATCAGATTATTTGGAGATTTAATTTCTATGGCAAGGGAAACAAAACAAAGAATACACAAATTGAACTACATTTAAACAGTAAAAATAATCACTCCAGAAGCAAATGGACTATCATGAAATTTAGGAGTGATATTTGTACACCACACACACATCAAGAAGTGACTAACACCCAACATGTGTGAAGCAATGACATAAACAACAATAAAAGCAGGCAACCTTCCAAAACAGATAAAGTACATGAACAAACATGCTCAAAGAAAGCATTAGACATTGCCTACAGATACATTAAAAATGGTTTATGCAATTTGTTATTAGCTAAACACAGAGATATCCTCTCATGTGGGTAATAGAAATATATGTGAAAAAGATTAGAACTAGTGGTTGTTGAGAATGTGACTAATAGGAGGAACTCTGACAAATAGTTGGTGAGAATATAAATTGGGGAAACCTCTATGGAAAGCAATATGAAGATTCCATGGGAAATAAATATGTAAATCCCATCTTATCCAGCAGTACCACTTCTAGGCATTTCTCCAAAAAAATGAAAATTTATTTGAAAGGAAATCTGCTTGTCTATATTTTTAGCTATGTTATTCACCATAGGATAAAAAATCATGGAATCAACCTAAATGACATTTTGTAGATGGTCAGACAAACTGTTTATGGTGCAAGCAATGAAACAGACAAGAGAAGGAAAAAAATCCCAGTCAAAATTGCTCCTCAAAATACCCAAATACAGAAGAATTGTATGACTGAAACTCAATCATGAAAACTTTGTAACTGTATGGTATGGTGATTCAATTAAAATTTTATTAAAGAAAAAAAGTCAACAATGAACCGAATACAAAGACTTCCCACAGATTAGGAGAAAATATTTTCACATCTTTTGTCAGTCATCTGACAAAGGGTTAATTTTCAAGATATAAAGCTTCTGTAAAAGTTAAGCAGAAATATCATTAATTACCCGTACAAATATGTGAAGAAATGAATTCTTAATGAAGACATACAGATGGTCAAGATGTACAGTAATTTCCTGCATATAACAACTTTTGAAACAAAAAAAAGTCAACCGAAAATCGGGGGTCATCTTATACGCCGAGTATATCCGAAAAATGTTTCAATATGCCACTAAACAAAATTGTCTGAATATTGCCACAAAACGAATTTTTAACTCAGTCCTGCAGCAATCACTGCTCGGACCACCTCTCCAACTCAGCCAATCCAAGCAGGCTTTTTATGCATGCAAATTAGACAATGTTCTGGACCCGAACCTACACTGTCAAAAGTCTGCTCAGACTGGCCAGAGTCAGAGAGGAAGTCTATTACAGTATAACCTTTGAACCTTTGCTTGTTGTGATTGGCTCACTGTGGTACATACAGTTGCAGCACAGGAACGTTCTATCTGCTACAGAGAATATAGGCCTAAACCTATGTTTTAACTGCAAAATTAGGGGGTCGTCTTATACACCCGGTCATCTTATATACTGGAAAATACAGTATATGAAGCTATACTCTACATCTATTATTATTAGAGCAATGCAAATCTAAATAGTGAGGTATCACTTCACAGCAATGAGACTGGTACACATCACAAAGAAAAAACCATCAGTTTAGATAAGGATATGGGGAAAAAGAAACCCTCATTCACTGCTGATGGACTGTTAACTATTTCAGCCCCTTTTGGGAAACAACATGGATATTTCTCAAAAAGCTTACTAATTTACCAACAATTTTATTTCTTGGCATCTGTTGGAAGGGCCCAAAAGCTTATGGGTGTAGTCCTTCTAGAGGCTCTCAACCTCAGTTTGAGAGAGGACAGAAAATAAAGAATTGAAATACCACAACGATACAAAAAGAAATATCGAATAAAATATCCAGTGAGCACTACAGCACTAAAGGCAAGCACCACTTAATAGTCTCGGTCCTGGAATAAAACCATGCCAGAGCGCAAAAAGAAAGAAAGGTGAAATAACATAAAATAAGATTGGGGATATCAACTTCAATATCTACAAAGTTGTTTATGGTTGAGTTTCAGGCTTAAAATGTGTGTCACCCTTCACCACAAACGTTTCTTGCCATCTATGTCCCAAGTTTCCATCCCTCTACTCCCTGCCTGCCTCTTGGGCAGGGATTTTACTCTTTTCCTCTCTCCCCTCTTTTTTACTTTTAGATACTGTGGTTTGCACTATTGTATGTATTTTAAATATTTTATTGCAGCCACTGTCATTTAAAAAGTTCTTTATAATTAGGATTCATACATAAAATGTTTCAGGACCAATCCCACTACCAGTGCTGACCTCCCTCCACCAATGTTTCCAGAGTGCATCCCATGCCATCATCGGTGTCTGCAGCCTTCAACCATAAAAGTTTCAGTTTAAGTTTTGATTGTTGAAGTTTGGGTCTCATTATTTCATTGTTGTTGACTTTGGCTTGTATATTTAGTTCTGACCTTTTTAATACCATCAATGCCCCCTGAGGTTTCTTAGCCATTGGTTTGCACTATTGATAATGAAGGGGTAAAGTGCATATTTCTTTATCTCCATTCAGCACCTAATTCTTGTCTAGAGTGATCAGTTTCAACTGTCATCGTCATAGTGGTCCCTTCTCTGCCATAACTGCATTTACATGCTATTTGTGGCAAACATCCTATCATAGATTGGTCCTCCTGGCTCTCATCTCTATTGTCTCTGGATTTTATTATCATACTTTTTTTATTTCACAAATAAGTGAAATTATTTTATGCCTCTCTCCCTCTGACTCATTTCATTCATCATAATATATATGTCCATGTATAAAAAATTTCATGACTTCAGTTCTCCTTACAGCTGCATAGTATCCTACTATGTAGATGTACCACTCATCAGTTATTGGGCATGTGCATTGTTTCCAGATTCTGGCTATTATAAATAGTGCTGCTATGAACATGAATGCAGAGGGCTTTTCTGGTTTCTAAGGTATATCCTTTGGAATGGAATTGCTATTCATATGGAAGCTCATTTCTGTTTTTTGTTTGATGGTTGGTTGGTTGGTTTTGGATTTTGGGCCACACCCAGTGACTCTCAGGGGTTACTCCTGGCTATTCTCTCAGAAATCACTCCTGGCTTGGAGGACCATATGGGACATTGGAGATTGAATCGAAGTCCATCCTGGATCAGCTGCGTGAAAGCAAACACCCTACCACTGCGCTATCACTCCAGCTCTCGGTTTTTTTTTTTTTTTTGAGTAATATCCAGGTTGTTTTCCAAAAAGACTGGACCAGTCAGCATTTCCACCAGCAGTGAATGAGAGTCCTTTTATTTCCACATCACACCAGCACTGATTATTCTTGTTCTTTGAATGTGTACCAATCTCTGTGGTGTGAGATATCTTATTGTTGTTTTGATTTACCTCTCCCTAATGATTAGTGATGTGGATTTTTTTCTTGAACAATTTGGACATTGTATTTCTGAGAAATATATTTTCTCTGAGGAAATATATGTTCATGTCTTCTCCTGTTTTTGAATGGGGCTAAATGTTTTATTTCTAGATATACAATGCCTTGAGTAGTCTAAGTATCATAGTCAATGTTTCATTTGATTTGCAGTATCTTCTTAATTTAACATAGTCCCATTTGTTTATCTTTGGTTTAAATTGCTTGGCCAGTGGTGTTTCATCCTCAAAGATGCCTTTGGCTTCAATGGAGTGTTTTGCCTACATTTTCCACTTTGTACCTTAAGGCTTCATGTCTGATATCCAGGTCTTTAATCTGTTTTTATTTGACCTTTGTGCATGGTGTTAAATAGAGATCTGAGTTTACATTTTTGCATATCATTGACCAGTATTCCTAACACCAGAGTCATGAAAATTTATTTTTCTATTCTTGCCTGGGCACACATTTGTTTCTCTTAATGTATTCTATTTTTGCTCATTTTATTCAGAAAACTATTACAACATTGGGGTTATTATTAGGGGCTGATTTTCCACATAAATTGAATAAATACTTCAAAGTTACAAAGTAGAAATGGAACTTAAGGTCATTGTGGAATACATAAAAAAGTGAAAGACATTTACCATATGGCTTCAATATATATAGAATTGAATAACTCAAGCAAGCAATTGGTCAAAATACCAACAAACTAATTCCTGGAGTTAGTGAAAACTTTATATTACCAGATGGAATGTGGAGTGACATGAAAGGAATGGGTAGAAAAAAAATGTTGTTGTTTATGGGTCACACCCAGTGGTACTCAATATTTACCCTGGGCTCTGGTCTCAGGAATAAATCCTAGATGGGCTCAGAGAGCCATCTTTTTTTTGCCAAGGTTGAATCCTGGTCAGTCTCATGCAAGGCAAGTGCCCTACCCATTACACGAGCACTCTGACATCCCTGGAACTTTGTGATATTCAGATGAAAATTTATTAATATAGTAAATATTATAGATAGACAGATCTATCAATAGAGAGATATGTGTAAAATTAACTCCCTAAAGTTGCATAATATTGAAAATAATAAATCAAGAATAATATAAATAAAAATAGTATGATTAATTTTATAACAATAAAGTTTCAATAATTTAAACAATCTCATCAGAAATTTTGTTTTCCCACAAGTTATTTTGGAAGTTCTAATGAACAATTTAGGCTCATTATTTATTTAAAGACTATGAGAACACCAACATATATATGCATATATACATATATATTTACATGTACTTTCTTTTTTATTATCAGGAACAATAAAGATGTTCCAGACTAGCTAAAACTGGAAATAACTGAAATGTCCATTGGCAAATAAAAAATAAATATGTGTGTATATGCACAATGGACTATTTTAAAAGCCATATAAAAGATGATACCCTGCCTTCTATAATAACAAATATGCCTCTCTAGCATATTATATTAACTGGAATGAGGCAGAAGGTGAAAGACAAACAGCTTGTGATTCTACTAATTTGTGTGATATTAAAACACAAACAAAAGAAATTAAGTCTGGACTTTAGGAATAAAATAGCAGTCATGAGAATGGAAGGTGAAAATGAAAAAAGAGTTAATTCTATAGTGACAGATACAAATAAGGCTTTAGGCATCAAGCATAATGTAGTATATATAGATATTGATTTATAAAACTGAATACTTGAATCTTATATATTGTAATAAGTCAATGTTACTTCAGAAAGAGAACATTCCTTCCAATAATGGAAATAATAGGAATATCGCTCGATGATACAGTGAAAACCTTGTATTTGGAGGACTAGATTTAATATTTAGTTTTGCAAACTAAAAGAAAAAAGTAAAGAAAACAATAAGAAAGAAAGGAAGAGAGGGAGAGAGATTGCTATAATGTTTAGTCAATATAAGGAAAATGAGAAAGTGCTGGACAGATGCATAAAATGCAAAGAAATCTAAATAAAATCATGATTTAATCTAGGAAAGAAAATTGAGATATTAGTAGAACTCAATGAGGGAACTTAGCAAAGTTTGTAGATAATTTATAAATGCATTACTATATAGACTTAAAAATGGATTAAAATTTTATATTTAAGAAAATTCAAACAAGCATTTTAAAAGCTAATAAGCTATACTTAAATTTTTAAAAATAAATCATTATTACTTATTTCATGAATTCAAAATAAACCAAAAATTTTTAAATAATGTCTGTATTTAAGCACCATAATTACAAACATGTTTGTAGTTGTGTTTACATGTAAAAAGAACACCCCGGCTTTTCTCTGCTGAGCCTGCCTACATTCAAGGACTATAGCCTCTTCAGGACTCATCCGGGTAAGATGTCCCCACCCAAAGCTCGTGGGGCCAATTCCTGCCGTGATTGGGTACCCAGAGACTTTTAAACCACAGCAGCCTTGCTCTCTACCTTTTCTCTGCTGAGCCTGCCTACATCCAAAGACTATAGCCTCTTCAGGATCCACACCCGAAACGCAGCCGCTCTGCTTCGCTTTGCGGCTGCGCTTACTTGTAACACCTGAATTCCATTTCTGTACATTTTAAGAAGCAATCTACAGCCTTGCCAATGGAGTAATTTTGCAGCACACCCCCATATTAACAGAAATCAAGATGGCTTCTCTAATAATCTAAAAAGGAAACAAATAGGTATCCTCTCAAGAAGTTTAGTGTAGAATTATGGAAAATGTTCAGGGAGCTCAAAAAAAAAAAAAAAAGCATCGATAAACTTGACTGGAGCAAAATTAAACATCAAGAAGTTTTGTCAACTGAAATTAGAAATTTTCACACTGAACTAACAGATCAGAAAAACTGAGTTTACCGGGACCCTTATTCCTAGCCTGAGGAGTGCTAGGAGGCTTGACAGACCCCCAGCCGTCCTTGTCTTTTTCCCCTGACTCCAGGCCTTCCCTGGGTGCCAGCTCAGATGGCCAGAAGTGGGTTCAGGTGGACTCTTAGTGGTCCTCAGGCTTCCCCCTTTCTCCGTACTCCATGGGGGAGGTGCATGGGGAGGAGGGCAGGCAGACATCTGGCTTCCGGTTTCCTCTTTGATTCTGGAGACTAGCTCTTGCCAGGTATGGGGTTTGGGGAGGCCCCATACCAGAACCTTTCTCCCTAGCCTGGGGAGTGCTGGGAGGCTTGGCAGGCCCCCAGCCATCCTTGTCTTTGTCCCCTGACTCCAGGCCTTCCCTGGGTGCCAGCTCAGATGGCCAGAAGTGGGTTCAGGTGGACTCTTAGTGGTCCTCAGGTTTACCCCTCCCTCCGTACTCCAGGGGGGAGGTGCATGGAGAGGAGGGCGGGCAGACATCTGGCTTACGATTTTGTCCTTGATTCTGGAGACCAGCTCTTGCCAGGTATAGGGTTTTTCTCCCCTGGACTTCAGTCTTTCCCTGGACACCAGTCCATGTGGACTCTATAGGGGTCAACAAGCTTTCCCCCTATCTCTCCCTACACTAATGTGAATGCACTCTGGGAGGAGGGCAGGCTGTTCTAGCACTGGTTTATATTGGGACAGTCAGTGGAATTTTTTTCTCTTTTTTTCATATTGATACTATGGTGAGCATATATTCTGTATATCCATAATATCCATCTTGTATTGGGACCTTGATACTGCCCTACAAAGCTCATTTCTAATATTTTACTGCCTCAGTCCCAATCCTTACTTCCCCCGATCCTCCCATGTAGGTGCAGCTAATGACATGAAGCTCACCACATAGAATGATAAGTGCAGTTAGAGAAATAACTACACTGAACACTAGCATAACAATGTGAATGAATGAGGGAAAAAGAAAGCCTGTCTCGAGTACAGGTGTGGGTGGGGTGGGGAATAGGTAGATCTGGGAAATTGGTGGTGGGAATCCTGCACTGGTGAAGGAGGGTGTTCTTTACATGACTATAATCATACAAGTACAATTATATTTGCAATCACGGT
This sequence comes from Suncus etruscus, assembly GCF_024139225.1. Taxonomy (NCBI): domain Eukaryota; kingdom Metazoa; phylum Chordata; class Mammalia; order Eulipotyphla; family Soricidae; genus Suncus; species Suncus etruscus. The sequence goes on from NC_064850.1 coordinate 78,725,198, forward strand.
GTTTAAATAAAGATAATTAAAAAAAAAAGAACACCCTGCCTTCACCAGTGCAACCTTCCTACCACCAATGCCTCCATCTACCTTATCCATCCCCCCACCCACTTCCTGTATTCGAGACAGGCATCCTACTTCTCTCACTCATTAACATTTTCATGATAGAAACCAAACAATTTTGAAGAACCAGGCATAGAAATTTTTCCTACCAAGAAGAAACTAAAAAGAAATTTGTCCTACCGGGTTTTCAATACTTTTATTACAAAATCATTGGAATATCTACAACATTATATTTTTCAAACATAGCCATATAGATGAATTATTTGCAATAAAGAAATAAATCTCAGCAAGTGTGCTATATAACAGTGAATGTCAAAACTAATATTATAGATAAATGGTAAAATTACATTTTTCAATAAATACAGTAGGCAGTTGGTGACCCACATATTTAAACACTAAACTAGCAAAATCTGAATGTCTAAGACATCATTTCATTTTTACAATTTCAAAATTTTTATTATAACATCATCATTTATCAAGTTGTACATAGTATGATTATTCCAAGAATTAAATATTCAAACACTATTCCACCACCAGTATCTTCTTCCTTCTACTAGTGTCCTCAGTTTCCCATCTGCTACCCTAGGCAGGCACAAAAATATTTACTTTATATATATTTTTATGATACAAAGGTGACACTTAGATTTATCAATACTTAGATCAATAAGGGTCAGTTTTAATAATTGTTACATCTCTCAATGGTGTTACTAAAGTCATTGTCTAAAGATTTACTATGTTATGGTTGGTTCTGATGTTCAGTTATGAAGTTGGTCTAAATTCGACTACCTGGGGAGAGTAACCATTTTCTTTTAGAGTACAGGAACTAGATAGCTTTTCTGCCAGGAAGATAGCAGGTGTGGGAGAAGGCTGTTGGGTTTTCCAGTGGTAGTGTATGTCTGGGGAGTGGACAAAGGGAGTCTTGGCCTGCCTCCATTCAGAGAATACCCTAGAGTTTTCAGCTTGTAGTCTGGTTCTAACTGAGAAGGTTTATATGTTAAAATTATTTGAGTTTACTCATGGAGTTGGACTGTTTCTGACAGAAAGTGCTGGTGTGCCTGTTGGCTGCTGTATCTTCATGCAGAAAAGAGAATCTACCCTTATCCATTCTGATAAGGCCCTGGTGTTTTCAGCCAGGACCAGACTTCCTGAGAAGAGTTGGCAGCCATCATTTAGTTTTGGAGTTTCCTAATATACCATTTGATGTCCAAATTTTAACCAGGATGACTTAAGAAATTTGATACAAAGGCCAAAATTTAAAACATACTAGAGAATCAAATAGATGAGTATATATTTATATCTTGATGTTGGGAATGATTTCTTAAAAGAAAGTTCCACAACAGAACACACAAAGAAAAATGTTGCTAATTAAAAATAACTTAAATTAAGATGTATTTTGGTCACTAACTTGCTAAAGAAAACAAAGGCAAGTTAAAAATGAGATGCTATAGTAATATGACAAAGTATCTAATAAATACTTGTACACAACACATAGGCTGACCTTTATATGAATAAACTCATATACTAATGGAATATAAATAAATATATGTGCTTTGTGTAAAAACAGAAACAAAATATTAATTAAATTAGACATGTAAACAAATGTTTAACTACATTGGCATTTAGTAATTAGTTTAAAATAACATTGATCATGTTGATAAAAATTTATAGTTTTACAATGCTAATGTTGAAAAAATTAGTATTTTTTCTGAATTCTCATTTATAATATGGTAATTTAGCATTATCCTATGAAACTTAGGATGCACATATAACTAGTATAGACATATTATATATACCCTAAAATAATTATTTATTATTTATTTTAGTAGACATATAGTTCATAATGTTCAAAATAAAGAATGTGAAATACTTATGATTAAAGCATATCAAGTTTTAGTATATTTACTTTAATATCATAAAGCTGAGTATAACAGTTAGAAAGAATGAGGGGACTAAAGAAATAATTTAGCAAATAGGGCATTTGCCTTGCATGCAGTTAATATGACCCCCCAAGTATGCCATCAGGAGTGAGTCCTGAGTGCAGAGCCAGGATTAACCACTGAGCATCCCTGTATGTGTCCCCAAAATCAATAATTTAACAAATGAATAAAACTGATTTCTGAATGACAGAGTAGTACACCCCAGACAAATTATTGGTAAAAACTGATAAAAATTTAATGTCTGAAAATAGTCCTCATAGATTTAACATATGAGAAAATAGTTACTCAAGATAACAGATTAAATCTCAATAAGAATCCAAGAAATATATGAGAAAAATGACAGCATTATTAAATCTACTAAATTACATATCTCAAAATGAGAGGTTGGTTTTTTGTCTCTCTATACTTTGGAAGTCTCGGCAGCCACATCCATACCCCACAGCTGCCTCCATGTAACCCTATGGCTCAGCTCCACAGATTCAGAAGCCTCTGAGTGTGCAGCCACATAAGCAGCTATGCAGCACCTAAAAATTCTTCAGTACTGACATCCCAGTAGGAACACATCAAATTAGAGATAGAAGTAGCACAGAAACCACCTAAGCTCAATAAGCAAAAACAATAGCATGATTAATTGGCAACACTCAGCTTAGAAACCTTTAAACAATGATTTAATGACCTCAAGTTGAGAGAACAATTTTCATTAATTTCTCTTACTGAAGATTTTTCCCGATAATTAGCTGTAACAAGCAAAAAGTAATAAATTATTTTGTGCCTCCCAACGGAGCAGGCTTGGGGAATGCATGGGAAACTGGGGACAATGGTGGAGTGACTGTTGCATTAGTGATAGGATTGATATTGTAACATTGAATGCCAGAATCAACTGTACTATGAATAACTCTGTAAACTATGCATTTAAATAAAGTATTTAAAATGAATTAAAAAGTGAATGTCTTGTACAAAATTGACTATGTACAGAGTCAATTATTATATTTAAATATAATAATATCTATAACATTGGAAAATTTGGAGTAATAACAGAAATACCCTCAACATAATAAAAACATATATACACTGGAAAAGCTTAAAGTTGACATCTTATTTCATGGTAAAGTTCTGAGTGTTTTTTTTTTTTTAAGATCAGGAAAATGCACGCACGCACACACACACACTCACACACATACACATACACAAACACACACACATATGATCGGGAACAAGACCAGGTCATCCATTTGAACCAATTATATTCAAAATTGTATCAGGAATTCTAGTTAGAATAACTAAATATGATAGCAGATAAGGGATCCAGAATACTTCCACTCAGCCACAAAACTATAGAGCCTCCATAGAGGAGTAGGTGGTCAACAGGCCTTTACTCCAACCTGTAGGGCCAGAAATGTGCACGCACATAAGTCAACAATCAATCAAGGCTCATAATGATCCAGTCTTTGGACACCTGAAAGGGGATTGATTCCTATTCACTTAAACCAGGATAACGAAGCACAGGAACTCATGTTAAGGGGTGATATCAAAAGCTTATTTAAGGGGAAGGAGCAATAGTACAATAGGTAGGGCATTTGCCTTGCACATGGCTTACTGGGCTTCAATTTCTGACACCACATGTTACCTGGAGCCCGGCAGGAGTAATTCCAGAGTGCAAAGCCAGAAGTAACCCCTGAGGACCACTGAGTGAGGCCCCCCAAATGAAAACAAAGAAAGGAATCTAAGTAGACACATAAAAAATCATCTCCCTGATGATTTCTTCAGAGAGTTTAGTCACTTCAGAGTGATACTGTCTAAAGTCTTCATTTAACTGAAATAAACACACAATAGAAGAGAGCTCAACAATGAAAGAGAAAGTATAATAAAACTTCTATCAAAAGTGTTAAGATAGAGGGCATAGTAGAAGAACTACAAAAATCATAGAGGGGATAAGTAACCAACTTACAGAAATAGTAGAACATATTAGTTTGCTTAAGGACAAAATGCAAAAAATATATCCAAAAGAAAAGAAGAAAACAAAATGTTAAAAAAGAGGGATCTATAGGATATCCATTAAAGAAAGAATGTCTTGGATCTGGAGAGATAGTATAATATAGTGTGTGTGTATGTATATATATATAATATATATGCACACATATATAATATATACTGTGGATGCATCATACTATATTATAGCATATAATATAGTGTACATATAAGCAATATAATTTATACATAATATAATATGATAATGATACATAAATAATATAATATAGTGTATATAAATTATATATAATGTAACATAATATAAACAATATAATAATATAACAAAATAATATAATATAGTAAATAAATAATATATAGCATATTAAATAATATAATACATAGGAAAAACTATAGTGAAGTATATATTATATACAGTATAGGGTGCATAACTTGCATGCAACTAACTAGACTTCGGCCTTGGCACTTCTATGGTCTCCTGAACTCCACTGTGAGTGATCCTTGAGTATAGTCAGGCCTGAAAACAAAACAAGAAAATAAAGGAAGAATTTCTGAATTGTAGGAGTCACAGAAAGAACAAAAAAAAAAAAAAAGAGAAAAGAGAAAAGAAGAAACTATTGTAGAGGAAATTATAGCTCAGATTTTCCTCATCTAAAGTTTTTTACATGCACTCTCATATAGTTCAAAGAGTTCCAAATAGAATTAACCCAAGCATAACTCATGAGTTATAAGAATATATGGAAAACAGCAAAATTTAAAGGAAGGTCACAAAGCCTATAGGACTTTCTCCACAAAATAAAGAACAGCATGTGTAGAGGCACAGGTCTCAAGCAATCAGGGAACCTGTGCAGCTCCCTGGCTATTGCTGCCTGAGAGAAGGAACTTGGCCAGTTCACCCAGGTTAGGCCAAGATCCTGCAGGCAGCTTCTCACTAGGCATCAAAATAATCTCTTATCCTCATAAACTTCCCTCAGACTTCCCTGAAAGTTGGAAAAGACTAACACAGGAAAGAAGCATCTTGAGACTTCAAAAGGTACCATGGTTAAAGCAGTGCAAAACCTTCACCGTATCTTATGGGTGGGGATGGCAATCTTGCAGATCTAATCTGTACTAATCCCCTATATAAAAAACACAAAATCAAGAAAAATCAAGATTTTTAAAAAAATTTTGAATGAACCACAAAATTACCAAGTTCTTAACCAGACTTACAATGAAGATAAAGAGAAAACTTTGATAAATTAAATCAGAAATAAAAGAAATAAATTACAACAGAAACCTCAGACATATAAAAAAGATCATACAAAAGTACAATGAAAAACTCTGTCACTAAATTGTAAAATCTTGGTAAAAGTAGATAAATTTTTAGTGTCTTACATCCTTTCAAGACTATGGTAGTAGGAAGTAGAAAGCTCAAAGAAGCCTATTCTAATAAAGGACATTAAGACAGTTATTGAAAACATCCCCAAGAGCAAAAGTCTAGAGCCTGATGGTGAATTCTCCCAAACTTTCAAAGAAAACCTTCTACCCATACTCAAGTTTTTACAGAAAGTGGAAAAAACAAAAACTCTCCCAAATAATTCTTAGGAATCTAGCATTAATCATCTTGATACCAAAATCTAAGAGATACTCAAAAAATAAACTTAATAAATACTCATGATGGGCATAAATGCAAAGATTCCCCAATAAAATTCTAGCAAATCAAATGAGGACCTAAAGGAATCCAGCATGCTAAAGAAAACATTAAACAAATGCTATTTTCAGATGACATGAAAATGTACACTGAAAGCCAGGAGGATTACATAAAAAATCTCTTAGAATCTGTAATCTGCAGGGTAAATGTTGGGAACTGACTTGTTTGAGGACATTTTGCTGTTCTTTCTGCCATAGCCCAGCTTTTCACCTAAAAGCAATATGCAGTCTTGCTGCAAATTTTTGAGCTAAGAGAAAAGAATGTGCAGCTGCAGGACATAATTTAGCTCTAAGCCCGGAGGAGAGTAAAAACTGCCTGGTACAGTTATCAGAAACTAGGCCCCATTCCTTAAGACCACATTCCGGAGTGAATTAGGCTGTTTTCAATAAGTATATGCTACATTGTCTGTTCAAGATCACTGAGACAAGCACATCTTGCACCATTTCCTGATAGTCAAGCAATTAGGAATGCAGCTAGAAGGACACTAAAAGTTTCCATTGAAACAGCACGTTCAGCATAGCTTGAAGGTCATCCAGCCCCCTAGCCCACTGTCCACTTCGCGCCAAAAGTATGATTGACAGCACCTTTGTACTGCCCCCTTCTCCTTCACTATAAAAGAAGGAGTTGTATTTCAATAAACGCCTTTGAGCAGTGAGATATTGCCTTAGGTCTTTATTATTAACCTCTCTCAGATTTTTTACAGGTGTGGTTGTTCTTCTACTCAGCAAAATAGGAGTGCGGTTGTCTGAGAAGCCTTCCCAGCTAATTCCTGCTGGCCGGGCCCCCCTGGGGGGCTTCTGGACACTGCATTTTGGCGCCCAACGCTGGGCTCGAAGACCACCGCCACACCCCGAACGACTATAGGTCGGCGAGTCCGGAGCTGTTTCATAAATCGCAGGAAATACCTCATCAGGGTAAGCGTTGAAACGAGTTAGCCTTAATCAAAAATTTAAACTGCAGTTTTTTCAGTCGTTCTGATCGCCGCCCCTGATTGGCTTTTGGGGCTTCACCCATAGGATACGCTACCATGGGGGTTTTCGTTGAGTACTGAACTTAAATTCATTAAATATATACAGTCTGAGTTGAAAGCCAGACATGTAGAGGTTACCAAAAAAGATATTTGTAATTTTTTAATGTTTGTTCATGATGTTTGCCAGAAATCTAGTGTTCCTGGGCTCCCTCTCGCTCTGACTCTGTCTCTCAGTTTCCTTCCTCTTCTGACCCTTCATCTTTACTTCTGCCGCTGCACCCTCTGTGCAAAATCCTAAACAGCCCTTCACTTCCCTAGTCTCAGCTCCGTCCCTGTTCCACCAAAACCTTTACTCCCCTCACCACCCTCCCCTCCTTAGCCAGCAATTGCAACAATACAAAGCCTTTAATTAAAAAAGCCACACAGCTGTTTCAAGCCGTGTGACCCCAGCCCCTTACACGCTCTCCTGCTTGAAATCTATTGGGGGCAGCGCTGTCTCCCCCGCTGAAAAGCTGAACTCTTGCAAAGTTAACTTTTTCTCCACAGTAAAATCTTTCCTTCCAGCAAGCAAGCACACATTCTAATCTCTGAGCTCATCGCTGGCTTCACCTTAAAGGGACAGCGCCCATTTTCCAAATCCCAGCTTAAACCCGGTTCCACACGTGGCAACAAACTTTTGCTACTCCCCCCACCCCTCTTGGCCATGCTGCCGCTTCAGCAAAATTCAGCGAGCAGGGCGAAAACCTCCCATCCCTTACTATACAAATGCCTATCTTCCCTCAGGCTTTTATAATTGTCTCTCTGGTGCTACAAATGTTCCTTTTTCCTGAGTTGGGATGCCTAAGTTGAAATGTTTTTCTAAATATAAAGGCCACAGTTGGTAAAATTAAATGTGTTACAAAATGTCATAAATATAAAGTTTGTAAAGTGGTTCAGGTCATGGGCATTTTTTAATAGTTTAAGCTCCTTAATCTGCGTTTAAATAACATTTTGTAACATTTTTAACTTTGTTTTTGAGGAATAATTTGTAAATATAACACAGGTGTCTTTCTTACCTCTGCATTGGGAAAAAAAGCAAAACTCCTTTGTTAAAATTACTGCACATGTTTAGAAAGTTAATTTTTTAAAAACTAAAATAATACAAGTGAGCAAAATAAGTTGGTCAGCTTTCCTTAACAATAATGTGTAAACATTCCAAAACTCTAAGCTAAGCCTAAGCTCTTTTGAATGCATATAAATATAGCAAAATAGCATTGCCATTTGAAAAACTTAAACCAAATAATCTAAACCTTAAAAGTGGTTAGGCAGTTCAAATAGTGGCATAAAAGCCATTTCAATAACAAAAACAATATAATAACTAATTAAATAAATTTGTTCATAAATTATTGTTCATAAACTTAAACCTTAAGTAGCTTTATTTCTTTTCTTAATTTCAAGCTTAATTTTAAACTCAAAGGTAAGTACAAATAATTTTGCATTTTCCAAGTTTAATCTTAAGTTGTCTCTGTTCATGTTGTGGTTAGCCCTTTTTAAAATAATATTGTTAATTAGTATCATAAAAGTAACTAAATTTTATAAGCAAATTAACAAGTATTAAAAATAATTTTGGTCTTAAGCTCTAGGTGTGTAAATGCATCAAATGTCTTTAACTATATTTTATAATGTCTAAACATTTTGTTAATTTCGTATCTAATATTTTTTACAAATTATTCACTTTAAGTCTTCAAAGTAAAAACAGTTGTTTTTTAAAGTCAGTTTTTTATACCTTTAATAATCATAGTTCATGCTCTTGTGTTTAATCATAAAAATTTTAACACTTTATTACAGCTGTTTTACTATTCTACTGTAAAACCAATTTATAACAAACCTGTTCCTTTACAGCAAATGATATCATACTTCAAAGTAAAAACTCCTTCTACAGCGCTCATTTTTTAACTGCTAACATTTTCCTTCATGATTTAAACTTCAAATTAAAATTGTTTTAAAAATGTTTTGTGTTAAAGCTAAACCTTAAAATTTATTTTCAGCAGTTCCACTCCAGCTACGTTAACAATTTTTTACAAACATGCCCTCTAAATATTTAAAAGCGCTTGTCAATTTTTCCAATGCAAATTTTGAATAAGTCCTCTTGTCTGTTCATGTGTGTGTGTTATGCGTGAAAGTGGCCACAATGTTGTGTTTCGTGTTTGTTCTGTCTGTCTATTTGTTATTTTTGCATTTCATATAAATACAATTTTTAAAGCCTTATCCATTTTTAAAATTTCAATTAATTTTTTTACCTGGCTTAGTCTCGTCATCTATAAACTGTGAAATCCTGCCAAAAATCCTGTGCTCAGCTAGCTTTGTTCTATCAGCATGGCAAAAAAGGTAGGGGATGGTAAACCCCAAAAATTTCTCAAATGGCCATCAGGAATAACTTTTTCCTGGAGAATTTCTGGACTTTGCAATCCCCAGTTTTTCTGCTGTGTGTAGTTAAGGCCAATACTATAAGGCCAAATGTGGCTAGAAAAAGAAGCATCTAGCTTTAAAATAATAACTAATAAGTTTAAGAAAAATCATTTAAGTTCAGTTTAAAGGCTTTTCAACAATTGGCTATCATTAATTATAAGATTTTTTATAAGTGCTAAAGTCTGGCAAAAGTCAGAAGGCATTCCTGTGGCATTCAAAAATAATCATTTTACCTCCTGCCAAGTTGTTTTCTTATAGACCTCCTACAGCTTCCTGCAGTCCTGTCCTCATTCACTTCAAAAAAGCCTGCCACCCCACCTGCTAGCTGCCATTACTGCGAACCTGTTTCTGACTGACTCCACCTTTGACAATGCTGAATTTGGTACTCTACCTGGCTGTCCTTGATGCCCACTGCCACCAACCACCCCCTTCGCACCAAGTCTTCATTAATTTGTTTGCTCCACTTCACTCTCCCTTGCAAGACGATGACAACACCTCTGGTTCCTTCTCTTCACCCTTTGCTGCCCATGCTGTCCTCCGGACCCCCCTCCTCTTCTCAGCTCATCCTTGTCATGATCAACGCTTCCGCCCTCCGCCCAGATGCAAACGCCTTTGGTACCTGCTATTCACCCACCTCAAACCTCATCCTACAGCTGGTCAACGTCTCCACCATCACCGACCCTGCCTGCTTTGGCAACCTCCTGCCTGTCTCTAACCCCTTCGCTCTGCGATCCAGCCCCAAGCCTCACTTCAGCATCACCTTCAAACAGGTGGTGAAACTTGAACTTTGCCTTTTGGTACCCAATATAATTCCCCCTATTGAAAATTGTAATCAAATTCTTGTCATTAATTCCTCCTTTTAGTTCATAATTGCCCCCAATTTAACGTTTCTTGCCTGTTTCACTGGTTTATCTCCCCCATTGTTTCACATTTGTTTTTTCAGTCCTAAAACTACTGTGTTTTCATTGTTTTAATGCCTAACTTACCTGTCAAACCTGCTCTCACCCTAGCCTTAATCATAGGCCTGGGTGCTACCGCTGTAAGCACAATAATTTATCCATTGGTTCATACTCTAAAATCTGTCAATGCCTTAAGTATAACTGTTGTTAATAATGTTTACAAACTTAAACTAAGTTTACAACACTTAAAGCACATTGTTAAATCCCTAGCAAAGATAGTGCAGCAAAACCACCATGCTTTAATTTGGTTTCCTTTTTTTTGAAGAAAGGGGGAGTCTGTGTAGCCCTTAAGGAACAATGTTGTATTTTTAAAGACAAAACAGGTTTAGTTAGAGATAGCGTTCAACATATTGGTGATGGTATAAAAGATTTTGAAAAACATTTCGATGAAGAACAAGGTTGGTACCAGGATTGGTTTTTCTCTTCCCCTTGGTTCCACACAATCTTGTCCACCGTTGTGGGCCCTCTTATTAGCCTCATGCTGCTCTTTTCTCTTGGCCCATGGATTTTCCGCAAAATTACTGCCTTTATTAAAAACCAGGTAGATGAAAAGGCAAAAACCTCTATTCAGGTTAACTACCAGCGTCTAACCCCGCGTGACTCCTGTGAAAACTTGGCTTTAGTCACCAAGCCGCCTTTCCAGCCACTAAGTTTCCAGGAGATAGAGCGCATAGCTAACAGACGGAGCTCGCTCCGGCACTTGTGCTCTCGGCTGTGGAGACACCTACGACGGGATTAGCAAGGTCCCAGTTAGGGCACGGCCCTAAAAGGCTACAACGCATAATTCGGATCTCTGCGCACACCCACGGCGTTTGTAGCCACCTTTTAAATGCGGCTTTGGCCGTGTCCAACCTGGTCAAACCTTGTATGCCTAAGACACGGTTCTTCCACCCGCTCACGACTTTCCTTCTTTTATTAGAAGAGAAAGGGGGAGATGTTGGGAACTGACTTGTTTGAGGACATTTTGCTGTTCTTTCTGCCATAGCCCAGCTTTTCACCTAAAAGCAATATGCAGTCTTGCTGCAAATTTTTGAGCTAAGAGAAAAGAATGTGCAGCTGCAGGACATAATTTAGCTCTAAGCCCGGAGGAGAGTAAAAACTGCCTGGTACAGTTATCAGAAACTAGGCCCCATTCCTTAAGACCACATTCCGGAGTGAATTAGGCTGTTTTCAATAAGTATATGCTACATTGTCTGTTCAAGATCACTGAGACAAGCACATCTTGCACCATTTCCTGATAGTCAAGCAATTAGGAATGCAGCTAGAAGGACACTAAAAGTTTCCATTGAAACAGCACGTTCAGCATAGCTTGAAGGTCATCCAGCTCCCTAGCCCACTGTCCACTTCGCGCCAAAAGTATGATTGACAGCACCTTTGTACTGCCCCCTTCTCCTTCACTATAAAAGAAGGAGTTGTATTTCAATAAACGCCTTTGAGCAGTGAGATATTGCCTTAGGTCTTTATTATTAACCTCTCTCAGATTTTTTACAGGTGTGGTTGTTCTTCTACTCAGCAAAATAGGAGTGCGGTTGTCTGAGAAGCCTTCCCAGCTAATTCCTGCTGGCCGGGCCCCCCTGGGGGGCTTCTGGACACTGCAGGTAAAAAGTATAGTGGGTTTGGCAATCAATTCAGAGAGATATTTTGCATTATATTAAATAATGATGTTAGAAGAAATGAAAATAAAATACCATGATGTGTAAAAAATTTCAAGAATCTAAGAATCAATCTGCCAAGGAGATAAAATATCTAATAGAAACTATAATTCATGTAAGAATTAAATAAAAGAATATAGAAGGAAATGGAGACATCTCTTTTGCTCATAGATTGGAAAAATCTATATAATTTAAATGACCAACTTACCCAAAGTAATTTATAAAACCAATACAATTTCCATTAAAATTTCCATTATGATTTTCATAGTGTTCTTTAGGGACATAGAACAGATAATTATAAAATTTGTATGGAATCATAAAATTTCCAGAAGAAAAATTTTTTTTTCTTTTTTTTTAAATATAATTTTTATTTTGATCATAGTGGCTTACATTTTGTTGACAATAACATTTTAGGTACATATTTATATAAAATCAGGGGGGATTCCCATCACCAGATTGTCCTCCCTACACCTCCATTTTGTCCTACCTCCCATTTCCTCTTCCCTCCCCCTCAGGGCGGCTAGAATATGTGGTCCCCTCTGTATCTAACCTACTACTTAGTAGTCTTGCATCAGTTTGGTTTTGATGAATTTTTGAGAAAAAATGAGTTATTTTATTCTCAGGCTTTAATCTTTACTAGAACTATAGAAATTAAAAACACAGTGGTAAAAAAAAAAGGCAGACTTTCATCAATAGAATTGATGTGAGATCCAGATGTAAACACTCATATAGAGGAACAAGAAGAGCTCTTTGACAAAAATGCTGGGAAAACATGGTTAACTACATGCAAAAAAAAATGAACTTAGATTCCTATATCACATCTTACATGAAGATGAGTTAAAATGGGTTAAAGAACTTATTATCAAACCTGAATCAATAAAATACATTGAGAAAAATGTAGGCAGAGTTCTCCAAGATCTCAGCCTCCGAGGAATCTTCATTGATCTACAAACTCATTGACAAAGAAAAACAAAACAACAACAAAACAAAACAAAACAAAACAAAAGGACTATGCCAAACTAAAAGACTTCTGGATGGCAAAATGAATGAGCCCCCAAAATAATGCTCTACTGATTAAAAAAAAAAAGTGCACTGTATATCGAAGGGCCATTATTTAAGATATATAGTGCATTCTCCAAACTCAACAGAAAAATGCAAATAACCCATCCTATTAAAAAAAGGGGGGAAAGGATGAACAGACATTTTATTTCCTTTATGTCTACCAAGACATAAAGATGGCTAACAGACACATGAAAAATGTTATCATCTTCATCAATTATCAAAGAAATAAAGATGAAAATGGAAAGGGGTATCATTCACATCAGTGAAAATGATCTATACAAAAAATGGTCTATACGACTGGATACAATATGTGCTGAAAGAGATGTGGTGAGAGCAACTCTCATTCACTGCAGGTGGGACTGTCAAAAGTTTAGCTATTTTAAAAAAATATATAGCTTTGCAAGCATTTATCAAGAAGGAAGAAAAGGCCTACATAAATGACTTAATAGTACAACATAAAATTGGAAATTGAGATTAAAGTATGCAGAATGAAATAAATAATAAAACAGAGTGGTGATTAATAAACTGGACACCCCTAAAACACTCAGGATATCAATGATAGCAAGAGTTGGTTCTTTAAAAAAATAAACAAGATTGATAAACCATTAGCAAGACTCACAAAGAAACAGAACTTAATAAATCGAATTTAATTTCTGAATTAAAAGTGTATGTTATAACAGATAGCAGAGAAATTCACAAGGTAATAAGAGTTTACTTTAAGAATCTTTATGTCCCTCCCACAAGAAAATAGAAGAAATGTATAAATTTTCCAAGGTTGAACCAGGATGAGCTGTAATACCGGAACAGACCCACCACTATTGAGAAAATTGAAAAGGTAATTAAGAGACTTCCTAGGAACAAACACCCAGCCCCAGACAGATTCATTAGTGAATTCTTTCAAACTTTTAAAGAGGACCTACTTTTTCAGGATCATCCAGGAGATTTAAGAAATAGAAACACTTCTAAATAGTTTCTATGAAGCAAATACTTGATACCAAAAGTAGACAGAGACACTACACACACACACACACACACACACACACACACACACACACACACACACACACACACACACAAATATAGCTCGATATGCCTGATGAACGAAGATGCTAATATCCTCAAGAAAATAATAGCAAATTAGAACCCCACTGCTGCAGGGACTGTAGCAATAGCACAGTGGCAAGGCGTTTGCCTTGCATGCAACCAACACAGGACAACACTTAGTGGTGCACAGGGGTTATTCCTGGCTCTGTACTCAAAAATTGCTCCTAGCAGGCTCGGGGGACCACATGGGATGCTGGGGATCGAACACAGGTCTGTCCTGGGTCAGCTGCGTGCAAGGCAAACACCCTACAACTGTGCTCTCACTCCAGCCCCTAAGCTTTTTTATTTTTTCATTTTTTTTATTTTTGCGCCACAACCATTGATGTTCAGAAATCGTTTCTGGCTTGGGGAATCGTATGGGACACTGGAGGATCAAACTGAGATCCGTCCTGCGTCAGCCGCATGCAAGGCATACACCCTACGCTGCTCCATAGCTCCTACTCTACTCCAAGCTATTCTTTTTTTTTTTCTTAATATTACCTTTTATAAATTTTTTTTAACACCACCCATCACCAGTGCAACATTCCCATCACCAATGTCCCAAGTCTCCCTCCTCCCCACCCGACCCCCGCCTGTACTCTAAACAGGTTCTCAATTTCCCTCATACATTCTCATTATTAGGACAGTTCAAAATGTAGTTATTTATCCAACTAAACTCATCACTCTTTGTGATGAGCTTCCTGAGGTGAGCTGGAACTTCCAGCTCTTTTCTCTTTTGTGTCTGAAAGTTATTATTGCAAGAATGTCTTTCATTTTTCTTAAAACCCATAAATGTGTGAGACCATTCTGCGTTTTTCTCTCTCTCTCTGACTTATTTCACTCAGCATAATAGATTCCGTGTACATCCATGTATAGGAAAATTTCATGACTTCATCTCTCCTGACAGCTGCATAATATTCCATTGTGTATATGTACCACAGTTTCTTTAGCCATTCGTCTGTTGAAGGGCATCTTGGTTGTTTCCAGAGTCTTGCTATGGTAAATAGTGCTGCAATGAATATAGGTGTAAGGAAGGGGTTTTTGTATTGTATTTTTGTGTTCCTAGGGTATATTCCTAGGAGTGGTATAGCTGGATCGTATGGGAGCTCGATTTCCAGTTTTTGGAGAAATCTCCATATCGCTTTCCATAAAGGTTGAACTAGACGGCATTCCCACCAGCAGTGGATAAGAGTTCCTTTCTCTCCACATGCCCGCCAACACTGTGTATTCTCATTCTTTGTGATGTGTGCCATTCTCTGTGGTGTGAGGTGGTATCTCATCGTTGTTTTGATTTGCATCTCCCTGATGATTAGTGATGTGGAGCACTTTTTCATGTGTCTTTTGGCCATCTGTATTTCTTCTTTGTCAAAGTGTCTGTTCATTTCTTCTCCCCATTTTTTGATGGGATTAGATGTTTTTTTCTTGTAAATTTCTGTCAGTGCCTTGTATATTTTGGAGATTAGCCCCTTATCTGATGGATATTGGGTGAATAGTTTCTCCCACTCAGTGGGTGGCTCTTGTATCTTGGGCACTATTTCCTTTGAGGTGCAGAAGCTTCTCAGCTTAATATATTCCCATCTGTTAATCTCTGCTTTCACTTGCTTGGAGAGTGCAGTTTCTTCCTTGAAGATGCCTTTAGCCTCAATGTCCTGGAGTGTTTTACCTACGTATTGTTCTATATATCTTATGGTTTTGGGGCTGATATCGAGGTCTTTAATCCATTTGGATTTTACCTTCGTACATGATGTTAGCTGGGGGTCTAAGTTCAATTTTTTGCAAGTGGCTACCCAGTTTTGCCAACACCACTTGTTGAAGAGGCTTTCTTTGTTCCATTTAGGATTTTTTGCTCCTTTATCAAAAATTAGATGATTGTATGTCTGGGGAACATTCTCTGAGTATTCAAGCTTATTCCACTGATCTGAGGGCCTGTCTTTATTCCAATACCATGCTGTTTTGATAACTATTGCTTTGTAGTAAAGTTTAAAGTTGGGGAAAGTAATTCCTCCCATATTCTTTTTCCCAATGATTGCTTTAGCTATTTGAGGGTGTTTATTGTTCCAAATAAATTTCAAAATTGCCTGATCCACTTCTTTGATGAATGTCATGGGTATCTTTAGGGGGATCGCATTAAATCTGTACAGTGCTTTGGGGAGTATTGCCATTTTAATGATGTTAATCCTGCCAATCCATGAGCAGGGTATATGCTTCCATTTCCGCGTGTCCTCTCTTATTTCTTGGAGCAGAGTTTTATAGTTTTCCTTGTATAGGTCCTTCACATTTTTAGTCAAGTTGATTCCAAGATATTTGAGTTTGTGTGACACTATAGTGAATGGAGTTGTTTTTTTAATGTCCATTTCTTCCTTATTAGTATTGGTGTATAGAAAGGCCATTGATTTTTGTGTGTTAATTTTGTAGCCTGCCACCTTGCTATATGAGTCTATTGTTTCTAGAAGCTTTTTGATAGAGTCTTTGGGGTTTTCTAAGTAGAGTATCATGTCATCTGCAAACAGTGAGAGCTTGACTTCTTCCTTTCCTATCTGGATTCCCTTGGTATCCTTTTCTTGCCTAATCGCTATAGCGAGTACTTCCAGTGCTATGTTGAATAGGAGTGGTGAGAGAGGACAGCCTTGTCTTGTGCCAGAATTTAGAGGAAAGGCTTTCAGTTTTTCTCCATTGAGGACAATATTTGCCTCTGGTTTGTAGTAGATGGCCTTAACTATATTGAGAAAGGTTCCTTCCATTCCCATCTTGCTGAGAGTTTTGATCAAAAATGGGTGTTGGACCTTGTCAAATGCTTTCTCTGCGTCGATTGATATGATCATGTGATTTTTATTTTTCTTGCTATTGATGTTGTGTATTATGTTGATAGATTTACGGATGTTAAACCAGCCTTGCATTCCTGGAATGAAACCTACTTGATCGTAGTGGATGATCTTCTTAATGAGGCATTGAATCCTATTTGCCAGGATTTTGTTGAAGATCTTTGCATCTGCATTCATCAGCGATATTGGTCTGTAATTTTCTTTTTTCGTAGCATCTCTGTCTGGTTTAGGTATCAAGGTAATGTTGGCTTCATAAAAGCTATTTGGAAGTTTTCCTGTTTTTTCAATTTCATGAAAGAGTCTTGCCAGGATTGGTAGTAGTTCCTCTTGAAAGGTTTGAAAGAATTCATTAGTAAATCCATCTGGGCCTGGGCTTTTGTTTTTGGGCAGACATTTGATTACTTTCTTAATTTCCTCAATAGTAATGGGTGTGTTTAGATATGCTACATCCTCTTCATTCAATCGTGGAAGATTATAAGATTCCAAAAATTTATCCATTTCTTCCAGGTTTTCATTTTTAGTGGCATAGAGTTTCTCAAAGTAGTTTCTGATTATCCTTTGAATCTCTACCATATCAGTAGTGATCTCTCCTTTTTCATTCCTAATACGAGTTATCAAATTTCTCTCTCTTTCTTTCTTTGTTAGTTTTGCCAGTGGTCTATCAATCTTGTTTATTTTTTCAAAGAACCAACTTCTGCTTTCGTTGATCTTTTGGATGGTTTTTCTGGTTTCCACTTGATTGATTTCTGCTCTCAGCTTTGTTATTTCCTTCTGCCTCCCTATTTTTGGATCCTTTTGTTGAGCACTTTCTAATTCTATGAGCTGCATCATTAAGCTATTCAGGTATGTCCCTTCTTCTTTCCTGATGTGTGCTTGCAAAGCTATAAATTTTCCTCTCAGTACTGCTTTTGCTGTGTCCCATAGGTTCTGATAATTTGTGTCTCCATTGTCATTTGTTTTCAGGAAGGTTTTGATTTCCTCTTTTATTTCATCTTGGACCCACTGATTATTCAGTATGAGGCTATTTAACTTCCAGGTGTTAAATTTTTTCTTCTGTGTTCCTTTGTAGTTTATATATAATTTCAGGGCTTTGTGGTCAGCAAAGGCAGCCTGCAAAATTTCTATCCTCTTGATATTATGTAGATATGTTTTGTGTGCTAACATGTAGTCTATCCTAGAGAATGTCCCATGTACATTAGAGAAAAATGTGTATCCAGGCTTCTGGGGGTGGAGTGTCCTGTATATATCTACTAGGCCTCTTACTTCCATTTCTCTCCTCAGGTCTAGTATATTCTTGTTGGGTTTCAGTCTGGTTGACCTGTCTAGTGTTGACAATGCCGTGTTGAGGTCTCCCACAATTATTGTGTTGTTATTGATATTATTTTTCAGATTTGTCAACAGTTGTATTAAATATTTTGCTGGCCCCTCATTCGGTGCATATATGTTTAGGAGGGTGATTTCTTCCTGCTGTACATATCCCTTGATTAATACAAAATGTCCATCTTTGTCCCTTACAACTTTCCTAAGTATAAAGTTTGCATCATCTGATATTAATATGGCCACTCCTGCTTTTTTTTGGGTGTTGTTTGCTTGGATGATTTTCCTCCAGCCTTTTATTTTGAGTCTATGTTTGTTCTGACTATTCAGGTGCGTTTCTTGTAGGCAGCAGAAGGTTGGATTGAGTTTTTTGATCCATTTAGCCACTCTGTGTCTCTTAACTGGTGCATTTAGTCCATTGACATTGAGAGAAAGAATTGTCCTGGGAGTTAGTGCCATCTTTAAAGTTTTGTGTGTCTGTTGGTAAGCCTTGTCTTCAAGTATGCCGTTCAGTTTTTCTTTTAAGAATGGTTTTGAGTCTGTGAAGTTTTTGAGCTGTTGTTTGTCTGTGAAACTATGTATTGTTCCTTCAAACCTGAAAGTGAGTTTTGCTGGGTGCAGTATTCTAGGCGAAGCATTTATTTCATTGAGTTTTGTCACTATGTCCCACCACTGCCTTCTGGCCTTGAGTGTTTCTGGTGACAGGTCTGCAGTAAATCTCAAGGATGTTCCCTTAAATGTAATTTCTCTTTTCGATCTTGCTGCTTTCAGAATTCTGTCTCTATCTATGGGATTCGTCATTGTGACTAGGATGTGTCTTGGGGTGTTTTTTCTGGGGTCTCTTTTAGTTGGCACTCTTCGGGCATGCAGGATTTGATCACATGTATTCATTATCTCTGGTAGTTTCTCTTTAATGATGTTCTTGACTGTTGATTCTTCCCGAAGATTTTCTTCCTGAGTCTCTGGGACTCCAATGATTCTTAAGTTGTTTCTGTTGAGCTTATCATAGACTTCTATTTTCATCTGTTCCCATTCTTTGAGTAATTTTTCCATTGTTTGATCATTTGCTTTGAGGCTTTTTTCCAATTTCTTCTGCTGTATGTAATTGTTATGATCTCATCTTCCAGTGTACTGATTCTATCCTCAGCTGCTGTTAACCTGTGGGAAATCTCAAACATGTTTTTCTTCAATTCATCTACTGAGTTTCTCAGACCTGTTATTTGATCTGAAATTTCCGTTTGGAGTTTTCTCATTTCTATCTTCATATTCTCCTGATTCTTTTTAGTTTTCTCTTCTATACTTTGTTTGAGTTCTTTGAACATGTTCCATATTGCAACTCTAAACTCCTTATCTGAGAGACTGACTAGGTGGTTGATCATGTTCAAGTCATCAGAGTTGCCATCTTCATTCTCTATGTCTGGCACTGGCCCATGTTGTTTCCCCATTGTCACACTAGTACTGCGTGTTTTTCTACGTGTTGTGATTGTATTCATTGGCTAAATGCTGTGCACCGTCGCGAAGGGGAGCGGAGCAACCGTGCTCATCTGGCTTCTCCCTTTCTGGGCGTGTGGACTCACCTCCATGGAAGGCTCACAGGAAGGCAGGCTGACAGATGGGCCGCACCCAGGATGAAATCAGGCCAAAAATGCAGGACAGCAGAGTAGAGAGGCAGAAGGGTGCTGGCATCTAAGATCCAGCGAAGTTCAGTGGCTCCTCCCTTTCTGGGCGTGTCGACTCACCTCCATGGAAGGCTCACGGGAAGGCAGACTCCCCGGAAATTTCACAGGAAGGCAGGCTGGCTGATGATCCGCACTAAGGGTGAAATCAGGCCGAAAATGCAGGACAGCAGAGTAGAGAGGCAGAAGGGTGCTGGCATCTGAGATCCAGCAGAGTTCGGTGGCTCCTCCCTTTCTGGGCGTGTCGGCTCACCTCCACGAAAGGCTCACGGGAAGGCAGACTCCCCGGAAAGCTCACAGGAAAGCAGGCTGGCTGATGAGCTGCACCAAGGGTGAAATCAGGCCGAAAATGCAGGACAGCAGAGTAGAGAGGCAGAAGGGTGCTGGCATCTGAGATCCAGCGAAGTTCAGTGGCTCCTCCCTTTCTGGGCGTGTCGACTCACCTCCACGGAAGGCTCAAGGGAAGGCAGACTCCCCGGAAAGCTCACAGGAAAGCAGGCTGGCTGATGAGCTGCACCAAGGGTGAAATCAGACCGAAAATGCAGGACAGCAGAGTAGAGAGGCAGAAGGGTGCTGGCATCTGAGATCCAGCAGAGTTCGGTCTACTCCAAGCTATTCTTAATTGAAAGCAAATTAACAACCAACACCACTGCTGACTCATGCTCTGTGGTCCTCCTTTACTGTGTGGCCCTCCTCACCGCTCCCAAACTGTTGTTGGATATGGGACTCGGCTCCAGAAGGAACCCCAGCCCAAGAACTCTATCCGAGACCCCTCTGCAGCAAATCTTTTTTTATCAATCTCAAGAAGACCAGGATGTGGGATGAAAATGTGCCCTGGATCCCACATCCCACAAGAAAATCAAAAGACAATGGTGAAACTTATATTTCCTTTATAAGTTTAAGACCTATATAACACAACTTCTTAACCTGTTTTTCCCCAAATGTAAGGTAATCTGTATCACTTTGTTCTCTTAATTGTTTTTTAACTCATTTTTTAAATTTTTTCTATATATATATATGCGAGTATATATATGTGTGTATATATATTTATGGTTTTTTTTTTGTATTGATTCTGTTTTCTTCACTTCCTTAACTTCACCTCTTCTGGTTCTGCTTCGTACAAAAACCTACAATAAAAAGTCTTGCTTGGGATAATAGCCTAGGTCAAAACCAGGGCACAGAGAGGATGGAGCCTGATACTCCTACCCCCAAATGCATCAGCAATATAATATAGCACCATTTCTTCCTGCAAATGTATACTATAAAGGGGAAATTTTATGTACAGAAACAAGATCTTATCTACAGGGATAAGAACTCATACTTATCTACAATGCAGGGGCACCTCCCACATTGAACATATGTCATGTGGACCCAACTTAGACTCCAGGTGTTTAGACAGCAACCAGACAACCCCAAACCCTAGATCCCAGGCATAGAACTGACACAGTTTTCCACAACAGCTTCAGGAACCTAACTCCTTCTGGGACATTCTTTTTTTTTTTTTTGTGGTTTTTGGGTCACACCCGGCAGTGCTCAGGGGTTATTCCTGGCTCCAGGCTCAGAAATTGATCCTGGCAGGCACAGGGGACCATATGGGACGCCGGGATTCAAACCGATGACCTCCTGCATGAAAGGCAAACACCTAACCTCCATGCTATCTCTCTGGCCCCACATCCTTAATATTGCCCTGACACCAAGCATGTGCCAGGTTGCATATGATATCCTGACAATGAGGAAACGACAACATCTTGAGATAAGAGCAGGTTGTCTTACCTCACCATCTAATGATAGGATGAAGTCAGAAGACTTGTCATCCTCTGATCTGTGCAAAAGCCAAGATCGCTACCTACAGAAGACTAATGGTGATAACAATGACTGGGCAGAACTTATCTCGGCCTGAGCCTACGATCTGTACAACAACCAAGATCTCTAACTACAGAGGTTTGACTGAGACAACTTCAACTGAACAGGTCTCCTGGAAACATAATGAAAGACTCTATCCTAGGCTTCATCCTAAGATCAGTGCAATGACCAAGACCACCAACTACAGAAGACTGATTAAAACAACAGTGATGGAAAAGAACTTCTAGAACTATAAAGAAAACCTTCATCATAGACTCCATTCTTTGACCTATGCAGGTACTAAAATCTCTAGATACAGCGGTCTGATTTTATCATCCATGATGGATCAGAAGCGTTCCATATACCACAAAAGGACATAGGGGAGAGTAAATGAACATGTATGGAGTCGATAGTTATTCCCATGACAATATAGTTCAAGTGTGCAGAAACCCTGTATCTATTAGGTCAAGGGAATTTCCTTTCTTATTTCCTCAATATTTACTGTGCCTATGCAGGAAAAAAAGCAGCACAAAATAATTTTTGGGGAGGTTTGTTATTGTTGTTGCTGTTGTTTTAATTTTTTGCACTTTGTTTTGTTTTAGTGTGTGATGTTTGTCTTTATTGCTGTGGTGAGTTTTTGGATATTTTGTTTGATTTTTCTTTTTGTATTGTTGCTATATTTCCTTTTGTGTTTGTTTTATTTTGTTTTGTTTTGGGTTGTACCCAGCAATGCTCAGGGGTTGCTCCTGTCTCTACGCTCAGAGGTCGCTCCTGGCAGGCTCGGGGGACCATGTGGGATGCCGGGATTTGGACCACTGTTCTTCTGTATGCAGGACAAATGCCTTACCTCCATGCTATCTCTTTTGCCCCTGTTGATGTGTTTCTCTTCCTTTTTTACCTTTCTCCTCTCAAATTAATATTTATAGCTTCTAAAAGGTCTCCACTCATTTTTTGCTTGTTTGATCCTTATCCCATTTTATTTATTTATTTGTTTATTTTTTCTTCTCCTCAAACAGAACCACATAACTTGCACCAACTTGTTCCGCCTTTCAATTTGAGGGGGAAACAATGGAGGGCACCAAAACCCTCCAAAAACCAAAAAACAAAAACAGTTGTATGATTACTAAGTAGTAATAAAAATGATCAGACTTAAATACTAAACCCAATCCAATGACAACAGAATTGATACCCAATCTACAAGATAGACACAGAGGGGACCACTTATACTAGCAGCCTGAGGGGTAAGGGAGAGGAATATGGGATGCATGTTGGGAACAAGGGTGGAGGGAGGACAACTTTGGTTGTGGGAATTCTCCTGATCTAATGTCAATATGTACCTAAAATATTACTGTGAAAGATAAGTAATCCACTTTGGTCAAAATAAAAATCATTATTTTTAAAAAAGAAAGCAAATTAATTCTGAATTATTCTAATAGTCTCATTATCATTCTCTTCCACGTTTTATAATTTTGTTGTCTTGTTGAAATTTGTCTATCCTTGCTGAAATGTTAATTTTATTCATCCGTTGTTCTTTGATCTCAAATCTCAATAAATATCATTGATCTCAAATATGTATCCTGGAGTGACATATTTGTTTATCTCAGGTGTTTTCAGAGTGAGTGTTACCTCCACACCTGTGATGGTAGTGTTTCTGACACCAAAATAATCTTTGTGGGTAGTTGTTTAGCCCTTGGTGCAATTGAAAGTCACTTTCTGATCATTTAAATGTAGATTTTCAAAAGAATTATATTGATTTCTGTAGACTAGGATGAACAGCTTTCCTACCCAGATGTGATGTAACAGTATTTAAATAAAGGTTGCTTGCTGGAGGCCTAGGTCCTGAACTTTAGACTCAGGATTTAAAGCCACAGATTACTTGAGCCTGAGGTTGTATGGGATGAATGCCAGGTAGATAGGAGCTGTGGGAGGAACTAATGTAGAGTACCAACAGGATCCACACTTCTTTGAGCTACAGGGACTGGTAATCATTGTTTGCTTAAATCTGATTCCTTTAGTAGGACAACGCCAGAAGTCTGTGGTTTTAGCAGACCTTCATTTGCAGCTGGCTCTTTTCTCAGTAAGTTTTGCATATAGAAATTTCCACCTGAGACTCTGGCAAGAGCCAAATTTATTTGGGGGGGGCGGCGGCTGGGAGTTTGTCATTGTAGGTGACTGTTACCTCGGCAGGAAGCAGATTGCCATAAATTTCCAGGGCAAAGGCAGATAAGTGGTGGGTGTTTCTTTGTGTATGCTGGCTGAAGCATGGCCCAGGATAGAGGAAAACGCAATCCATCCGTAGTAAGTTTCTCAGCAGCCAGGTGAGTAAAACATTATGACATCCTGGTTAATGGGGGGGAGAGTGTATTTGTGGGGTTTGGAGTTTGTGAAAGCAAGGCTGGTCTTACACGCTGGCAAGTTCGTTTCTCAGATTTATGATCTATAATTCTGGTGGGCATATCTGAGAAGTTTCAGGAGTGGCAGGTGTATCTCAGGCATGAAAACTGCAGATGTGACAGATATGGATTAGGGAGAGGAGCTGCAGGTATATAAGGAGCTGCAGGTGTGGGAGTTGGGAGGTGTGGCTATATCTTGGCATCTGGGTGAGGAGTTTGTGGGAAAATTGCCTTCTGTTGGCTCCCAGAAGTGCCACAAGCCAGGTTCTCCAGGTTTTTTGCTCTCACACAGGTGTTTCAGGAGAGTGAATCCAGAAAGACTATAGGTTTCACACAATGGAAAGAAAGAGCCTAGGCTCACTAAGGCCTAGAAGTGAGTGAAGGTCCCTCCAGTTCTGGCTATTTTTCTTGCAGTGTTCCTTGAAGCAAACAAAAACCCAAGTGTGGAAGGTGAAGGTGAGCCACCACCCAAACTCTCTTTGCACTGAACAGCACTCACTTTGACACTTCTGCTGCCAGACTTCAAGGGGTTCCTACAAAAGTTATCTTGCAGGTGGTACCTTTGATAGTGGTTGGGTGTCTATCTTGTTCCTCTCCCGAAATTTCAGTTCCAAGAAATGCTGAATTCTTCAGTTAAAATTGGACCCTCCTGGCCAATATCTGCAAATCTCCCAAGAAAGCATTTGCTGCACTTAAAGCACTGCATCACTGTGCAGCTACCAGAGACTGGGGCATCCACCAGGGGGTTGAGCTATGACAATACTCAGGTAAAGGCTCCATGTCCCTGAGCCTCCCCCAATACTTGGACTCTGAGTTGGTTTCATTCTTAGTGTGACTCAGCTTCTCTCAACCCTTTCCAGGGTGTTGACCCTGTTCCTCAAATTCTATTTCTTTTCTTTCTTTTTTTAATTTCTTTTTTTAATTTTGGATTACACCCAGCGGTGCTCAGGAGTTAGTCCTGGCTCTGCACTCAAAAAATCACTCCTGGCATGGAGGACCATATGGGATGCTGGGATTCGAATCGAATCACCATCTGTCTTGGATCTGCTGTGTGCCAGGCAAACGCCCTATGGCTATTCTATCTTTCCAGCCCCATCTCTTGTAAAAGCATCTCAGAAGATGCTGGTTTCTTATGTCTGTAGAGCAGGGATAGCTCCAGAATTTTACTGGCAGGATAAACCTCATCTTGTTTTTACAATTATTTTTAATAGCCTATATATTTTCACATTTTATAGAGGATGTTAGACAGTTTATCAGCATTTTCACCATGCCATTGTAAAATTCTTTTGAGGGTATTTTTTTTTCCTTCAAGTTCTCTGGCCAATGATTTAGCTCTTCTATGTCCAAAGTTTTTGATAGATCTTGTGCTTGTTTCCCTGGGTTGCAATAACAAAAGAACATAACTGGAAGGAGGGCTGGAACAAATTTATTCTTTCAAAGTTCTGGAGACCAGAAATCCAAAAGCAAGGTGTCAGTGAACTCATATTATTCTATGAAGATTTCTAGGGTAAAGCCTTAGTCAGTTTGTCTTACTCTAAACCAAACCAAACTGAAACAAAACAAATCCCGCTGGTTAGATTATTTAATGATGACATTTGTTTTCACTTAGTTCAGATGTTTGGGAAGTATAAGATCGGTATATTAGCAGACTTGATGCCTATGAAGACTTGTTTCCTTCTCATAGATGTCCTTTTCAGTATGTCCTTGGGTGTCAGAAAAGATATTGAAGCACCTGGGGACTCTGTTATAGGGACATTATTTTATTTCATGGATCACCTTCTAATGGTTCTGCCTCCCAATATTATTATATTTGGGACTATATTTAAAAACTGAATTCTGAGAGGACACAAAATTTATTCTATAGCCATTAGCATCAATCCTTTCTCAATCTATCCCACCCCACCCATCCCATCCCATCCCATCCCATCCCATCCCATCCCATCCCATCTCATCTCACCTCACCACCTCACGTCACCTCACCTCATCCATCCCATCTCATCCTTTCCCATCCGATCCCATCCAATCCCATCCGATCCCATCCCATCCCATTTTATATCCTCAGATTCTTGCAGCTTAACTCCAATCTCTACCACTATCTCCCCCTGGGCTCTTTTTCTTCTATATATCTTCATATGGCATTGTCCTATCTGAGCCTGTGCCCAACTTTTTTTCTTCAGATAAGGACAATAATTCTATTAAATGAAGAACTTACCTATGCTATTTCAATATAATTTTTGTATGCTGAAATTATAGTATTTAGGTATATTGGGTAAAAGAAAATAGAGTACTTTGTCTTTGTGATCTGTGTTACATTTGCTTGTACTGATCTATATCAGTGTTTCTCAGTCATGATCTATATGTGCTACAATGAGGGCCCCAGGATATTCCAAGGGGACTGCAGGTGAAAATTGTGTAAATTGGAAACTGGAACTGAAATTAAACTGAAGATAAGAGAACCAACTGGTATATGGGTTAGGGGCCCACAGGAAGAGAACAAGTTCAGAAGGTTGGAAAAATACTGATAGAGATCATGACAAATCTAACAGGCAGTTAATAGATATGTGAACCAACAGTTACTTACTTTGCTTTCAAATGCAGGACTTTGACATGAACTGGACAGGCATCACCCCCTCCCCAGTGAGATTAGTGACTGAAATTTGTCACAAGCTATTATAACCTATTCTATAATTTATTTTCAGTTATTATGATTCTCAATTATCATGTTATAAGAGACATAACTGTTCTCAACAATGACTTAAAAACTAAGGCATCACTACAGCTTTTGTAATTTAATAACTATTGACAGATTAGTTTATGGTATATAATAACAGCTTATTTGTTTGTTTGTTTGTTTCGGGGGGCCATACCCAGTGATACTCAGGGGTTCCTCCTGGCTATGCGCTCAGAAATCGCTTCTGGCTTGGGAGACAATATGGGGTGCCAGGGGATCCATCCTAGGTCAGCTTCGTGCAAGGCAAACGCCTACTGCTGTGCCACCGCTCCGGCCCCAATAACAAGATTTTTTTAAGTAGAGAAAATGATATGACAATATGAGTTGAGAATAATTATGTATTCCTCAATTTCTCTGGATAGTTTATCACCCAAAGGCTTAGTGATCTTAGCTCAGTGGCAGAAATATTCAAGGTCTCAGTTTTCACAACTCAAACTTACTTGCATATAGAAAATCTACCAAGAAAATAGATCTTATATGAAATAATACACACATGTTTAGTACATAAATTACATTCAAATGTGATTTTCTATTCTTGAGTTCAAACTTTAAAAACTTTAAAGAAAGCACAACAAATATTTGGTAGGTCATTATCAAAAATTTAAGATTTTTCTTTGTAATATTTGTGGGACACTTTACTTTAGTCTTAGCCATCTAAACATTTGATTGCTCTAGCAAATAATTAGGATAATTTTATACAGGGAAGGCCAAGATACAGTGCATTTTCTCTTTCTGGGTACACTTAGATTCAAATAATTAATGTCTGAATCAAAGAACCAGTCTGCATCAGAAACCCTCAACAATAGCAGTTCACTTCTTCTAATCCCAGATGCTGGCAGGCCACCTTATCAATCATTCTTACAGTCACCCATCAGCATGTCATCACTGTGTCAGAGATCTGTTTTGGCAGGCTCACTGCAGAGTAGACGTAATCAGCAGAGAAGCCACACTAAACTCTGATTGATGCCAGCCTTTGACAATTTCTCCTGTCAGATTACTCCATCATTCCATGGCAATGTTTTTCTGAGTGTTAAATAATTTCTCAATTTATCACAACTGCTTTATAGACTGACTTGCAGAGTTTTCTTTTTGTCAAGGTGTATTTGGAAGGATTTTTGTCTAGTATGATCTTTTTGGAGAAAACCCACCAATGATAATTTCCATGTTTCTCTCACTTTCTCACTTATCACGAAAAGAACATTTTTGGAGATAAATAAAGTGAAAATTATGGTGGATTTAGTAGTGCAGTAATTGAAACCCCTGACTCTTCCTTTGGAAGCATAATATCCAAAATGCAATTATTATTATTATTATGACTTTGTGTATTATAACTGTGTCTTTGTTATAGCCATGTTTCCTTTATTAGAAATTATGACTTTAAAGAAACTTTGCAGATAAAACCAAATAAATATATCTTCTTCCTTTGTAATCTAACATTTTATGTCAATTACAGTGATCTTCCAAATTTATACTTAAATGAGATTGTTTTATTTCTCCCATTTTTTCTCCTGTACATCCCTTCTCCCTCCAAACACTATTTCAGGTGTATAACTCAAGATCAGTAATATAAAATAACCCCATAAGATGGGAAGAGAGCTGAACTAACACATCCAAAGAATACATGATTAATAGGCACATGAAAAGGTGTATCACTTATTTTATGGGAAATAAAAATTAAAATAACAGGTTTTTCATATGCTATCTATAAGAATGTCCTTTATCAAAAATGTCATAAACAAGTGCTGATAGAATACGGGGAGAATAGAACCTGCATTTGCTGCTAATGAAGATATAAATGGGTTTTAACATCTGTGTCAGATTTCTTAAAATTAAAAATGATTTTCTAAATATTTTATCATACCATCTGCTAACAACGAGAACTTAATTTCTTTCTTTCCTATCTGAATAAACTTGATATCTTTTTCTTGTCTAATTGCTATGGCAATTACTTTCAGTAATTGAATAGAAGTAGTGAGAGGGAGCAACCTTTTATTGTGCTGGATCTTATAGGCTTTAAATATTTTCACATTGAGTATAATGTTTACCATGTTGCAAGTGGCTTTGACTATATTAAAAAAATTCTTTAATTCCAATCTTGTGAGAGTAATTATCATGAATGATACTTTCTTTGCACCAATTGTTATGACCACATGATTTTTTATTGATATGGTATATTATATTGATTGACTTTCATATGTTAAGCCATCCTTGTATCCTTTGCATGAACTCTACTTGATCATGGTGTATGATCTTTCTGTTGTATTGTTCAATTCTATTTATTAGTATTCTGATAAAGATCTTTGCATCTGTGTTTACCTAGAACATTGGCCTGCAATTCTATTTTTTCTGGTGTTTCTGTCTGGTTTTTTTTGTGTCAGAGTGATGTTTGCTTCATAGAAATTATTTGAGTGTGTTTCTGTTTTTTCATTTCCTGGAAGAACCTGAAAAGTATTGGCAGTCAGATCTCAAGTGTTTAAAAGAATTAACTAGTGATTCTTTCTGATCTTGGTCTTTTATTCTTAGGAAGACTTTTGATTATCATTTCAACTTCCTCAAGAGTGCTAAGTCTGTTCAAGTATTCCAAATAATTTTGGTTCTGTCTTGGGAGGTTAGAGGAATTCATATATTTCTTTTAGGTTCTCTCATATCGTGGAATAGAGTTTCTCAAAATAATCTCAGGTGACCCTTTTAATTTCTATGTTGTCTGTTGTAATTTCTCCCCTTTATTTCTTATTTGGTTTATTAGGTCTCTCTCTCTTTTACACTCTCTGTGTGTCTTGGTGATAATTTATCAATCTTGCTTAATTTTTCAAAAAACCAGTTCTTGGTCACTGATCTGTGAGATATTATTTTGTGATTCCAGTTCATTAATTTCGCTCTAAGTTTTATTAGTTCACTCCTCTTTTCTGCTTTTGGTTCTTTTGTTGGTTGTTTTCCAGAGTTTTAATTGTGCAGTAAAGTTTCAGATGAATGCTTGCAAACTTTGCACCTTCCTTTTAATATTGCTTTTGCTGTATCTCACAAGTCCTCCTAGCTTACATTTTTTTTACAGTAAGTTTTTGTTTTCCTAGATGATCTCACCTCTGGCTGTTCAATAACGAAATATTAGTTACCAGATGTTTGTCTTGTTCCTTCCTTCCTTCCTTCCTTCCTTCCTTCCTTCCTTCCTTCCTTCCTTCCTTCCTTCCTTCCTTCCTTCCTTCCTTCCTTCCTTCCTTCCTTCCTTCCTCCTTCCTTCCTCCTTTCTTCCTTCCTTCTTCCTTTCTTCCTTCCTTCTTCCTTCCTTCCTTCCGTTCTTCCTTCCATTCTTCCTTCCTTCCTTCTTTCTTCCTTCCTTCCATTCTTCCTTCCTTCCTTCCTTCCTTCCTTCCTTCCTTCCTTCCTTCCTTCCTTTCTCTTTCTTTCTTTCTTTCTTTCTTTCTTTCTTTCTTTCTTTCTTTCTTTCTTTCTTTCTTTCTTTCTTTCTTTCTTTCTTTCTTTCTTTCTTTCTTTCTTTCTTTCTTTCTTTCTTTCTTTCTTTCTTTCTTTCTTTCTCTTTCTTTCTTTCTTTCTTTCTTTCTTTCTTTCTTTCTTTCTTTCTTTCTTTCTTTCTTTCTTTCTCTTTTTTTTCTTTTTCTTTTCTTTCTTTCTTTCTTTCTTTCTTTCTTTTCTTTTTTCTTTCTTTCTTTCTTTCTCTTTTCTTTCTTTCTTCTTTTCTTTCTTTCTTTCTTTCTTTCTTTTCTTTCTTTCTTTCTTTCTTCTTTCTTTCTTTCTTTCTTTCTTTCTCTTTCTTTCTTTCTTTCTTTTCTTTCTTTTTCTTTCTTTTTCTTTCTTTTTCTTTCTTTTTCTTTCTTTCTTTCTTTCTTTCTTTCTTTCTCTTTCTTTCTTTCTTTCTTTCTTTCTTTCTTTCTTTCTTTCTTTCTTTCTTTCTTTCTTTCTTTCTTTCTTTCTTTCTTTCTTTCTTTCTTTTTTTCTTCTTTCTTTCTTTCTTTCTTTCTTTCTTTCTTTCTTTCTTTCTTTCTTTTCTTCTTTTCTCTTCTTCTTTCTTTCTTTCTTTCTTTCTTTCTCTCTCATTTCTTTCTTTCTTTCTTTCTTTCTTTCTTTTTCTCTTTTTCTTTCTTTCTTTCTTTCTTTCTTCCTTTTTCTTTTCTTTCTTTCTTTCTCTTTCTTTCCTTTCTTTCTATTTCTCCTTCTTTCTTTCTTTTCTTCTTTCTTTCTTTCTTTCTTTCTTTCTCTTTCTTTCTTTTGGTTATTAGCATCTATTTCAGTGCTTCATGGCTAAGTAGGGAGTTTTTATAATTTCTAACTTGATGACATTATGAAGGTATGTTTTGTGTCCCCAAATGTGGCCTATTTTGGAAAATGTTCCATGTGTACTAGAGAAAAATGTGGTTTTGGCTTTGAGGAGATGAAAAACCACACACATATACACTAGTATGTATACATATATACATATACTAAGGAATAATTTTTACTATCTATATAATTTTTTGAGCCTCAAATTTATGTCATCTGATTCTTATATGGCCACTCCAACCTAGCGTCTTGAGGGATTTGTTTGCTTGAAATTTTTTCTTACAACTTTTTACTTTGTGTGAGTTTTCTTTGAATGTTCAGATGTGTTTCTTGCAGTCAGCAGAATATTGAATTCAACTTTCTATTTTGTTTTGTCATTCTGTGTCTCTTCATTGGTGCATGTAGTCTAAATTGAGAGAGATGATTGCCATGGAGTTTTTGTTGTCTTCTATAGTTGCTTGACATGTTTGTAGGATTCATCTTGCCTTACTGTAATCTCTTTAGTACTCTTAGGGATGGTTTCAAGTCTATAAAATTTCTGAGCTGTTATTTATCTGTGAAGTTATATTATTCCTTTAAATCTAAATAAGAATTTGACTCATAAAAATATCATTGGTGAGGCAATTGTTTTTTTTTTTCCAGGTCTGGATAGTTTCTTTTGGTTGATCTGCTGTAAATCTTGTTTGTTTTTGTTTTTGGGCAACACCCATTGACGTGCAGGGGTTACTCCTGGCTATGTGCTCAGAAATCGCTCCTGGCTTGGGTTGACCATGTGGGACACTGAGGGATTGAACCTCAGTTCATCCTAGGTCAGCGTGAGCAAGGCAAAGCCCTGCCGCTTGCACCACTGCTTCGGCCCCATGATCTGCTGTAAATCTTAAGAATCCTTTTTTGTATATTTATTTTTTTGTTTGTTTTGTATTTGGGCCACAGCCAGTGACACCCAGGGATTATTCCTGACTATGCACTCAGTAATTGCTCCTGGCTCAGGAGACCATATGGGACCCTGGAGGATCGAACTGCAGTCCATTCTAGGTCAGCCGCATGCAAGGCAAATGCCCTACCACTGTGCCACACTCTAATCCTGTTTTATTTATTTATTGTTTGATCTTGCTTCTTTTAGTATTCTATTTTTACCTGTGGTTTTCAACATTCATATTAAGATTGCCTTGGGCTTAGGCTTCAGAAGACCATACTTTGGCCATTCACCCTTGAACCTTGGATCCCATCTATGGAACCAGTATGGTTTTCTTCACTAGCACCAGGAATTGAACTTCTACCAAGGAAGACTCTAATGCTACCCTGGCATCAACTTGCTCCAAAGTGGGTTTATATGATACCCTGACAATTTGGTAACAGCAATTCTTGCTTTCAGGGCAGGGTTCCCTGCATTGACACATAACAGTGAGATGAAATCAGAAGGCATTGCATATTTTCCTGACTTTGACATAGAAAACATACAAAATACATATAAAACATATAACACCCAAGATCTCTAACTACAGAAACCTGACTGTGACAACTGTGACTGAGAAGAACTTTTACTGGGACCACAAAGACAGATTTTGGGGTTAGACAACTTAGTATGCCTGGAGCTAGTAGTTGGTCTTATGGGAATGCTACATGGGTAGAGTCTCCCTATTTTAGGCCAAAGATTTTTCCTTTATATTTTCCCATCTTTTGCTGTGCCTATGCAAAAAAAAAAAAAAGAAAAAAAAAGAAAAGAAAACAAACAAAAATAAACAAAACCCCATAAAACACACACACAGGAAAAACTGCCACATACACCCTCTTTTTTCCTTTTAAATAGGGGCTTCTGCCTTTTTCATAGAGCTTAGAGATATGGATTACATTGTTTTACCATATATTTCTGCATTTTTTCTATAAAACTAAAAAGAAAGGAATAAAGAAAGGCTGAGGTCCAGGGGCCAAGTGGTCTCAGATGCATTGCTGGAGAAAAATAATGACATAACTAAATATCTAAGCCAAAGTCAATGCAAATAGAATCAAGAGACCTAAATTTTAACCATCTAAAATTAAATGGGCCTGTTATACTAGCAGGTCAGAGTGCAAAGCGTGGTTGTATAGGATGCATTCTGGGTTCATTGGTGGAGGGAGGTTGACACTGGTGGTGGGAATGACCCTGACTTACTCTATATCTGAAAAATAACTATGAATGGTTCTATAGATCACAATTGTTTCAACATGAGGAGAAAAATGAGAAGTCTATGCACAGAGAAAGCACTCACAGAGAAAGCACTAGAGCAAGAAAGCAATGTCTATTAGCCAAGGAGAGAAGCCTCAGAAGAAAACAATGCTGCAGATATCTTGCTTTTGGGTTCTCAGATTTCTGAACTGTGTGAGAAAATAAATGACTGCTATTCAAGCTACCCAACCTATGGTGCTTTGTTATGGAAGTCTTAACATTTGTTATGGCATCTAAGGGAAGAAGCATTGCTTCTTCAGCTTCTATTCATACCACTATTCTGTTTTTATTCAGTGAGTTCTTGCACCTCTGGGAGAGATCACCAGCCTCATCAGCCTTAGTAATTAGAAAGATATACTATGCAACCTCTTTCTTGAAGTAACTGCCAGTCTTTAAAGCAAGACTTTAATAGTCTTTATTCAATGTAAAGGATATCTTGAATAAATTTTTTTTTATCTACAAGATGTTTCTGTGTGTTAAGGGGGGGAGGATAAACTGAAAATTCTCTTATATCACATAAGGAGAGGAAGAAAGAATTTGCATTTTTCTTAGATGTTATTTTACCTTTCTAGCCCTTCTTCGTAATAACCTATACTGTTTGTTGTAATTATAGAGGCACTATAATTTTGTCAAAATTCTCTGTAAGTTATTTCTGTGGGATGCTGTCTAATTTAAAAAACTTGGCAACTGTGAAATTATCATGGGACTCTGAGTAACTTTTACCATTTATTTGGGAATTTTAGCCATTTACCAAAATAACTGAAATGATCTTTTTCAACTGCCATTTCATTGTAATGTGTAAGGTTTCTATCTCATTCCTGGAGATATATCTATATATCTATATCTATATATAGGTGTATCTATATATACATATACATACACATACATTTATATATACACATGTATATATACACACATACTGTACATTTGTCAAAAATTCTTGAGAATTGATTTATGACACACATGAAAAAATTATCTTGGATTATTGTCCATTAATAAAATAAAACAATAAGCATAAAAATTTTATTTATCCAGGTAAAAACAGTTAAATGTAGTATAATCTAGTGTCTTAATTCAGCTGAGAATAATTTATCTCTTAATTATTTTATTAAAATTTTTTCATCTGGTCAGAAAACAAGTTCTAGGTTTGTTACTGTTTCCATATCATTTTCTTCATGATGAAAATTACATATTAAGTTGCTAACAATTCCCTCATAAATTATTAGACTTTATTTTTTTCTTGAACAAAAACCAACATGGTCTCAGAAAAGATGTGGTGAAGACATGAGAATGGGAAGAGAGGACCCTGCTGTTTATTTATCATCATGTTAGCAAAGACACCAATAATTCCACATGATGGTACCCAGCCCTGGTTAAGTATTTTGGTAAAACTTTACTACCAACTTGCATAAATAGAAGAAATTACTTTCATACAAAATGAAGCACACATGTAAGATATAAATAACCTCATGTGTTTGAAGATCCAGATACTTTTTTGTGATCCTTCTTAAATACGTCAGCGTCAAGGTTTAAACCTTTTTTCAGGTAGAAAAATATCTGATATATAGTCTGGAAGACATAAAGTTAAAATAAGAAATTTTAGTTTTTCTTGATGTACTAAGGTATTGGAATAACAAAGGGCAGAAGAAGGAAAGTGAGTGGAGAATAGGAGAAAAGGGAAGACAAGGAAATAAGGAAGAAAAGAATAAAAAAGAGAAAGAAAGAAGAAAAGAAGAAATACATGTCTTTGATAACCTCCTCTCATGGTGTTCCAGACCACAATAAGCTAGCTGCTTTACTCGTTTTTTATGGATCTTATTTTGGATTCTAGATCCTTCTTTTTCTAAGTTTATTTTTTGAGTTTATTGTACTAAATATAAGTACATTCATTAATATCTAAGAAATTTGCTTTAAAAGCAGTATTGCGAAAGCATGCAGCTTTAACATGCAGTTCTTGTTGATAGCAATAAATGTCTATTCTTCTTCTACCAGCAGTCAGTGAGACTGATCTCAGAATTATAATCATTTTTTTTTCTTTCTTTTTTCTTTTTTCTTTTTGGTTTTTGGGCCACACCTGGTGATGCTCACAGGTTACTCCTGGCTATGCTCTCAGAGATCACTCTTGGATTGGGGGACCATTTAGGATGCCGGGGATCAAACTGAGATACATCCTGGATCAGCCGCAGGCAAGGCAAATGCCCTACCACTGCACTATCACTCCAGTTCATTATTTCTAATTCAAATTGCTTTAAAAATTTTTTTTTTTGGTTTTTGGTTTTTGGGCCACACCCGGTAACGCTCAGGGGTTACTCCTGGCTATGTGCTCAGAAGTTGCTCCTGGCTTGGGGGACCATATGGGACATAAAAAGAGTACAAGCACTTCAAAAGCAATTATTAGAAAAAGTGGTGCCATGATAATCTAAATTATGAAAAATAATTTCAAAATAAAGTGATATCTTGATATTAAACTCCATTGCCGCCTCTCACCACTCCTATTCAACATAGTACTGGAAGTACTTGCCATAGCATTAGGCAAGAAAAAGAATTCAAAGGCATTCAGATAGGAAAGGAAGAAGTCAAGATCTCACTGTTTGCAGGTGGCGTTTAGAAAACCCTAAAGACTCTACTAAAAAGCTTCTAGAAACAATAGATCAATATAGCAAAATGGCAGACTACAAAATTAAGACACAAAAATCAATGGCTATCTTATACACCAATAATGATTGAGAAGAAATGGATATTAAAAAAACAATTCCATTCACATTAGTGCCACACAAACTCAAATACCTTAGTCAACTTAACTAAAAAGGTTAAGGAGCTGTGCAAAGAAAATTACAAAACCCTGCTTCAAGAAATAAAAGAGGACACAAGGAAATGGTGACACATACATGTTTATGGAGGATTATCCTCATTAAACTGGAAATACTCCTCAAAGCATTGTACAGATTTAATGCAATTCCTCTAAGAATACTCATGACATTCTTTAAAGAAGTGGATCAAACACACCTGACATTAATTTGGAACAATAAATACCCACAAATAGCTAAAGCAACCCTTAGGAAAAGGAAGATGGAAGGCATCACTTTCCCCAACTTTAAATTGTACTACAAAGCAATATTCATTAAAACAGCATAGAAAAGGAATAAAGACAGACCCTTATGTCAATTTAATAAACTTGAGTATTTAGAGAATGTTCCTCAGACATACAATCAATATTTGATGAAGGAGCAAGAAACACAAAATAAAGCAAAGAAAGCCTCTTCAACAAGTGGTGCTGAGACAACTTGTCAGTCACATGAAAAAAAGCTAACTGGAGACCTCCATTTACATCATGCACAAAGGTCAAATCCAAATGGATTAAAGACCTTGATATAAGACCTGAAACCATAAGGTATATAGAAGAACACATAGGTAACACACAACATTGAGACTAAAGGCATCTTCAAGGAGGAAACATCACTGTCCAAACAAGTGGACGTGGAGATGAACAAATGGGCCTATATGAAGCTGAGAAACTTCTGCACCTCAAAGGAAATAGTGACTATGATACAAAGGCCACTCATAAATGGGAGAAACTATTTACCCAATACTCATCAGATAAGGGGCTAATATCTAAGATATACATGATACTGACAGAACTTAACAAGAAAAAAATATAACCTTATAAAAAAGTATGGAGAAGAAATGAACAGACACTTCCTCAAGGATGAAATACAAATGGCCAAAAGGCCCATGAGAAAATGCTCCACATCATTAATCATTAGGGAGATGCAAATCAAAACAATGAGGTATCATCTTATGCCACAGAGATTGGCATACATCACAAAGAAAAACAATCAATGCTGGAGGGGACTTGGGGAGAAAGGAACTCTCATTCACTGCAGTGGAAATGACATCTAGTTCAGCCTTTATGGAAAACAATATGGATATTTCCTCAAAAAATACCTGGAAATTGATCTTTTATATGATCCAGCTATACCACTCCTAGGGATATACCCTAGGAACACAAAAACAGAATACAAATACACCTTCTGCACACCTATATTCATTTCAGCTCTATTTACAATAGCAAGAATCTGGTACAACCCAGATGCTTGACAATAGATGAGTGGCTAAAGAAACTGTGGTACATGTACACAATGGACTACTATGCAGTATTCAGGAATCAGGAAAATGAAGTCATAAAATTTTCCTATACATGAATGGATATGGAAACTATTATGCTGAGTGAAATAAGTCAGAGGAAGAGAGATAGACACAGAATAGTCTCAATCTTTTGTGGGATTTAAGTAAAATAAAAGACATTCTTGTAATAATACCCAGAAACAATAGAGATGAGGGCTGGAAGGACTAGCCCACGATATGAAGCTTACCACAAAGAGTGGTGAGTTTATTTAGAGAAATAACTACACTAACAACTATCATGACAATGGTAGTGAGTGAGAGAAATAGAGTACCTGTCTTGAATACAGGCAGGGGATGGGAGAGGATGGAGATGGGGCACACTCGTGGTGGGAAGGTTACACTGGTGAAGGGGATTTTTTTTTTTATAACTGAAACCCAAATGCAAACGTATTTGTTATCATGGTACTTAAGTAAATGTATTATTTTTTAAAAAAAGAAAAATGAGGGGTTGGAGCAGTGGCTCAATGGTAGGGCATTTTTCTTGCATGCAGCTGACCTAGGACAAACCGCAGTTCCATCCCCCAGCACCCCATATGGTTCCCCCAGCCAGGAGTAACCCCTGCGTATCACCAGGTGTGGCTCAAATACAAACAAACAAACAAAAAACAAAATAAATGATTTTAAACTCCAGAAATAAGATAAAATTGACATTATAATATAATTACTTGGGCTCTTTTACTTTTAAAAGAGTCTTGCTTTGCTTTATAACCACCAAAATTCTATAAAAATGACTCTGTAGAAAGAATTATTTGTCCCAAAGGGCAAATCCAAGTTCCCAAATCTCATAACACTTCAATGTTTGAAATTTCATTTTTCCCCACTAAGGGGAAAATTTAGGAAAAAAATCTCCAATTAATTTTTAGAGTATAATTTCAAAATGACCTCCTTAGTCATTTCTAAGGAAAAAGTTTCCCAATCCTTAAGAATGCTAAACCCTAAGATACAAGCATCAGAAAGTAAGTCTTCATCTTCCACACTAAACCCCAGAGGATAGATCCCTCCACTGGTGGCCCAAGGGGCTGGAAGCCAGATTTTTTTCAATCTTAGAATGTATGGCAAGAGGCCAGTCTGGAATGATTCAGGTTCACTCTATTACATGGAGAGAAACTGAAATGGCCAACTCTAAAAATGACCTTTAATAACTACTATCTATTTCATGAAATATTTTTCAAACAATGATACCATCTCTTTAGAAGTAATTTAACTATCAAAGATCATTTAGGTAGCTTAATCCAGGTGAACAGTTTTATTCAAAACTATTCAGTCCAACAACACCATGGTGCCCTGATGGAACCTTATGCCTAAGAAAAGATTTCAAGGTCCTTTGCAATCTCCCAAGTGAGGCTTGGAGGATGAAAATTTGTTACTCAAAGTTTTCAAAACTAGTCATTTTTTTCTTAAACTCTTGATTGTTTTTTAAATATTGTAGCATAAAGAGACATTTACTATTAAACATTAAAATAAGTTTCTTAATATGAAACTTTTAATTATATTGTATGACTGAGACCTTTTTTATAGTTATGAAAATGATAAAATATGATAAATTTAAATCAAATAAAAAACAGAGTTTTGGCTTGCTCTTTAAGACTATGTTCTCCCTTAAACAAATATATTGCTTGCTTTTCTTCTCTGTTCTTTATTTGCTTATTTCCACTCCAGAGAGTTTTGTGTTCTCACTCAAATATGTACTTCTCTCACTTTATGCCTCACAACTTTCTAAATAAGATTCAATAAACACTTTTTTGCTTCACCAAAAATAATAAACATTTTTTGTAGAAACAAGATAATCCATATTTTTTCAGTCAATGTCCATCAGTTAATTTTTTTTTAATCAGGCATGAATAAGAGATACAAAGAGGAAATAACCTTGATCCCTGGAGTATGGCACATTATAGTAACAGTAAGAAACTCACACATATTTGTTTTCTGTTATATCAGTTAGAATAAAGCATAGATCAGATATAAAATACAACTAAAATAGTATTAGTAATAATGACGGGTTTGCTTGATATTATTTTAAATAATATCTTAACTGTATATTTCAAATTTGGGTAACTGCAAGTGATTTGGATTTTCTATAGTTTTGAGTCCTCTAACAATTTAAATGAAAGGTGTATTATTATTTCTCACAAATTTGGAAACTGAAGCACTCAGAGAAAGTAGTCATTGATGAATTTGGAGCAGAAAGGAATATTTCACAAAAGCTTACTTAAGCTTGGGAAGATCAGTAGATTTAGATGGAAGAGTACTACAGAAAAGAAGGAAGGCAATAGGCCAAAGCAAATTTACAAGTAAAAGTGTAAAGAAATCTTACGCAAAGTTGTACAAGTAATTGTGAAAATGGAGGAAGGATAGTGGTGAAAAATGACACTAAGGGACAGAGCACATATAAGGGTTAAGGTGCATACTTTGAATGCTGCAGACAGTTTTGATCACTCACAGCACCAGGAATGATCCCTAAAGTACAGCTATTAATGCTCGCTGAGCATAGAGTGAGGAATAAGTGCTGAGCAACACTAACAAAAAAAAAGTAAAATGACAACCAATATTTTAAACATTTAGCTTTGTATCACATTATTAGGAGATCCTCACCAAAGATTAAATCACTGAAAAGATTTCTCAGCACCCATCTCATACTCTTATTCCTACGGAACTGCTTGAATTTTAATCTGCATCATGTCCATGCTATGTGAGCTTTTATTATTATTTTTAATTTTTTAACCTGTTTCATAATTCCTTTTTTCCCTCATCCCCCCCAAACAAAGAAGGAAAATTCAACCACAGTTAAATCATAGGCTGGATACTAAAGAAAAGCTTGAAATGCAAAAAGAAGGATAGATGTGCTTTGTAGCACATCATCTATATTGAATAAAGGGAATGCCAATGGTAAATAAAAGTTAGGAAGCATCAACTCCAATGATAAGAGAAACCACTTTTTTTTTGTGATCAATTACTTTGTGCCAACACTTTACCAGTTTTGCTTATCCAAATTCTACCAACAAATTTTTATTCTTTCTAGTTGAAAAATAAGAAAACTGATGACTATAGATGATAAATCCTTGCCTAACATCCCTGAAATTAACATGGCTGATTTGAATTTTGAAACTCATCTAATCCCCAAAACCTATGCTATTATTGGTCTAATGTCTCCATGAGAACTGATTTCTATTTAGGACTTCAATGTATAGGGTTCTGTTTATGAATATTCATTTACATCATAATATATAGTTCATCTTTTTATCTTCTATTTTACAACATAGTTACATTTAATATTTTACTTACTCAAAACCATGAGTAAACATTAAGTTAGTATAAAGCATTGTGATTCTCCTGTCAAGTTTCCATGTATAAGTACTTAAGAATGTTATGAGAAGGGCCCAGAGAGATAGCACAGCGGCGTTTGCCTTGCAAGCAGCCCATCCAGGACCAAAGGTGGTTGGTTCGAATCCCGGTGTCCCATATGGTCCCCCGTGCCTGCCAGGAGCTATTTCTGAGCAGACAGCCAGGAGTAACCTGTGAATACCACCGGGTGTGGCCCAAAAACCAAAAAAAAAAAAAAAAAAAAAAGAATGTTATGAGAAAAGCAGAGGTATAAGTCTAACTCTATTTAGCAATACCATTAAAGGAGAAATTGAAAAAAACTGTAAGCACTACTCAAAGTGTTAAATAATATAAATAATTTTTTTGTTTTTTTTGCCACACCCATTTGATGCTCAGGGGTTACTCCTGGCTAAGTGCTCAGAAATTGCCCCTGACTTGGGGGACCATATGGGACGCCGGGGATTGAACCACGGTCCTTCCTTGGCTAGCGCTTGCAAGGCAGACACCTTACCTCTAGCGCCACCTCGCCGGCCCCAATATTAATAATTTTTAAAGCATTTTTCTTCAGGGATGCATCAAGAGGCCCCACTCTTCCCAGTCATATATTATTATTATTATTATTATTATTATTATTATTATTATTATTATTTGCTTTTTCGTTCAAACCCGGTGATGCTCAGGGGTTACTCCTGGCTATGTACTCAGAAATCACTCCTGGCCTGGGGGACCACATGGGATGCTGGGGAATGAAACTGCTGTCTGTCCTAGGTTAGCATGTGCAGGGCAAACTCCTTATTGCTTGCGCCACCACTCTGGCCCCATCCCCAGCCATTTTGAAGAGAACCAAACAGGCCTTCCAAATACTGAGCAGCTATGCTGTATATCATTGCTCCATTCAAAATTAATGCCACCATTTTCTGAAGCAATAGCAGCTAATGCAGCTGAAAGATCCCCTTCCATAGAGCTCTTCTAGAAGGGTACTAGGAAAAATAATGATCCAAATAAAAATACTTCAAGGCACATCAGAATAACAAAAATTATAGAGAAAATATTGTAAACAGCAAGATAATGAGAGGAAATAAAATGCAAAGGAGAAAGCTTAAGGTTTGATGGCATTGTGATTACTAAAAATACCTCTCTAGTCCCAAAGACAATGGTAATAAACTCAATGAAATGAATACTTTATGCAGCCATAGTCTCATTCAGAATGAGAACAATACAGTTTAAAGATAAAAAAATAGTTAAAATACTTCATAGATTCAACACCATTTTACAAGATGAAATGAAGGGGTGAATTTAAGATAAGAGACATCCCATAAATATGCCAAAACCTACAAAAATATGGCACAGAATTCATTGCAATAGTTTTTCTCAATGTCAGTGGGCTAAATGTACCAAGAGACACAGAGTGACAGAACTGAGCAGAAAATTACACCTAAAATTTTACTGCAAACAAGAAACATAGAGCCAACACAGTCTCAAAGACAAAGGTTAGAGGATGTTTCTTCAAGAAAACAACTCCCTAAACCTGGTTGGAGTGATCCAACAAGTAACAGACAACATAAAGTTCAGACAACATAAACTTAAGAGGTTATAAAAAATATGTGTCTTTTCTTAATGATCAAAGAATATGTACAATAGGAAAAACTCACACTCTTAAATATATATGTTTAGTGAGGGACAAGTAAAACAATTAAAACAGTTAATATGCTTTTCTCAAGTATATTAGCAGTTGTAGATTTCAATAAATCTGTAACCTATTGATATATTTAGTCTAATAATGTATAATGTTCAGTAAGAAAATATTTTCTTTGAAGGAAGAATTTTTATATTTATATAATAGTTTTAATATAGTTATTTATATGACTAATATATACTATAAATTATATATGATTCTAAATCAGTATATAATATATAGTATATATGATAATATATAATATATATAATTATAATATAGCTTTCATATAAAAAACTATATAGCTTTTTATCATCCAGAGCCAAATATACTTTCTCCTCCAAAGTACGTGGGACACTTGCCAAGATAGACCACATTCTAGGATACAAAAAATATCTACATAGCCAAGAGGATAGAAATTATATCATAATGCTCTGAAAATTGAGTTAAATACAAACAGAAACTGAGAATTAAGTCAAACATAGAAATTCAAAAACTTACTACTGAACAACTAATGGGTCAGAGAAGAAATTAAAGAGGGTATCAAAATATTCCTGGAAACAAATGAGAATGTGGAAGACACAATCCACTAGAACTTGTGAGATACAGCAAAAGCAGTACTAAGAAGAAAATTCACAGCTGTGTAAGCATTTATCAGGACATAATAAAGGACTCACATAAATAATTTGATTGCACAATTTAAGAAAGTGAAAAATGACTAGGAAGAAGGAAATAATGAAACTTAGAGCAGAGATTAATGAACCGTTATCCAAAAGAGACAATCCAAAAGATCAGTGAAGCCAAGAGCTAGTTCTTTTTAAAAAAGTGAACAAAAACAATAAAACAACTAGCAAGATTTAGCAAGACTCAAAAATAAAAAGAGAGAAAACTCTAGAAAGTTCAATCAAAAGCAGATTCTTGGGGACCAAGAATCATGACGTTGATCTTTGGAGCTGCCTCATATGCCTAATAATTTAAATCAGAAATGAAAGGGTGATGATGACATATGAAGTACCACAGAAATTTAACAGATTATCAAAGAACACTAAGAATCTTTATACCACAAAATAAATAAATATATAAATAAAATAATATATAATACAATAAATATATAAATAAAATAAATAAATTCTTAAACTCTTAAAACCTTTCAAGGCTGAATCAAGGAGATATGTAACACCTGAACAGACTTATTATTTTTTTAAATTTTTATTTTATTGAAACAATTGTGATCAACAAATCGTTCAGGTTGAATTTGAGATGTACAATGGGTCAGGGCGCTTCCCACCACCAGTGTCAACCTTCCTCAACAATGGTCCCAGAGTGCATCCTACACCACTACCCTTTGCTCCCTGGCTTGCCA
Organism: Suncus etruscus; assembly: GCF_024139225.1. Classification (NCBI taxonomy): domain Eukaryota; kingdom Metazoa; phylum Chordata; class Mammalia; order Eulipotyphla; family Soricidae; genus Suncus; species Suncus etruscus. The sequence continues at coordinate 78,768,845 of NC_064850.1, forward strand.
GTATAACAGGTCACTTTAAGTTTAGATTGTTAAAGTTTAGGTTCCCCCTGGGGAAAGAGATATAGCACAGCAGTAGGGCATTTGCCTTGAATGCAGAAAGATGGTGATTTGAATCCTGGCATCCCATATTGTTCCCTGAGCCTGCCGGAGGCGATTTCTGAGCATAGAGTCAGGAGTAGCCTCTGAGTGCTGCTGGGTGTGACCCAAAAACCAAAAAAAAAAAGTTTAGGCCCCTTGATTTTACTATCATTAAGTTTGTCTTGGATATTTAGTTCTGTCCTTATTTATTTCCCCACCAATGCATCTGAGGCCACATGGTCTCACTTTGGACCTTTCTTCATAGTTTTATAGAACAATGTGGAAACATGTGATAAAATAAAATAATCCATGTCCCAAGTTTTTAAGAAAAAGGTGGGAGCACCAATTTAAAAGATAAGAGATTTTAAAAATCCAATTAAAAAAATAGGTGTGTATGTGGTAGGTTTTTTTTTGTTTGTTTGTTTGCATTGGCACAACAAAATATGGGGAAAATAGAAAGAAAAAACTTTTTGCCTAGAAACAGGGAGACCTACCCATGAAGCATCCTGGCATTAGACCAAGTACAGGCTCCAGGCATACAAAATTGTCTAACCTCAAAGTCTTTCTTTGTGGTCCCAGTAAAGATCTATACAGTCACAGTTGTCATGGTCAGGTTTCTGTAGTTAGAGATCCTGTTATTTTTTTTTTCTGGCCACACCCGTTTGATGCTCAGGGGTTACTCCTGGCTAAGTGCTCAGAAATTGCCCCTGGCTTGAGGGAACAATATGGGACGCTGGGGGAATCTAACCGTGGTCCTTCCTTGGCTAGTGCTTGCAAGGCAGAACCTTACCTCTAGCACCACTTCACCGATCCCGAGTTCCTGGTTTTGGTACAGATCCTCTGTAGACGTCATGGTAACATGAAGCATCTTCTGGTTTCATCTCACTATTAGGTGGCACCTAATAGTGCCATGCAGGCAGACCTGCCCTGAAAGCAAGTTGTTGCAATTACTAAGTCATCAGTGTGTTATATAAACCCACTCTGGAGCAAGTAGACACCAGTGCAGCATTAGGGCCATCCCTGGTAAAAGACCGATTCCTTGTGCTGGTGTAGAAAACCATATAGAAAACCTGGTGCTAGTTCCATAGATGGGATCTAAGGTTTAGGGGTGCATTGCCAATGTCTGAGCTTCTGGAGCCTAAGCCAGGTAACTGTGACAAATGCTTAGGGTTTAAGACCTGACTGCAATGTAAAATTTATATGTTCCTATCCCTATTAGATAACTCCTTTTTTCCACACATAATATTTGCCCATTTTAATGTGCCTATACAAAAAGGAACAAAACCATGTTGTTGGTGCATATGGTGGTAAAAATAACAAGTCAAACAATTCCAATATCTTGGTTCTAACATAAACTTGGAGCATAAGAGGGACTTATTTACTAGACTTTTCTACTAAATAGATCCAAAAAAGGAGTAGGGAAAACTGCCACTTCATAAGAAGATAGATAAGAAGAATTATACCTATTAAGGAAATATCGGTACATCTAAAGAAATATTCGAAGGAGTATACATGCCCCTTTAAGTCTTTTGAAATTGTTCAGGGAGGTATAAAATCTGGAGAAAAGCTTCAGCCTGTGACATTGTCTTGTTTGAAAAATGGCTCCCAGCAGTCACATTTCAGGAAATGTCCTTGAGCTGGGGACTTCTCAGTAACCAAATATGGTAGCATAGCAAGCAGCAGTCCATAATGAAGGGAAGTAGGGGAAAGGGGGCATCTGAGAGCAAATCAGCAGCAGCAGCAGTGGCAGCTTCTTCTTAGGCTGAGGCAAGGCAGGCTGAGAATCTACCTTTTCGGTTTGGAAGCTGGTTGGCAGCTGGCTGGGGTGGAGGAATGTTCTGGTTCCCTAGGAGTTAAGAACTGAGGGTAAAAAGGGTTTAATGGGGGCAAATAACAGATCTGGGATAAGAAAGTGAAGGGCTAGAAAACGATTTGTGAGGTGGTAAGCAGGGGGGAAAGGAAGGGTTCTATATAGTAGGAGGGAGGACAATAAACAACATAGACAGACATTATGTATATTACAGTCTGACATTAGACAGACATTGAGGTGACTAACACATACACTCATGCCAAGTGGAATGGGTCAGAATGCATAAAAAAAGTAAAGCAGGAAAGTCAGCTAAAATGTTTTTCCATTTTCTAGGACAATCATCATTGGTGAGATAAACTTTAAGTGATACAGTAATGAGCACTGTAAGAGGTATATCATGAAGAATCATCTAGAGGGTCTTGAGCATCCAGGTTTCTTTCTTAAGAGCAAACTTACAGCATGAACATTATGGTATAATGGAAAACTTCTTACAATTGAAAACAGATTACAATAACATATTCAATGAGTGAGCTCTGTAGCAGGAGTTTATGGCATACAGTTGCATATTCTATTGCTATTTGTGGACATAAACATTAGATTATATTGTTACATATGAAACACTGTCAGCAACAATACTGTAAAACACTGTGCAAAACCACATATTTTTTAAAAATTTCTTCTTATAGAAGTAGACTGGTGGGTGGTAGAGGGTGGGTAATAGTGGGAGGATATAGAACTGATGAAGGGTTCATCATTAAAACATTGTATGCTTTAAACCCAATCATTAATAACATAATTTCACAGTGACAAATTTTAAACAATGAATAAAAATGTTTTCCTAATTTATAAGGAAACAATTTCCTTCCCTCCACATACCCACTAATAAAGCAAGCAATTTGATATATTTAGGATAGATCCAAATCAGACCTGGTAAGGGGAGAACTTCCTGGTTGCGTGCAGGGCTCCCTCTGACTATCTAACTTTAACTCCCAACTCTGACCATCTAACCTCTTAACTCCAGCCTTCAGAGTGCTGGCTTCCTGAATATTCTCAGAATCAGTCAAAATGTCATTGAAAACAAAGACTTATTTTTAAATAGAAAGGTTTTCTCTGTGTGTGAATGTTTACCATTGCTTTATTTTTTCCAAAGCATTTAAAATGAGTATAAATTTTTTTTGGTTATTTTTTGGGCCACATCCGTTTGATGCACAGGGGTTACTCCTGGCTAAGCACTCAGAAATTGCCCCTGGCTTGGGATGCCGGGGGATGGAACCATGGTCCTTCCTTGACTAGCGTTTGCAAGGCAGACACCTTACCTCTAGCGCCACCTCACCAGCCCCATAGAATGAGTATAAATTTTTAAATTTTTTCTTTTTGGTTTGGGAGCATATTCAGTGATGCTCTGGGATTACTTCTGGCTCAGCATTCAGGAATTACTTCTGGTGTGTTTAAGGACCATATGGGATGCTACGGATTGAACCTGGGTCAGCTATATGCAATGCAAACACTCTACCTGCTTTATTATATCTCTTCAGCCCCAGTAATGAGGCTGAAGTTTTAAATAAAAAATAAATAAAAGTGCAGTAATATTGATTATCACATACAAATAGAAATGATAGATTGGTGAATTTTATCTGGTATTTAATCCTGTCCTATGCTGGTATAGGGCTGTGTGTAAATTTCAAATTATATATATGTATATATATATGCATGTATATATCAATTTTATTACATTGTATTTGGTCAACTTTTCTGTGGAGTACATAGTGTAGGAAATATAATCAGCATTTAAAGATAAGGGCATTATGAGAAGTTGTGAGGGTAAGACATATTTCTCCAGACTTCTAGCCTAATGTTCTTTTCACTGCTCTAGCATCTCATGAGAGTACAAGAGAGGCACTACAGACCCTACATTACTCTGATTCTGTAGCAATAGAAAGAAAGTGATAACTTAAACTCTCATTCCTTAAAAAAAAATTGCAGGGTATTTGTTGAATGGCATTTATAAAGAAAATTCTTTATGTCAAAGATTCCAACTTAGAACAATATTGAGATGCCAGGATTCAAACCACCACCCATCCTGGGTCAGCTGCCTGCAAGGCAAACACCCTACCACTGTGTTATCTTTAATTTCAGTTCATTTCTTTATTGTTCCTGGAGTGGGTCTAATCTATTAAATAAAATATGAATAGCTATAATACATGATTCCAGGACAAATTACAGAGTTATTCAGTCATTAAACTGTTGCTTATTTTTTAAAAATAATATAAAAAAGAATAGAACAATGTAATAAAACTGTAATAAAGAGACAAAGAAAGAAAAGCATTTTTATAAATAGATTAATCATTTCCCATATTTACCAACAAACAAGTGCAACTTAAAGTATAGTTAACTTTTAAAAGTCGCCAAATGTATGTAAATGAATGGGGCTGGAAAGATAGGATGGCAGGTAGGGTGCTTTTCCTATACACAACTGACCCCGGTTTGATCCCCAGCTTTTCATATGCTTACATTAGCCCTGCTGGAAATGATTCCTGAGTACAAAGGCAGGAATAATTACTGAGCATTACCAGGTGAAGCCCCAAATTTAAAAAATCTTCCTCAATTAATAAGAAAATGCATGAGAAAAAAGTAGGGAAAATGAATAGAAGTGTCAACTCTCTTTAGTATTCCTAGAAACTCAATTTTTGTAGCCACTACCTCTTGACTTAATTACATTATTGACAGCTTGGGCATTTATCTGGTAATTATTTAAACGTTTGTAATGAGTTTCCATAAATTATTTATACTTTCATTCAGCAAATATTTGTTGAACTCGTGGCACACAGGGCTTCTTCTCAAAGTGATCGCTTTCAATGTGATGCCATTTTGGTCATTTCTTTCCCACTATGTAATAATCAAATAGGGACCATAAGAAAATAAACTGCTAATTCATTGTAAAGAAGTTTTAAATCCATAGGACAGGGATCCACTCAAATCTGGCTTTATATTTCAAATACCATCTGAACTGAGAAACAAAGATGATTGTATTGGTCAGGTACAGAGTGAGGGAAGAATGTTCAAGGAAGAGATGTTTCTGTAACATTTTCTAAGTGAGATAGAATCTGACTCATTCTTGAATTTGAAAAAAACTGATCAGATCCACAAATACATTCACCATGTCAGCATTCATCCAACTCCATAAACTGTTCTTGAAAAAGATGTAAACCAAGCCATCAAAAATTATAGATACATTGGCCTTGCAACTGATAATTGGCAATCTTTGGAGAGGGGCAGGCCAAGAGTTCACCCTGCTGAAGCCATGCCAGATGCATCCACTATTCACCTTCAGTGCTTTGCCAATGATGCAGCTTCATCACTTAACCCCTGATCTCTGCAGAGATGCTATAACTCCAGGTATGCCAGTGTTTGGGCTTATATCACCAGGACTTTTTTCTAGTGAGCATAGGCTTACTAGACTTCCTCCTGACTTCTGGAAAGCTTGATATTTGAAACCACATGCCATAATATGAGCCAGAGAGTTTGGAATTTCTGTACCTATACATTTTTCAATACTGTTATCCTAGATGGAATTGCCAATTTAGACAACATGGATTCAATGCTACCTGATGTTCAGAAACAAAACAAATAATCTAATCATATATCACTTAAGAAAATCTCTACCATAGAAAGTCAACAAAATTTCTTAAACATAAGACAGACAGAAAAGAAAAAAGACATACCAGTTCATTAAATGGCAGGTTGTCAACAGGAGAACAGGATCTTAAGAGTCAAATCATGTCAGGTCATTATACTTCTGTACTTTGGAAGATGGTTTTTTGGGAGAAGAAGAATTATATGATCAGACTTGTGTGTTATATAACATACTATTGTAAGAATAAAAACTGAAGGAGAAATATCTAGAGGCAATATTTTTATTAATTTTTTATTTTCTCAATGCACCCTGATTTACAAACTTATTAACAAGTATGTTTAAGGTCTACCATTTTCCAACACCAATCCCATCACCAGAGTCAATTTTCCTCCACCAATGATTGTCCAGGATTTTTTTTAACCCTTAAATCCTACTTGCCCCCCACAGGTTTATTTTAAAGTTTGTTGTAGTTTGAATCTCATGCTTTTAGTTTTGTTGGTTTGTGGTTATGATATATAGATATATTACTCCTCTACCAGTGTATCTAAGGCCTTCAGTATGAAACATTTTTTTATAGTTCAGGTAAAATATAGACTAAGATGATAGCAGTGGGAAAACATAAATTCAGTAGAAATAAGATATGCAAGAAAATATGGTATTTCTAAGAATATTTAAATTTTTTTTCTTTTGGCATAGCCCAGTGGTGCTTAGGGTTTATTCCTATCTCTGTGACCAGGAATCATTCATGGTAGAGCTCAGGGGACTATATGGGATGCCAGAAATCAAACCTGGGTAGATCACATGCAAGGAAATACTTTATCTGCTGTACTATCTCACTGATCCTGAATATATTAAATTTTCTAATTGAAAAAATTAAATTAAGACAGCAGTTGCTCCACTTTCAAATTACTGAGTATGGAACATAGAAGAAAACAAATGTTAGAAAACTGATAGTATCTTGAGGGGATCAGGGACAATTTAAGTAGAAATTTTTATGTGTCTGAATTTCCTGAGCTGAAACCCTACATTGAAGCAACATCACTATAATTTTATGTTGCAGTCAAAGGTAGAAAAGATTAACTTTCCCCAAAACTGTTGATCCAAAGGAATAAGTAATAGTAGCAGCATAATTTATAAATATTCAAAGAGACCATCTCACTCTCAGATTAAACTCATTATCCAAGAAGCAGATGTTGATTTGAAGTGAGCCCATGTTGATATAGGATGCACCAGTCCTGAGTACAGGTTCTGGATCTCTTTGATCACATTTTTTTTGACACTATGTATTTCTCTAGGTAAATGGCTTACATAAGACTTTGAACTGGAATTGTGCTTATTAATACCTATTTTAAAAGGATCCCAATCTGACATTGTCCTGGGATCAATGAGACTGGGTGCTAAACCAGAGAGAGTAAGATAAATTAACTTTTGAGGATTTCTTGAAATCAGCACTTGTATAGACTCATTTATAAAGGCTTGTTTTTTTTTTGTTTTTTTTTTATAATTTTTTTATTTTGAATTATGAGAACAAAAGATGCAAAGAAAGAGGATAAGGTAAAGTTACAGTGGAAGGACAATCACCCATAACATAATTATCAGAAGAAGTCCCCTTGCTGATATCTTAACTTGTTTTTTACTGGTAAACTTTGTACAGGAGTATAGTGGAAATGAAACCTGGGCTAGAATAAGAAATCCTAAATATTGGGAATAGGGATTGAAAAATACCAAAAGGAAATTTTGGTTTTCTGGCTCATGGAAAATATCACTTTAAGAACAAAAGGAAATCAGTGTGGGTTAGATGTTTTCTCATGGTTGAAAAATGATTTAGATTTCCCTAAGGATGATGAACGGTTTTTTATTTGTTTTTAAATGAAAACAAATCTTTTGTTCTTCCTCAGAGAAGTGACTGAACACTCCTATCCCCATTTTTTGAAGAGGTTTTATTTTTTTAATTAAATTTATTTATTTAAATACTGTGATTACAATTGTAATTGTAATTACAATTGTGTAATTGTAGTTGGGCTTCAGTCATAACAAGAACAACCCCCTTCACCGTGCAACCTTCCTATCACCCATGCCCCCATCTCTTCCCTTCCCCGCTCCTGCCTGTATTTGAGAAAGACTTTCTACATCCCTCACTCACTGATGTTGTTATGATAGTTCTCAGTGTAGTTATTTCTCTAACTACACTTATCACTCTTTGTGGTGAGTTTCATATCTTGAGCCGGTCCTTCTGGCCCTCAACTCTGGGAATTATTTCAATGTCTTTAATTTTTCTTAAAACCAATAGATGAGGGAGATTATTCTGTGTCTCTCTCCCTCTGACTAATTTCACTCAGCATAATAGATTCCATGTACATCCATGTATAGGAAAATTTCATGACTTCATCTCTCCTAAAGGATTCATAATATTTCATTGTGTGTATGCACCACAGTTTCTTTAGCCATCATCTGTTGAAGAGCATCTTGGTTGTTTCTAGGACCTGGCTATTGTGAAAAGTACTGCGATGAATATAGGCGCGAGGAAGGGATTTTTATATTGGATTTTTGTATTCCTAAGATATATCCCTAGGAGTGGTATAGCTGATCAAGTGGGAGCTCATTTCCAGTTTTTTGAGGAATCTCCATATTGTTTTCTATAAGGGCTGGACTAAACGACATTCCCACCAGCAGTGGATGAGAGTTCCTTGCTCTCCACATCCCCACCAGCACTGATTGTTCTTGTTCTTTGTGATGTGTGCCAATCTCTGTGGTGTGAGATGGTACCTCATTATTGTTTTGATTTGCATTTCCCTGATGATTAGTGATGTGGAACATTTTTTCATGTGCCTTTTGGCCATTTGTATTTCTTCTTTGAGAAATTGTCTGCTCATTTCTTCTCCCCATTTTTTTTTATGGGGTTAGATGTTTTTTCCTTGTTAAGTTCTGTCAGTATCTTGTATACCTTAGATGTTAGCTCCTTAGTTGATGGTTATTGGGTGAATAGCTTCTCCCATTCTGTGGGTGGCTTTTGTATCCTAAGCATGATTTCTTTAGAGGTGCATCAGCTACTCAGCTTAATATAGTCCCATCTGTGTATCTCTGCTTCAATTTGTTTGGACTCAGAGTGCTGTTTCTTCCTTTAGATGCCTTTAGTTTCAATGTCCTGGAGTGTTTTACCTACATGCTGTTCTATATACATTATGGTTTCAGGTCTGATATCAAGGCCTTTAATCCATTTGGATTTGACCTTGGTGCATGGTGTTAGTTGGAGGTCTGAGTTCGTTTTTTTTTTTTTTTTTTGCAAGAGGCTGACCAGTTGTGCCAACACCACTTGTTGAAGATGCTTTCTTTGCTTCATTTTGCATTTCTTGCCCCTTTATTTTGATGGAGTTTTAAAGTTTTTTGGAGTTAACCTTTGTGAGTACTTTGTATAGCCTAGGAATTAACATTTTATCTGATGTGTTGAGTGCAAAAATTTTATCCCAACTAGTTAGTTAACTTCTAATTTTAGTTTGTGTTTCTTTTGTCTTATAGAAATATCTCAATTTGATGTAGTCCCATTTATTTAGGTTTGATGCTATAGCTAATGACATTGGCATTCTATCATCAAAGAATTCTTTGAGGCTGAAGTCTTAGAGTGTTCTACCTATGTTTATCTCAATAAACTTATGGATTTGGATCTAATCTCAAAATTTTTAATCCACTTTGAATTGACATTTGTGTAAGGTGTGAGTTATAAGCCATCTTTAATTACTTACATACAGCTATCCAATTATTCCAACACCATTTGTTAAATAGACTTTGTTTTATTTCAGTTGACCATCTTCTTGGTGGTTTGTGACTAGATATGCTATTCTGACCCATTGTTCTGAAAAAAATCTTTGTTCGAACACCATGCTGTTTTGATCACTATGGCTTTGTAGTAGAACTTCAAATTAGGTAATGAGATGCCACCCAGTTTCTTGTTTTTCAGCATTTATTTGGTGATCCTAGGTCTTTTATTATTCCAAACAAACTTTATAATTGATTGTTCTAATTCCATGAAAAAGTTTGTCTGAATTTGAATAGGGATTGCATTGAATCTATATAGTAGTTTAGGTAAAATGGTCATTTTGATGATACTGATTCTTCCAATCCATGAGTATAAAAGTATAAAATGTTCTTCCATTTACTTAGTTCTTCAATTTCTTTCTGAAATGTTTTAAAGTTTTCTTGATATAGGTCTCTCACCTTTCTTGTTAGGTTGATTCTTAGGTACTTGACAGTTTTGGACCCTTTTTTGAAAGGGATAGACCCTTTGATCTCTTTCTAGATGCATAGATGTTGATCAGAGTTAGTACTTCTTGATCTATTGTTTCCTTGATCTGTCCCCTTGGTTTATTGTTCCCCTGATTAATAAGTATTGACCATCATTGTCTCTAAGTATTTTCTTGAGGTTGGGTGAAGTTTGGTCTGATATGAATATGGCTGTTCCAGCTTTTTGTTTGTTTGTTTTCCAATGACTTATATAATTTTTTTTTATCTTTTTACTCCTAGCTGTGACTATTCTGAACTTTTAAATATGTTTCCTGCAGCCTGCAGATGTCTGGGAACAAAGGATTAGAGCCACAAGATGTTCTATGTGTGGACGCTTCAGGTATGAATTATTCTCTCAGCCCTGCAGGACTTGTCCCCACTACTCTAGGAGTATCTAATTATATATTAGAACATCAGGGGTATCCTAACAAACAATAACAATAAATTATATTAAAAATAAAAATAATAACAAAATAATAATGAATTATATAACTTAAGAAACTTAGTTGATGCAAAGCACTGAGTCAAATTCCTTATTTGCTTCCCAGACAAGCCAGAAATATTTAACATCATTGCTTTTATTTTCCATATAAAAAAAAACCCTAAGATTTAGAGTCAAGTCAAATGTCCAAAGTCATGAAGTTAGCATGTGGTAAATTAGCATGTAGGCAAATTTATTACATATCAATATTTTGAACACAGTAGAACAATTAGCTTCCATTAAAAAAATCAAGAGAACAAAGGATCTGTTATCAGAAGATGAACCCATTGAATGGATTAATGAGGTGACTGAGTGGTGAAATGTACAGACAGAAGGGAGACTAGCTTTGGTTTGGTCAGAAATCTGCCCTGCTATGTGCAGTGAACACAACACTTTTTTCAGAGAGTCTGTGTTTACCATATAAATTAGTAATTCAATGTAAATTGCGATCCTGCAGTGTCCGCCTCCTTTTCCGTTTAGGGATATAAAAAGCATCTACAAACATATGTTCCTGCCTGATTTTTCTTCATGGTGCCCTCTCCACCAAGACACTTTGAAGAAAACAACAGCCCACAGACTTTGGAGTCTGCCTTTCTGGTTTGTCATTTGCAAAGACAGAAATATTCCTTGCGTGGTTGAATGTGGTGCCAGGAGAGAGGAGGAGAAATATTTTTTATTTGGCTGCTCAGGTTCTGTATTAGTGAAGAATTGAAGTTAAAAAGGAGCTCAGAATTCTGAACATCAGAGGTACTCATCTCCGCTCAGTGATGAAGGAGATTGACACCACCACCAACCCCCCCGCACCACCACCCCCCCCCAGATTGTGGAGAGGAGAGAGACAGGTTGATTTTAGGGAATGTGTTTTGAAGATGGCCATTGGACTTCCTCCCACACCAACTTCTGGGGTTATTGCTACTATAATTAAAATTCATTATAATGCTCTGGCACTTTAAATGCAATTTCAGTTTTGTGACTTCAGTAGAAGTACAACAATAAAAACATACACATTAAGGCAGTCAGAAGAATTTTTCACTTGTTAAAGGAGCATGTTTTCTCTTTACTGCGTTTCCAGATCTCTGCTGTAATTGCTACCACAGCAGGAAACAAACACATAAACAAAGAACGAGGGTTCATATTTCTCCTTGGAAAAATTTATATGAAGAAGTAGAGTGGAGCATTTTAAATCTGTAGGAGGTAACAGACCACACAATGAATCCAATTGGGGTGGGGGCTTTTTGATGAATTTAGCATCAAAACCTATGCAGAAAGTAATATTATGATCTGAATACAGAAGAGTTGATGTCAGCTGGAAGTTCAGCCTAGGGTTTCTGAATGCAGAAATGACAAGTCTGCAGTGTTACCTCTCAACAAGACTAGTGTTTTAACTATTTATGCCTGGAAAAGAGTTTCCCAGATAACTAAAGGACTTTTTGCATATTTAAGAAGAAAAGAGATAATAAGTGAATTAATTATATATATTGATATTATATACCATTGCTTCCCCACAATTAAGATATAATTGCAATAGGACTCAAATTAAGTTAAAAATATTATCATAATAGTTGACTTTCTATATTACCCCCAAAATAAAATAGTTCCCATTATTTATTTCTGTCCTGATCTTCAGAAAACTCAATGAGAAAAATTATTTGCCTAGGAATAAATTTAAAGTTCATTCAGTTAAATTTCCGTGGGTATTATCACATTTTCTTTTTAGTTAAGGAGCAGACTTTAATTCTCTTTTACCAGCTAAAATAGCTTCCTGGGGAACTTTAGGTAAACAAATTGAAGCACCCACTTATCTAAAGTCAGTCAAATAAGAAGAGTAGAGACTTTCTCTACCCATGACCACAACACACTGCATTAAAATTTGTTCATCTATTCATTCACTCAACAAAAAATGAATTGAGGATCTAGTATGTACCAAGTATCACGGTGTTTAGTGAAAAAAGTGATACAATTTTCTGTCTAACATTCTGGTAGTGAAACACAAATAAAACCATGCATGTTAAATAAGATAATGGAATAATTATTGGGATAAATAAATGACAAAGAATAAGGGAAACTGAGCGACTAAAAGATCTATAGTTTTAGATATAGGTGTTCAGATTTGTAGGTACCAATGGGCATCAGGAAAAAGACACTGAAATGATCATTTGCATTAAATATAGGATGAGCCAAGTAGATATTCTAGACATGAGGAAGTAGTGCTAAGACCTGGAGTCAGAAGTATTTTATTGGTATTAAAAGCCTAGGCAGACAAGATGAGGAAACAAAGGGTAATTCATGATGTCCAAGAGATGAAGACAGATACAACTTGTGTATATTACAAAGACTGTGGACTATATTCTGAAGGAAATGAGGAGTTTCTCTGAAATTTTGGGTAGAATTTTGAAGAATGACATGATCTGATCTAATTTTAGAGCAACATTTCACATACTCTACTGGTAATCGTGGAATAAGGCAAACATGAAAACAGAGTTCAGCTGGGAGGTGGCAGTGATAGTCTAAATAAAAAATAATAGATTGAACCAGGCTGCTGATGAGAACTAGCTGGATGTGCTTCATATTCTAAAGGTAGATCCATCAGAACTTCCTGTAGATTGACTATTGGAAGTGGGGTAGGGATAGGTATTGAAGGGAATCAAACCTAAATTTAAGGTGTTTTTTTTTTTTTTTTTCTGGGCAACTAGAAGAGCGTTTTTATTTATTTTTTTTGACAGGAAGAATTATGGATTTAGCAACTTTATGGATAAAGACCCTGAACTTTGATTTTGTTTAAATTTGGATGACTATTTCTTTTTTTTTTTTCGGGCCACACCCATTTGATGCTCAGGGATTACTCCTGGCTAAGCACTCAGAAATTGCTCCTCGCTTTAAACAGTTTTTTAATCACATTTTTCTTCTAATTTAGTCTAAAACTATGCAGGTTAAGGGTGGTAAATATGAGTTTCTATAAAAACAAAAAACAAAACAAAAGTAAATGAAATAAACAAAACACTATCTACTGGTATTTGACACTTTCCTTTCCTCAGATAGTGTGTTTTCACCTGTAGCAATGTAACTTCCCTAAATTACACCTCATATCTTACACCATTCACCTTCCACCTTACATAGTGGAGGGATATTCATAATTATAATTGGTGTTGAAATGTTGTATACCTGAAACTCTACTGTGAATAATTCTATAAGTAACTATGAATAAATTTACTATGAATAACTTTCATGGTGCCTTAATAGAAAAATTAAAATGAAAATTATTAATTAAATTAAATTAATTAATTTACTTAATTAAAAGTACAAGTTAGAATTGTTTTTATGAACTCAATTTTGTGTGTGGTAAACACTTTGAGGTTTTATAGATGTTAGAAGACATTTGAAAGCTTGGACTCTAACTGTTCTACCATATTACTAACCTGGCTTTTATTAAAAAAAAAATCAACGTCTTAGTTCATCTAGCCTTTAAAACAATTACATTGAAAATATTATTTTTCACTCATCACTTTTTTAGATAAAGGAACTTAGGAACAAAAATTAAGGTACTTGTTAAGGAAAAATAAATAATGGGGTCGAAGACTATGCTCAGTTTTGGAGCACATATTTTGATACATATGAGGCCTCAGATTTGATCCTTGGCACTAAAAAACAAATTATTAATAAATTGTGGTTGCTGAACTTTGATCCTTAGTATTTAGTTTCAGGATCAGAGTTCTAACCTACTGTTCTGTATTAGGTCTAGTCACAGTACTCAGGAGGTCATAAAAAGTGAATGAGGGCAATCCTCCCACTGCATTCTATATAATACTCTACTATAGATATCTGAAGAGGATATTTTTCTCCAGGTGTTTTCTTTGAAGCATAGTCTTTCTGTGCTATTTTAATTGAAATTAAAGCCAAATTAAGGTAATAAAATACTCATGCTATTGATCTTTCTGCAGGGAGGTTAGAGCTATAATAATTTAATTAGCAGCAAGATTATTTTTCTAACTGCTCAGCTATGATCTTTCATTCATCTTTAGAGTTACCTGAGTCCACAGTCTATGTCCTAATAGGCCTGCTGTATACTAAGACTTAAACACAACTTACTAAAATCTGTACATGCAAATCCCCTAGCAGTAATTTCTGTTAACTTCTATATTTTCATATTATCTATACTTCTTATAAATAGGGTGATTTACTGAAATACAAAAGTTTATAAAAGAAAATGCTTACCATTAGTAGGATTCTTCCTTACTCTAACATTTTTGATTATGCCATTCTAGGGGAGAGGATTTTTTCAGAAAAAAAATGCCTTGTTATTATTTCTCTATTTTTCTCTTTCTTTCCTATATATATAATACACAAATACAAAAAATCAATATATGCATACATGCATATACAACTGTTCCTCCATCACTTTTTTCCCTAGAAGTTTCACATTCTGGGTATTAAAGACTGAGCTATTATTAGACATGGTGTTACAAAAAAGCAGCATCTAAAGTGTTGAATATTGGCTGTTGTTACATATATTTAATTTCTTCTCTCTTAAAGGAGTTTTAGAAACTGCTACTTAATTTATATTAACTTATTTTATACTTTGAAAATACTTAGTGTGAATATAAAATAGAATTTCACTTTCTTCAGTTCTCTATACCACAATTGATATGTTCTTCATAAAGAACTAAGATTCTCTAGAGTGGAAAAAGCCAAAAGCAAAAGTTTTAATACTAAAAATTAATGACCTACACACAGCACTCAAGAAGATAAATTTAAAAAATAATAAAGGTATCCATTTTATTTTCTTTAGATTGTATGTGAATTGTGAAGTATTTATGTCTAAGAAAGTCAAGAAAACTCTTAAATTTAGTCTATGGAAAGCTGCCCATATGGGCTTTGCACTCAGGCAATGGTTTATATGGAAGGCTGTAGCAACACTACCTGTAGCAATGTTTGCTTTGCATCTGAAATACATTTTTTATGACCATTTTCCCTTTTTTGTCATTTG
Source organism: Suncus etruscus (assembly GCF_024139225.1). Taxonomy (NCBI): domain Eukaryota; kingdom Metazoa; phylum Chordata; class Mammalia; order Eulipotyphla; family Soricidae; genus Suncus; species Suncus etruscus. Next base: position 78,784,110 of record NC_064850.1, read on the forward strand.
TTTTATCAGCATTACCTCTCAACAAAGAACAGCTGGGGTTCCTGCAAGTCTGCTCAACATCACTGCTGTAGTCAGTGTATTTATGACCATGTATCCTAGTCATGGCATGTCCTTGAATTTGGCAGTATAAATAGGCCAGGAACAGGTGACTGTGATTTTCTCAATCACATCGAACTCTGCTCAAAGCATCACCTAGATACAATTGTGAAATTTTGGCAATTGCTTCGGACTGCTTTGAGTATAGATTTCCAGTTATAATGCAAATCCTAATACGTGCCAAATAACGAGGAGGTGGAAAAACTCAGCTAAACTAAAAGTTCAAGAAAACAGCCTGGAAATAAAACCCAATATAATAAAGCTCTACAAATTTCCTATAGAAATTAAAGTAATGGTTCTAATGTTTCTCAGTAAAATGTAAGATAGCTTCAAAAAGGAAAAAAATATAAAGTTTATGGAAAAACTCTAAACAGAAAAAAATTTACCTAAAGAATAATGTGTGAATTAAAAATTCCAATAGAGAAACTCAACATCAGAATGGGAAGAAGCAGAAAATCAAATTGGTAAACTTGATGCTAATATAGAAGCAGTTACCAAAAACAAAAATAAAAAGCAGGAAAATTAAAAAAATAAAGACAAAATAAAAGATATATGGGACATATATCTTACATATATCTTGTAAGAGGAGAAACATGCAAATCATAGTGTTTCCAGAAGCTAGAGAAAAAAAAAAAGAACAGAATTTGTAGTTGAAGTAACAATCACCCAAAATTCCAAGTTGAGAAAATGGATATACACCTAAATAAAAGGATTTAAAAGAATTATAAACAAATTGAAACAGGCATACAGAAATACATTATTATTAAAATGAAAAAATAGTAAAAAATCATTGTAAAAGAATAGTAAAAATAGTAAAAAAATAAAGAGCAAGAAAACAGCAAGAAAAAATTCAAATATAAGGGATTCATAGAAAATGTCAACATATTTCTCTATGAAAACAACAGAAGAGGCAGAATGTATAGAAAATAATAATTAGAAAAGACCCCCAATAAGGCTGGTTATTGTTCAGATTTTAAAAATGCATTAAAAAGTTTTTCATCAAAATAATGGCTAAAGTACTTCATTACCACTAAACTGGTTATTCAAAAAATATTTAAGGAACTTATAGAATAGAAACAAAATAACAGAAGTACCAAGATACTTTAACAATTTAAGATAATACAGATGTATGCTTATTATGATATTATTTACAATAGCCAATGTAGGGAAACAACTCAATTGTCCAATGACAGAAGAATGACTTTAGTAACTTGGATTACAGGCCCAGTGAAATACTATTCAACATTATGAAGAGATAAAATTTTGTCTTTTGAAAAAACATTAATGGAACTGAAAAGAGTTATATTTAACAAAATAAGTCAGGATAAAAAAGATAAGTACTACAACTTCTCATTTTATGGGAGATGTAGAAAGGCAAAATTTGGGACAGACAACAACAAATGAAAATAAAATGTAGACTCAGGTCACAGAGGCAGGACCTGGAAGAAGATAATGTTATGAGATTTGTATAAAATAGGGAGCCAAAAAACTACATAGCGTAGTTGGAGAAACATTAGTACCTCAGTTGTGGTTGAAGTATGGTAATATACTTTGAACCTGTAAAAAGTTATTCCTCTAAAAGTACAATAGAGAAAATACAATACTTCAACAGCAAAAGACAAATGTCAGTATTAAAGGGTTATAAAATAATACAAGTAATATCTTGAATCAAAGTAATGGAAGGTAATTACCCATTTATAATTTTGAATAGAGGATATATATATGCTTGTTGAAAATTCATATTTTCTAATATATTTTTCTATAACATCTGTAACTCCTTCAGTACCATATGAAAATAATCCTTTATTTGATTTGAATACTGGTATAGAATAGAAGGTCTTTTGAAGATTTTAGAAAAACAAGTCCATGTAATATAATGTGAGTTTATATATACTTATTCTCATTGACAAATTGTAGCCAAACTTAACATTTATTTTCTGTGTTTTAGAAATATATTTGAACATTGAATATTATTGGATATTATATTAAACATTATTTGGAGTACTATTGATATCAATAACTTCTTTTCTTTGTGACTTTGGTTAGGTTAGGTCAAAACCTTTCCACATTCATGATAATTAGAATGTCTTTAAACAAGTGTTTGTTTATTTATTTTGTTTTTTAATTTTGGGCTACATCCCAAAGGTGCACTGGGTTAGGGAAATAGCTCAAGGACAAGAGTGAATATTTTGGACCTGGGTTCTATTGTTTGCTTCTAAAATTTCAGAGACTCTTCAGGTCTCTGAACTGCTATTTGAAAAATTGCTCAAATCACTCTTCAATAATTCTACCAATACTCTCTTTAGAATGACCCAAAGGATTAATTAATAAGTGTATTAGATGTTTTTGTTTGTTTTGCCTTGTTTAAGCACTCAGTGCTTACTCATGGTTCTGCATTGAGTTAACTCCATTTTTTTAAAAAAAATTTTTTTTTGGTTTTTCGGGCCACACCCGTTTGATGCTCAGGGGTTACTCGTGGCTAAGCGCTCAGAAATCGCCACTGGCTTGGGGGGACCATATGGGACGCGGGGAGATCGAACCGCGGTCCTTCCTTGGCTAGCGCTTGCAAGGTAGACACCTTACCTCTAGCGCCACCTTCCAGGCCGGCGAGGGTTATTATTCATGGATGATAGAATACTGTGATTTTCAGCCTTATTTATTAGATCATTTGTACTTACAGATTTCATTCCATTTATTTGTATGTTAAAAATCAAAAAAAAAAAGATTGTCACCTATGTCTTGGTGACAAGACTTGAAATCACCTTGAAAATGTTTACTGTAGAAAATCTAATCTTATTTAAAATGATTCCCTATAAATGTCCTTAACAGAGATTGCTACTTGAAGTGAAAGACAATAAAGTTTCACTGTCTATCTTTTCCCTACAAAAAAAAAAGTGGTCTGTTTAATTGTAAAATACGTGGTTGGAGGTATATCTGCCTTTCTGTCCTAAGTAGGCTTTGGACTTTTGTGATGGCAGCTGAGAGGTCAATCAATGACATTTCCAAAAGCAATTTGATGTGTTCTATCCATTTTTCATCTCCAGGTAGTTGTACTTCTAGACAATTGAAGTTTTTAAAGAAGGATATTGCCCCATATTTTTATAAAATACACACACACACACACACACACACACACACATATATATATATGCATTTCTGATAATGTACCCCCACTCCGTGAGACCCATGAGGACTTGTTATGGTTCTGGCCTACAGACTCAGTCCTCCCTGGAGAGAGAGAATGGCTAAGTCTAATTCTGCCGAAGAAGAACTTCTCATAGGCTTTGCTAGTACTCATGTAGAAAGACAAGAAAAAGAACTAGTCCTTTCCATGTTAGTCTCACCAGAAAATCATTCAAAGGCATCTGAAGCTCCCAGAAATCAATACAGTTACAAGTCATCACAGATGTCATAGCATGAAAAACCATCCTTTTTTGCATTTTGAGACAGAACCTAAAAAAGTATAATGATATTGGGTTGGAGAGATAACACAATGGTAGGACATTTGCCTTGCAAGTAGCTAATTCTTGGCATCCCATATGGTCCCCCAAGCCTGCCAGCAACGAATTCTGAAAACAGAGCCAGGAGTAAATTCTGAGAGCCACCAAATGCGCCCCCCCCCCAAAAAAAAGTGTCATGGTTTTATTAAATTAAGCTAAAACTGTTTGAACATGTATCTCATCTCATAAATTGTGTTTAAATTTTATTCATACTTTTCTTTTGATTAAATGGCACTATGTGTTACTCCCGTGATCAAAATTTTGTGAGGGAAATATGATCTTCCAATGCAAATATTGTATGCTTCAATGCATTATCACGTTCTATTGATAATGGTGAAATTTACCTAAAAATCTGTTTCAAAATATATAAAAATCAAGTTCTTTCCTTTTTCTTGCTAATTCTTGAGACTGTCCCTTGAGTGGACATGGTATTGAAAACAAGTGAGAGGCAATGGTGCCACCTACCCATTGAATGAGTATATTGGCCAGTGCCATCTGACAATGAATGATATTTTTTTGTTTTTGTTTTTGTTTGTTTTTTGGGGCCACACCCATTTGACACTCGGGTTACTCCTGGCTATGTGCTCGGAAATCGCCCCTGGCTTGGGGGGGGGGACCATATGGGACACCGGGGGATCGAACTGCAGTCCGTCCTATGCTAGCGCTTGCAAGGCAGACACCTTACCTCTAGCGCCACCTTCCCGGCCCCTGATATTTTTATTTTTATCTCCAGGTAGTCAGTTTCAGTTTTCCAAGAAGGATATTGCCCAGATCTTTATAAAAAGGCTGAGATACATTTGAATTGTAGTCACTGAAAGAGCTTGGATCAACTGGCACTTCACTGTAACAGAAGTTAATTCAAAATAGACATCCATCACCTTTATCGCTGTGCTCAAGAGAATTGAAAAGCTACAAAACATGCTGGCAAAATCCCTTCCCAAAGAAACTGTTCAGCAACCACTGAATTATTTGCTGATGCTTTATGCGTGAACACAGAATTATAATTCTACTTTCAATATCCCCTGGACTGAAATATGTATTATTTGATTTTAATGTAGCAAAGGTAATCTATCAGCTTCTGACAAGAAGACAAACCTCCCCTAGGCAGACGTGTCTTTGATTTCTTTGAAACATTTGCATTATTTTTGTGCTTGCATTCGGCACAGAAGAATGTTTGCTCTCATTCGATTCCCAAGAAAAATATAATTGTTTTAAAAGGCTTTTAGAGGAAAGAAATAATAATAATACAGGTAATCAAAACATTAAACAAGGTTCAATTTTACTCTGACTCTCCAAAATTACTCCCAATGTAATATATACCAAAAGGGACAAATTTAGTAGATAAACCCAGTAGCTATATTATGTTAGATACATAAAAACAATATTAGTTTGCAAATCAGTTCTGAAAATTAATGAAATAATTTCTAGTAACACAATGGAGAACTTATGGTAGCTTCTTAGAAGAGTATAGTTTTCATCTATATAAATAAAAATATTTCCCTTGTTAGTTGTGAAAAAAAATTAATTTATAACGAGTGTTATATAAAAAAGGTTAAAATAGCTTCGTAGAGAGAACTGTTTGATGCCTATATATCCAGAGTTGAAAAAATTCAAGGTCTTTACTATAACTGCATTTGATTTATATTAAAAGACAAGAGACAGTCTTTTGGTTCAGAGCATTTCTCAGCTTTGATTGGAAACATATTTCTATTTAAGATTCTTTTAACTCTGCTAGCACTTTTATTTCTTTCCAAATTAGGGCCCCACACAAATTTTTTGTTGTGTGTATGACACTTCTATGCCATATTTCACAATGAACAAGTTAAACAAGTACAACTTCCTAGCCAGCTACATGAATGATTCAAAATAAGCAGAGTACTATCAACCCTGTGGTCCCACAATATTGTTTTAAATTTATACTTAAGAAGGAAGACAAATGACTTTGTATTTTGTGTCTGTGTATGTGTGAGATAGATAGAGTGTGGTGGGGAAGGTGAAGGGAGAAAGAGTTTGGAAATGAAAAAGAGTTAAAAATGTTTAAAATAAATATAAGAACGAATACAAAGGTCTGGATTTAAGAAAACTCATGGTGTGCTTAAAATTTTTGAAGTTTTAATTAAATTGTATAAAGTGAAATACAGCTTAATAAAACAAAATAACAAAGGTGGGCAATATTAAGTCTATACCCTGAATGGATATGTAAGAAAAGCAATCTTCCTTTATTTTTCTAAAATTTTGAGAGTGAATCAATTTTAATTTGCTAAGGATGAACTGAGGATTATGTTGTCTCAATAACATTTTACAGACCATTTCTTTTTCCTATGCATGAATCTGAAGTGTATAGTGAAGAAACTTTGATATTTTATTTATGTAGTTGCTAATTCCATAGTCTTCTGACTTCACATTTTCTCCATCTGAAGGCTATTAACATAATTTGATCCATGATAAACATTTAAAAACAGGTACTTTCTTATGGCTGTCAAGAGGCTGAGCTCAGGGCCTAAAATTTCAGAACACAGAACATATGTGACACTCTGTCATCCTTTTTGGTTATGAGTAAAAAATGGAGCTTTGTTTTTTGTCACTCATTAAGTCTTCAACTTATCTAGAAATACATTTTCATGGAAGACAAACACTAGTTTTATCTCTAACAAAGGGTGAAATTCCTTTTTTTTCCTCCAAGTGTTTGTTTTCCAAATGGTATATTGATAACATTCAAGAGAAGTAAAGGAATTATTTTTATTTTGTTTTGGGGGTATACTCAGGAGTGTTCAGTTTTCCCAGTTCTCTGCTTGAGGTCACTCCCATCAATGCTTGGGGAAACATGTAGTATTGGGAATTGAATCCCAACCTTCTGCATGCAAAGCAGAAAGTTGAACTAACTGACACACCAAGTAATTATTAATTATCATAATTAAAAGAACAAAAAGTTTAAAATGTAAATTTTTTGTGTCTTATGGAAAAAGCATAGAAGGAATGTTTAGCTTTTCATTCTTTTTGAGCTCTTAGAGTATATTTAAATAAGACCAAAAAGTCATATCTAAATAAACACCTCTATTATATAAACATTAAAGGCATTTGGAGTTTATGTTTATGAATATTCTCAGCTGTTTACTATAGAAGAATATTAGCTGAAGGAGCAAAAGTTTTCAGGGATACATGTAGGGGCCACTAGAAAATCCCAGTGTGGGTAGAACACAGGGAAATAACAGATGGAAACTTGCAAAGGTGATAACAAAGGACCTAATACATAGCGAAGGGATGTATAAAAGGTAATCAGAGAACTTAGGGGCAATGAGTAAGAAAGAACAAAGTGAATTCCAACCCTGCCACGCTGCCAAATTAAAAAAAAAATTCCTAAAGAAAAAGCAGAAATTACCATATTAAAATGTTATCTAGTAGTGTTTGTTTTATGATTTGTGAATTGCATAGTATGTAATTTAGCAACAAAAACAAGAGATTTTTATAGACCAAAGAGAGTAGGAACAAAGTACTAGTTGTTTATGAGCTAAAAAGGTTTACCAAAAACTTCCTTTTTTGCCACTTGGAGATTAATATTAGTGAGTAAATTTGAGATTAATGTGGTTATTGCAACATCTCAGAAAATTCAATCCTGCCAAGAATTTACTAGCATTTCTCAAATTATGATAACTTATTCCCATCCTACAGATTTGGTGGGGGAGGGGTTGCGCCACACCCCATGACATCAGGGGTTACCATGCACTGATACTATGGCTATGCACTCAGAAATCTATCCTGGTTTGGGGGTCTATATGGGACGCTGGGTTTATAAACCAAGGTCTGTCCTGGGTCAGCTATGTGCAAGGCAAACAGCCTACCACTGCACTATCACTCCGCCCCTCCATCCTACAGATTTTTATGATGAACCTTAGTTTGCAATAACATCCTTGATAGTTTCATGCATACACTGTTCCAATATCACACCAACCATCATACTTTCCACATCCCCAGAGATACCTTCCCAAACTTTACAGATCAGGTTAGTTCTGTAGATTAAGTCTCCAGTTCTGTTTTCTTTGGTCATTTGTTGTTACCTTAATATGTTTCTTCTATTCCACATATGAGAGATATGTACCTGTGTCTCTTTTTTGACTGATATCAGTTAACATGACACCTCTTTCCATCTGTGGATTTCTGATACTGAAGAAGTTTAATTCTTAAATTTTTGAAAAGTGTTCATTTCATATTGGTTTTTTTTTTTTTTTTTTTGGTCACACCCGGCAGTGCTCAGGGGTTTTTCCTGGCTCCGTGCTCAGAAATTGCTCCTGGCAGGCATGGGGACCATATGGGACGCCGGGATTCAAACCGATGACCTTTTGCATGAAAGGTAAACACCTTACCTCCATGCTATCTCTCCGGCCCCCATTTCATATTGTTTTTTAAAAGGTTGAACCCAGCTGACACTTTCACTAAGAGTAGTTCAGGGTTCCTTTCCCCCCACATCCATGCCAACACTGATGGTCTTTTTAAAGACATTACGTTATTAACTTGAATTTGTACAAACAGCATCAAGGAAAAGGCACTGGAGTTATCCATCACTGCAGAGATTTGAAGAACTGGGAACTGTTTAAGCACTTTCTGTTTAAACTAACTGAGGTTTTTAAGTGTGAAGATACATGCTTAATCTGTGTCAAATGAGGATGATTCAATCTATGCCATAAAGGTGGTATTTGTGAAAATAAGTAACATTGAGTGCCTATAATAGATACCTGGTGTACCTAAATATACACATGCCCTTCTTTTTAAAAATATTTTTAAAATTTAGTCACTATAAAATTACAAAGTTATTCATGGCTGGTTTCAGGCATATAATTTTTCACCAGTGTCCACTTCCCTCCACCAATGCCTCCCTGACCCTTTTTCCCTCCCACCCACCTGTCTGCTTCTGCAAGAGTGGTTCTCATAGGCTACTCCTGGTCCTATGCTCAGGGATCATTCCTGACAGTGCTTGGGAGATCATATGAAATGCAGGGATTGAACCTGAGTCAGCCTCTTGCTAGGCAAATGCCTTACCTACTGTGATATCACTCTGGCCCTGAAGTGCCTTTCTAAAAGTAATTTGTTATTATGGTTTACAGTACTGTTGCTGGTAGGTTTCATCCATCAGTACCTCCTCCTCCTGTTTAAAAGCTTCCCTCTATCCAAGACCCTTCCCTGTCTATCCCCCAACCCTTCAAGAGGTATGTTTCCTACTGCATACCAGTTCTCAAATTCTTTGTTTCCATTGTCTTTGGATATTTGTTATATTTGAATTCACAAAATTAACACAAAATGGTTAACACTCTAACTTCATTCAGCATGATCCTCTGATTTCTCAATGTAGCAGCACATTTATTTTTCACAAAACAATTTTTTTCTTCAAAGGCAGCAATTTCTTCTTGAAATCATATAAAAACAATACATTTTATGAGACACCATGTTCATTCTCTCAGATTTAGATTTTCAGGGTCCTATCATCTACAAAGGAAGGATTATTAATAATAAGCTCATTCCAATTTCCCCACTTAATAGTAGTAGAGAATGAATGATATATTGCCAGTAAAAAAAAACAAAACACCACTATGAAAAAGAATAATCAGCAATAACAGAGGCCATTTCTCCATAGAAAATATTGGATACTGGTGAGTGGATCTTATGATGGCTTTGTTTCTTAGAAATAATGGAAGAAACTTAGTTTATTTATTTGTTAGGAATTATTTAGTTCTTTGTTCTCTAGTTCTGTCACTAGATCTGTTCTTGTGAATACCTTCTCTGCCACCTCACTATCGTGGCACACTAAACGTATAACTCCTTGGTAAGAAAACAGTATTGGAGAAAATTCTTGATTGTCCAGATATGGGATCATGAGAAATGGTTATAAGCAGTAACAAATACAAAGTTTGCAGATTAGGCTTATAAAATGATTACAAATTGCCTCGGGCTTCTTAAGGTGCTTGTTCCTGACAAGGTCCATGTTTGAGTGGACATACCAAAGATATCATCTAATGCTCTGTTATTTCAGCAGTGCTGTGGGCATTCTACTTTGCTCTCAAAAATGCTGGTCCTTTTAGCTTCTGTTTGCAAAAATTGTTAACCTTTATTTATACATACTTGTTTGTGTGCACTGTTGGATTATAAATTATTATATTATAGTATACTGTAATTATATGGTGTGAATCAGTTGTAAAATATTAATTTAGCAGGTATTTTCAGTTCTACAGTTTTATTAAGGATATCTGTACATTGTCAATCCTATCCTACTTTAACTTCTTGGTAGTTATTTTGAAGTCGTTCAAAATAGAACTAAAGGGAATTCTAGATAAGCAACTGGAAAACTTGTCAGAGAATCTGAGAAAACAAATTTATTTGAGAATTTGCTACAAGCCCACAGATATTTCAGCTTGTCATAAATACATTCTCAGATTCTGCCTATCAATGATGAACACTTCTCTTTTTTTTGTTATTTTTGGGCTACATCCAACTATTATCAGGACTTGCACCTGGCTCTGTGCTCAGGCAATGCTTCTGGTATTGCTTGGGAAACCATAAAGTATTCTGGAAATCAAATCCAGGTTGGCCACATGCAAAGCAAGACCTTACTTACTGTACAATCACTCTAGCTCACTTCTGTCTTTCTTAAAATTCTAGTACCTGCTACTAAATTTTCTGAGCAAAGACCTAAAGTTACAGATACTAATCTAGATAAATCAATGCTCTAGGAACAGCTGCCACACAAGCACTCAAAGTACACACAAATATGTAGGTTCCTTACAAAACTGGAAATTGAACTCCCATATGATCCAGCTATGCCATTCCTAGAGATATGACTTAGGAACACAAAAACAGTACAAAAATGCCCTATGCACACCTATGTTCATTGCAGCTCTATTTATAACAGCCAGAATCTGGAATCAACCCAGATGCCCAAAAACAGAGAGGAGTGGCCAAAGAAACTGTGGTACATATACACAATGGAATACTATGCAGCCATCAGAAAAAATGAAGTCATAAAACTTTCCTATTCATGGATGAATATGGAAACTATTATGTAGTGTGAAATAAGTCAGAGGGAAAGAGAGAGAACAGTCTCACTCATCTGTGGGATTTAAGAAAAATAAAAGATAGTATGTAATAATACTTAGAAACAATAGAAATGAGGTTTGAAAGGACCAGCCCATGATATAAAGCTTATCACAAAGAGTGATGAGCGCAGTTAGAGAAATAACAATACCAACAACTATCATGATAAAGGTAATGAGCGAAAGAAATAGAATGTCTCTAAGATAGGCATAGTGCTGGGGAAGAAGGGAGACAGGGGACATTGGTGATGGGAAGGTTGCACTGGTGACAGGGCATGTACTTTTATGAATGAAACCAAACTACAAACATGTTTGTAATCATGATGCTTAAATATATATTTTTTAATTTACAAAATAGTCTACGTACAGAGTTTAGGGTCAGAGTCTTATCTTGCCATTCTTTCCTCACACATGTCTTACATCTCATGGTACTTTACTAATTCTTACTTTCACATTTTCCATTTCAACTTTAAGAGAAAAAAAAAAAGAGCAGGTCCTGAACATTCTTCTCCATTTAAGGCCATGATACAAAAGGTGAACTAATCAGTTTTTCACCCCTTTCCTTTTGGACCTGGGACCCATCCGAGTGTCAGAGATTGGGAAATGCTGTCTTTGATCTTGATAGTCAAACATCTCATCAAAGAAGAAAAAAATAATCCCAGAAACAGAGGAGATAATAGTCTTTCTACCAAAGTCCTTAACATTTTTCTTTATTTGATCTAGCAATTACTGAGTATAATATTAAAATTTTACTGCGTGGATATATTTGTACATTTATTCTTGAATTTGTTAAGTTTTCTTATTATACATATATTTAAGCTACAATTTTAGGTGAGTATTGAGACACAATAGTGTCTTCCTTTACTTTTGTCAGATGCTATTTTATTTAAAATTGTTTTATAGTGCCATTCTTATCCCTAATATTTACTTAATATCATTCCCTTTTTGCTTTCAATCATTATTACTTCTTATATTTCTAATGTATGTATTATTAGTAGCACATAGCAATAATGTTGTTGATATTGAGTCAAATTTCTAGTACTCTAGTAATTTATTCATTATATAATTTAAGAGCATTTGGTTTGTCTCTAGTCTTTGCTATTGCAAATAGAACTGCAAATTTCAGCTATACTGATATAAATCTACATATATTTTCTGACATTTATCTGGGATAGATTCCTAGAAACAGCAAAAATTTGTACAAGGGTATGTACAAGTGTAATTTTACTAAATATTCTTCTGTCCTAATACAAAAGCATTTTGTAAAATCACCGCAGTATAGGAGTAATGTGTGTTTTCAAAACATTACAGTAGTGGACACAGAGGTATTTGTGTATTTTGTGTGGGGGGGTCACACCCAGCAGTGCTCAGGGGTTACTCCTGGCTCTACGTTCAGAAATCTCTTCTGGCAGGCTTGGGGAACCATATGGGATGCCGGGATTTGAACCACCGAATTTCTGCATGCAAGGCAAATGCCCTACCTCCATGCTATCTCTCTGGCCCCTGGTTTTCTTTTCTTTCTTTCTTTCTTTCTTCTTCTTTCTTTCTTTTCTTCTTCTTTCTTTCTTTTTCTTTTTCTTTCTTTCTTTCTTTCTTTCTTTCTTTTCTTTCTTTCTTTCTTTCTTTCTTTCTTTCTTCTTTCTTTCTTTCTTTCTTTTCTTCTCTTTCTTTCTTTCTCTTTCTTTTCTTTCTTTCTTTCTTTCTTTCTTTCTTTCTTTCTTTTCTTTCTTTCTTTCTTTCTTTCTTTCTTTCTTTCTTTCTTTCTTTCTTTCTTTCTTTCTTTCTTTCTTTCTTTCTTTCTTTCTTCTTTCTTTCTTTCTCTTTCTTTCTTTCTTCTTTCTTTCTTTCTTTCTTTTTTTCTTTCTTTCTTTCTTTCTTTCTTTCTTCTTTCTTTCTTCTTTCTTTTCTTTTTCTTTCTTTCTTTCTTCTTTCTTTTTCTTTCTTTCTTTCTTTCTTTCTTTCTTTCTTTCTTTCTTCTTTCTTTCTTTCTTTCTTTCTTTCTTTCTTTCTTTCTTTCTTTCTTTCTTTCTTTCTTTTTTACCAATTCAGTAGTTGCAAAATTTTTTCTTTTATCTTAAGTTGTAAATATACTCTCATTGCTAAAGTTTATTTATCTAGATTTTTGTTCAAATTACTCAGGTTAGTTTCTCTATGAGTGGTCAGTAATACCTAAAATTGCTCATTTGACCTGAGGATTTTTATTTTCTCATTTAAGTCAAGCTGGAATCAGGTGATTGAAACTTAAAGTAATGAATTCTCTGAGGAAACTGTTTCCCTTTCTTCTGTTTCACCAAGAACTGAGGGTGAAACTCTAACAACTTTCTCTGCAAAATACCTTAGCAAGTTTCTCCCCTGGGATCACTTTTTAGGGTCTGTTCTCTACTTGAAATCCAATCTGGCTCTTTGCTTTCTCTCACTGTGACCAGCAGAAAACCAGATTTCAAAACTCAGAAATTCAGACACTGATAGCAATTATAACACTTTTAAATTAAACTTTCCCTCTTATAAACAGCATAGGTTGATCATCTCTTATTCATAAAGTGTTTAACAAACAATTTTATACAATATTTTAGAGTGTTAAGGTGCTGAACATTTATTTTGTAGTTAGTTGGCAAGAAATGGAAGTCTTCAGAGTGGTTGATCTATCAAATTACAAAAGAATATTTATTTGATTCATATATATTCCTTTGGCTTGTATGGTTAAATTTATAAACACAGGAGTAATACTTCTTAGCACTGTAGGGCCTAACATTTGTTTAGACTTGGGGGCTCTGCAACAATTTTTGTTTTAGAGGGTTTCAATAATTTTTGAATGAACACAAACAAGTATGAGTAATAAATACATAGGGCCCAGTGGAGATCCTAGAAGAAATGTCAAAAAGTGAATTCAAAGCTTCAATGCAGCAGAATCTTGAGACATGTTGGTAGTTCTGGGAGTTTTGTATTTCTTCCAGGAATCAATATTAAACTGAAGCAGTAGCTGATGTGGCAATTTATAAGCAACTTAGATCAATTGAAAAAGTGAATTACTGGTGGATATTGACCAGAAATAAAGTAATAAAGTTATTCCTTTTGCAAATTTATTTATGAACTGAGACAACATGACAAGGGAGAAAACCTGAACCCAAAATTGTTAAGGGAAAAAACAGCGATTGAATGTCTCACTGTACAAATGGTTGAACAAGAGGTGGTAAAAATCAACAAAACCAATGACACACTTTCTGCAAAGATGGAATAATGGAAACTGGATTTATATTCTCCATACACCCTCAAAAGTGCATAACTTGAAATGTATGCTATATCTATACACCCCATACACACTTAGAACAGTGCATAACTTGGAAGTGCATCTTTTTCAGACATCAGACAATAAACAGGGGCAGTGACCTCTAGGAAAGGGAGTAATAGATATACTACTGCAGGCCAATATTTGCCTCTATAATCTATAGTTGACTGCTTTTCTGGGACAGGTACAACTAAAGCATCAGAGAAATATGAATGCATAACATTGCATTTCTGTAGAAGCAACCAGGAGAAATTATATGCAAATAACTCCTATGTATATCCTGATTATAGACTCAGTGGAGTAAGAATCTTGAGCTAGTATAATCCTGTGGTGAATGGGAAAAGAAATATTTATTGCACAACATTAAATTGTAAGCTGGGCTTAATAATATCCCCCAATGAAATCCCAGGAACTTTGAATGATATCTTATTTGGAAATAGTTATTTTTCAGACATAGTTAAAATAAAATTGGGGCAGGAGCAATAGCACAGCGGTAGGACAGTTGCCTTACACGCGGCTATCCCCAACATCCCATATGGTCCCCCAAGCCAGGAGCGATTTCTGAGCGCATAGCCAGGAGTCATCCCTGAGTGTCACTGGGTGTGGTCCAACCCTCCTAAATAATAGTAAATAAAACAAAATAAAATTAGACTGAATTAGATAATAGTAAATCCAATCCTTTTATAATCCTTGTAAGAGGAGCAACCTTGAGATACTGAAGGAGTATCTATTGAGGAAGGAAAACCAAAGACAACCAAGGAATCCTGGCAATGATCAGTATTCTTCTCTAAAGAGGAGAATGACCCTGTTTGCAATTTGATCTTGTCCCTTTATCCACTGTAACTATGGAATAATAAATAACAGATGCCCAAGCTATTTTCAGTTTATGATGCTATTTTTTCTTTATTTTGGCTACACCTAGTGGTGCTGGAAAGCAGAGTGGATCAATATGGGACTCTCTGGCTATAACTGCCTCTAGGTGTGGGCCTTACAATTAGGAGTTCAGGTCTGGGAACTTGGGGAGTGCCCTCAAGAACTATATCTGAACATACATAGAAGACATTAGGATGTAATACAAAGTCACAACAGATGACATTAATATTCAAAAATCTTAAAATTCATGATATAGAAACTGAGATAGTCTTTCCTTTCATCTTTATATCTTAGATTTGTAGGGAAGATCATACCTCTATCCTTATAGTTTGTAAATATATAACCTACTAAAAAAATATCCAAGTGTGGAGGATGAATGGTAAATTCAAGATAGGAAAAAAATAGTGAAGAGCTAGTGTGACAGTACAGTAGGTGGCGTGTTTGCCTTTCACCTTGATTTGACCCCTGGCATTCCATATAGTCTCCAGAGCACTGCCTGGAGGAATTCCTGAAAGCAGAATCAAGAGTAAACCCTGAACACTGCCAGTGTGACCCCCATCCCCCCCTCAAAAAAAATCCACTCCACCCATAAAAAAGAAAGAAAAGAAAAAATGTGAGAGAGTGAAAGTGAAGCTATTTAAGGAGAAAATGCTTACATGAACTGTAGTTTCATGTGGTATGGTTTCAGAGCAAAGCTGCAGTTAAAAGAACATGACCCATGTAATCAAAAGCAATTTAGAAATGACTCAAGGCCTTTAAATGTCTCTTTTGAATAAAAAAATACACAGTTTTCAACAGAACTTATTTCTCCTCTCTAAGCCCCTCCAACTCTTTCTTTTATGTGCCTCATTCCAACCACTTCTGTTCTCCTTTTCCACTAGATCCTTCACAACATCTGAAGGTTCAGATCCTCTGCAATATCTGAAGGTTCAGTCTTGCCTAGCAAACTTTCTTTAGGCTGGACTGGAGGTGGAGGCACCACCTTTGAGAGAAAGCTTGAACAGATAAGCAGCAATCTCCTGTACAAATAAAAGCACAGGTAAGATGGGAAATTAAAAAATAGAATATTTCTCCTCAACACATGTATTTGGGATTGGAGCAAACATTATATTTTGAAACATTAGCCTATACTTTAGTTGCTATGCAGAATCCCTTATTTTCCTGATTCAGTGTAGGGTTGTTCTAGAAAACACACACAAAACAAATAAAGCAATAATCTGTTCTTGAGTTTCAAAATATATTATAAATAGTAACAATAGTAAACAATAAGGCTTTTATTCATTGTCACTTAAAAATAGTAGGTACTCAAGTGTGGTTATTCAGTATCTCAGATGATCAAGTTCTTCTATATCATTGAAAAGGAGATAAATTAATTAAGGCAAAGCAAACATAGTCAGATGCTAATGAGTAATGTTGGGATGTTTATTCCAGTCTAGAAAGTATGTATCCTAGGGAAGGCAGTTATGCTTCTACAGCCTACCTCTTCTTTCACATATGAATTAAGGTTGTCTGTAATGATGCAAGCAAAGCAGAGTTAAAGAAAAGTAAACCCCATTCAGGGCAGCAAAATTCACTCAGTGGGATGGTCTTGGGGGCGAAGGAATACAAAATTAGAATACAAAATTACATCTCCATCTTTCATCTAATAGTGGTGGGGTTGATACATTATTCTCTGATTTAAGGATTCAAGGTGTTTCACTCTCTCATGCTCCTTTTTATGCCCAGATTTGTATAAATACTTCCACGTTTAAATTCTCCTTAAATTAGACAGTTTGGGTTGACAAAAGCTTCCTGGTTCTCTGAAAAATATCTTGAAAATGTTCAATAAGTAATCATAAGCATTACTTTTGTGACAAGTCAATTACCAGGAATTAACCAGAGTTTTCTAATTTAAAGAAAACTTCAAATAAAAAAATAGTTTATTCACTGGTTGGAGCTGTATTTCAGTGGTAGAGTGCAGGTTTCATTGGTAAGAGATCTGGGGTTTGATTTCTGAAACCACTGGCCATAATACCAGATACAAAGGAAAACAAAACCCCAGAAACAAATACATTTTTGTAGCATTTGCCTTGGTCAAGTGAGATATAGGACTCTGCTGATTCATGATGGAAAGTGGATTTTTTGCATTGCCTCAAAGTAGTACCTTAAAGAATTTCTGCTATAAAAGGACAAGCAAAAAGTCAACTAAGCACAGCATCATTCCAACAATGAGAATTATTAAAGCTAAAAAATGATGATTTCTCAACCAGAAAGTGTAAAATTCTGCTCTGATCCTAGACAAAATGCTTTTAGTAGTTAACTATATTTTATTAGGGGAATAAGGGGAAAATAATGAACATTAGCCACCATAGTTTTATTTTCCTTAATTTCTCTGATCAGTAAACAGTTCAAGCAATGCCTTCCAAGGACAGTTAATATTGAAATTTTTCACAGGGCAGGGCTTTTAGTATGTGATTTCATGCAAGAACACTGTCAAGTTCATAGTCCCTGAGTGAGACTTTATTCAAAAGATGAAACAAGAGAAGCCCTGACAAACTTTCTCCCCAAAGTAGTTTGTTCTTGTTTTCATACATATGTTAAAGTTACAACTTGAGAATTACACACAAACAGCAATGGGCAAATTCTAAGCTGTGATTAGAATAGTTATAAAAAATGATTTCCTTTCTATCTTAAATATATTAGACACAACAGGAGTCAGATGAGTTAGCAGCATCTTAACTCTTAAAAAAAAAGAAATCTGTGCAATGAATGAATTATAAACTACAAATAGTGTAATTATGATGACAATTAAAAATATGGGTGACTACCAGTGAGATGCATGATTATGGAGATGCATTTTCTGATTTTTGTATATAAATATAAGGTGAGGATAATTCTCAAATCCATCCATCCTACATTTTCCTTCTATGTGTTCATTTTTATAGATTCGTTATATTGGCTTGTTAAGTTTTTTGAGGCTGGTGTAATGGAATTATTTTATTTTAAGCAAGAATATAACTAAAGTCTTCCAAGTTTGGAGAACAGAAATTTGACAGTGTTATCAAGATATAAGACTGTATATTATCCAGTGGTACCTTTGATCAGTACCAGTAAAACCATTCTCAAAAGGATAAATTTCCTATAGCAGGGGAGGAAAAAAAAAAAACCCTCTGATTTGAGAGATTATGAGAGCTTGGTAACACAATTCTTCAACCACTTTTCTGTAATTCCCAATTCATAGAGTCCTGATTAAACAAAGGTCAAGATGCAGTAATTACAAAATATATTAATTCATTTAGTTATCACATAAACCTCAGGTATGTTTTCTGTCCCAGGTTCACTGTTGGGGCTTCAATTAAAGACAGTCTTCAAAGAATTTGTTTTCCTGGAGCCAGTAAGTGATGTTGCTTCTAATAATTTGAAATAAAGATATTCGTTTAAATCTCAAAACATGGAGGCCAATGTAGGGTAATTACACCTGAAACTCTCTTCAATATTGAATAAATGTCCATATTCTATATATGCCCATGCAACATATTTATGACATATTTTAATAAAGTGAAGAAACTATTCTGGGAATACCCCTTCACAGAATATCTATGTTATATTCATGCTTTCTGCCTTGGAAACTAGAATTTTTATTTTAGGGCCAGTCACAGCCAGGGCTTACACATGGGGCCAAGTATTCTCCTAATGTGACACACCCCTGATCCAGGAAAATTAAATTTTAATAGAATGCACCAATCAATAATTCCTTATAATATCTGACTTCCACTGGATTTTGTCAAAGAGGCACCTAGTTGAAGGGTAAGAGGGTGAGAGTTTGGGCTGCTGTTAACCACACAATTATCAAATGCATTAGTAACTTATTTATTCTGGCAAACAGAATCCATACCCCAAAACACAAAGCCTAATCGTTGACTTCTGTCTCAATAAATTCAAGGAAGAGCGTAAAAAGTCTAATGGGAAAAGAGAGAACAAAGGGGCTATTGGTTATTGTAGTGCTGTCAGCCTTTCCCACTGCTCTGTGACCACTGGCCTTCAATAAATTACTTGTATCTTGAAATCATAGTGACAGCTACTCCCATAAATCTATTCCCTTTGCTTCTATATATCTCTTCACTTAAAATGTTGAGAAAACAAACAGAAGAAGAAGCCAAAAGAGAGTTTTATTTGGGCAAAACTACTGAACATGAAAGTCTAAATCTTGAAATCTTGGCCATTCTGTTCAAAGCATAGGAAGTATTTGCCATTATTTTTACCCAGTCTTTTCCATCAGTAAATGACAGACTAGGGAGGCACTTGGAAGAGTCAAGCAACATTATTTTAGCTCAACACAGAAGAAGCAAAATTAAACATATTTATACCAGGACAACAAAATTTGCATTGTCCTGTATTGGATGTTGACTACCTCTGACCTATATAGGAAAGATGACAAAGGTATTCATCTACCTCCAACTTTATTACTGATGTCTGGAGAATATATTTGTTTCCATTTAGAACAGCTTGAAGTCTATACTTAACAGAATAAAATTTAACATTTTAGTTAACATTTGTTAACTAAAATAATGCTAATTACTGGTCTATTAAATATTTTGGATATCCAAGAAACCTTCAGTTTACTTTTTATGCTTCTTTTATATTTCTTCAGAAATGCATTTCAATTTTATTCTCCCTGTGTATCTTCTACTTTTCTCTTGCCCTCCCTTCTTTGTTTCAGGGAAAATAAATCACAATATAGAAAACTAGATGTGCTACACCATGATTGAAGGGGTTTAATTAGCAATATAAACACTGAAATTTTAATCTGGACTCTGCCACTCACCAGATTTGTGAGTTAAACTTGTGTTTTGCAGTACTTGTGATTTACACATAACTCAGGAATCACTTGCTGACAATACTGCTCTGAAAATGGAATCATTGGCAAATTATACTTCCTCAAAAATAAAGAAAGTAGGAGAGTGGCAGTGGTCCTCAAACTATGGCCCACAGGCCACATATTGTATTAGTTCCCATTTTGTTTCTTCACTTCAAAATAAGATATATACAGTATGCATAGGAATTTGTTCATCGTTTTTGTTTTTACTATAGTATGGCTCTCCAATGGTCTGAGGGACAATGAATTGGCCCCCTGTTTGAAATGTTTGAGGACTACTGGTAGGTCTTATGTTTGTATTTTAGTCTTCTCCCTACACAAATAACCTTTGGACTTAAGTCACTCAGTATGCATGACCAATCAGGGTTTGGGGGGCAGGAGGGAAAGGAGGAATCCTTGGGTAAATGCATACATAACTTTTGGAGTGTTTGTGGAACTAAAGTGGTTATGGGAAGCAAGTCCTTAGAATCGGTGTTGGCTTTGTTCTGCTTTGTCCTGCTTTTAGCACTCCTCCCAAGGCTACTGTCTATCTTATTCAAGGGTTATTTAGAAAACTCTTACTATCTCTCTTAATGCCCTTTCATTTAGAGAACAGAGGTACTGAATAAGACAGTTTTCTGGAAGACCAAGACATTACTCAAAAAAGCATAATACATTTGTTATGCATATTTATTGCTAGGATAGCATGGTAGCTCACATTGGAAACAAGAACTCTAAGGAAAGAGAACAAAAATGGTATAATCAAGAAGTATGAGGGTTGTTTTTTTTTTTTTTTTCAAAAAGTATAGAGCAAGGCTTGAAAGAAAACCTTATCCGTGCAGGAGAAAATTTGCATTCCTGTTTTACAAACTGCTGATGTCAGGCTCTGGTGTTCTAGTTAGAGCCTTTTACTATCTTCTTTTTAGTTTAGATACACTATGAATTTGAAAGTAGTTACTTTTGTATATTTTTCACCTTTATATGCCTTGATTCCTGTTATTTCTGCTAGCCAGATTTTTGTCTAAAATTTCTAAAATTTGATCTGTTCAGTATTGTATTAATATCTAGAAGCAATAGTGGAGGGCTGGAAGGACAGGCTCACTATATGAAGCTTACCACAAAGAGTGGTGAGTGCAGAGAGAGAAATAACTACACTAACAACTATCATGACAATAGTAGTGAGTGAGAAAGTAGTATGCCTGTCTCAAATACAGGCAAGGGATAGGGGAGGAGTAAGATGGGGGGGGCATTATTGGTGGGAAGGTTGCACTGATGAGGGGGGTGTACTCTTCATGACTAAACTCAACTACAAACATGTTTGTAACCATGGTACTTAAATAAAGATATTATAAAAAATTAAAAAAAACTTTGGTCTGTGGATTCCTGCAAGAATATTAAATGCAATAGCAGGAAAACACAAAGGGTCATGAGTTGAAGAACAGAGGTACTTGGGATGGGGTAAGAAACAAAAAGTTGCAAAGGAAGTAAATGTTTCTAGTACAATGGTGAAACTTCCATGTCTGAATTAAACAAATCTGGAAATGATTGTCACCTGATTTTAGTATTTGAAAAAACTCTCAGAGTCTAAAAATCTAAAGTCAACACATCTTACATATTTTTGCCATATGGCAAATGGAAACAAGGTCCGTGTCTGGGTTTCTATTATAACAAAATAAAAGTCTTCCTTATGCTTTCACCTTGTAAAAATGTTTTGTGTGACATGAACATGGTTTTAATTTTACATCTAACATCAGCATAAAATTTTAATAAAACAGTGTATGTCAGAGGATCACCTGCAATGGTGTTCAGACTCAAACTATGAGGATCAGAGAGATAATAAAGCAGTTGCCTTGTATGTATTTGACCTGATTTTAATCCTCAGTATCCCAAATAGTTGCCCACACCCACCAGAAATGATTAGTGAGTGCACAGTTAGTAGTAATCTGTCAGCACCACTGGGTGTGGCCTCAAAACAAACCAAAAGTAAAAACAAAAAAACAAACAAAAAAAACCCCATAACCCAAAATAGTGAAAGTTACTAAATAAACTCACATTACTTTGCTAATTCTGAAGTCCAAAAGTGTTGTTAAGGTTTACATTTAAAGGCTTTTAAATGTGCTGGTTTCTGCCTCATACTCTGGCAAATGGGAGATATTTTAAAAGACCTCTGCTCTGCACCATGAGATAGCCATAAACATCCCACCCAGAAGGGCTCCTGAGGGCACAACACAGAAGGTCTCCAAAGGGCACATCAACTGAGGTAGGCTGTCTCCACCCACAAAAGGCAGAAACAGGAGTTTGGCTACTACACTTTGTGGCTATACACATCTAGCTAATGAACCCCAGCTAAACACATAGAAAATACCACACTAAAAGCATGAAAATGGGGAAACAACACAGGCTGGCACATAATGAAGATGACAACTCTGATGACCCAAAAGTGCCAGCCACTTATTTAGCCTCTAAGATAAGGAGTGGTGTTTAGAGAAAAAATATGAAGTCTCCTCATAGAAATCAAAGAAAGTATGAATTGAGCTGAACAAACCACAGATAATAATCAAGAGGATATGAAAATATAAATGAAAAACTTCAAACTGAAATAACAGGACTGAAAAGCATGGTAGATGAAATGAAACCTCACTGGAAAGCCTCTCCAAAAGAATAGCAGCTGAGAACAGAATCAGGGAGCTGGAAGATAAAATGCATAACAACTCCATACAATAGAAAGGCTCCTATAAGAGCCTTATAGGAAATGAGTAGATAATACAAAAAAGTCCTTAAATAATGGGAGAAGATGAAAATAGAAGTCTTTGATAAACTCAACAGAAATAAAATAAGAAACAATGGTGGCCCAGAGACCTAGAAAGAAAATCCTCAGGAAGAATCAACAGTCAAGGACATTATTGCAATTGCAATTCCAGATCTAAAGATTTTATTCAAGCAAATCCTGCATGCCCGAAGAGTACCAGCTAAAAGAGACCCAAAGAAAAGCACCCAAGACACATTCAAGTCACAATGACGAATCCCACAGATAGGTAGAATACTGAAAGCAGCAAGATCAAAAAGGGAAATTACATTTAAAAGAGCATGCTTAAGATTTACCACAGACATGGGGCCGGAGAGGTGGTGCTAGAGGTAAGGTGTCTGCCTTGCAAGCACTAGCCAAGGAAGTACCGCGGTTCGATACCCCGGCGACGTCCCATATGGCCCCCCCAAGCCAGGGGCAATTTCTGAGTGCTTAGCCAGGAGTGACCCTTGAGCATCAAATGGGTGTGGCCCAAAAAACCAAAAAAAAAAAAAAAAAAAAAAAGAATATAAAGATTTACCACAGACCTATCACAAGAAACCCTCAAGGCTAGAAGACAGTGGTGGGATATAGTGACAAAACTCAACAAAATAAATGCATTGCCTAGGATAGTGCACCTAGCCAGACTTGCATTCATGTTTAAGGAAGTATAAGTAGCTCCACAGATAAAAAAAAAAAACTTTATAGACTCAAAATTAACCTTAAAAAAAAAAAAAACTGAAATGTCTACTTCAAGACAAGACAAACCAATAGACATGCCAATCTCCCATATAAAGATGACACTAAATTCCATGACAATTATCTCTCTCAATGACAATGAAGTAAATGCGCCAGTTAAGACACACAGAGTGGCAAAATGGATAAAAAAAGAAATAAAAATAGCTAAATTCAACACTCTGCTGCTTACAAGAACAAACAACATATTTTCAAGATCAAAGATTGGAGTATAATCATGCAAGTAAACAAACCCCTTAAAACAGCTGGAGTGGTCATATTAATATCAGATGACATAAACATTAGACTTATAAAAGTTATAAGGGACAATGATGGACATTTCAATATGATCAAGGGATATGTACAACATGAAGAAATCACACTCCTAAACATATATGGACCCAATGAGGTACCAGAAAAATATTTAATACAATTGTTGACAAATCTGAAAGAAGATATCAGTAGCAACAAAATAATAGTGGGAGACCTCACCATCACCCTGTCACCCCTTGATGGATTAATTAGGCTGAAACCCAACAAGAATATACTAGCTCAGAAAAGAAAAATAGATGAAAGTGGCCAAGTAGATATATATATGGGACACTCATTCCCCCCCAAAATTAGATACATGATTCTCCAATACACACTGGTCATTCTCTTATCCTGATAGGTTACATGCTGGCCCATAAATATACTTCCATAAAATCAAGAGGATAAAAATTGTAAAGACTACCTTCTTAGAGCACAGTACACTGAAGTTAGAAGTGAACTTCAAAGGTACACAGAAGAAAAATTAAAAAAAAAAAGGAAATTAGGGACCGGAGAGATAGCACAGTGGTAAGGCATTTGCCTTAGACGCAGAAGGACGGTGGTTTGAATCTCAGCATACCATATGGTCCCCTGAGCCTGCCAGGAGTGATTTCTGAGCATAGAGCCAAAAGTAACCCCTGAGTGCTGCTGAGTGTGACCCAAAAACCATTAAAAAATAACCAAAAAAAAAAAAACCCTGCAAATTAAACAGTTCACCACTGAACAAACAGTGGGTCAGAGATGAAATCAAAGATATTTCTGGAAACAAATGCAAATTAAGACAATAATTATCAAAATTTGCTGTAAACAGCAAAAGAGGAAAATTTATAGCTTTGCAAGCACACATCATGAAGGAAGAAGGGACCTACATAAATAACTTAATGACACACCTTTTAAAATTAGAAAATGATCAACAAAATGAACTACAAATAGGCAGGCAGAAGGAAATAATGAAGCTTAGAACAGAAATCAATGAAGTGGAAATCCAAAAAACAATCCTAAGGATAAACAAAAGCAAAATTCCATTCTTTGAAATAATAAACAAGATTGATAAACCACTAGCAAAACTCACCAAAAAAGGGAGAGAGTGAAACAAATAACCTGATTAGAAATTAAAAGAGAGATCACTATAGATACTTCAGAGATTCAAATGGTAATTAAAAATTAATTTGAGAAACTTTATGCAACAAAACATGAGAACCTGGAAGAAATGGATAAATTCTTGGACTCCTATAGTTTTTCATTGTTAAATCAGGATAATCTAGCATATCTAAGCAGACCCATCACTACTAAGGAAATTAAAATGGTAATCAAAATTCTTCCCCCAAACTAAAGCCCAGGCCCAAATGGATTCACAAACAAATCCTTTCATACCTTTCAGGAGGAACTACTACCAATCTTTTTCAGGATGGTTAGGAAAACTGAAGAAACAGAAACACTTCTAAATTGTTTCTCAGAAGATAATTTCACCCTGATACCAAACCAGACAGAAATGCTGCAAAAAAAGAAAACTACAGACCCATATTCCTGATGAACACAGGTGCAAAAATCCGGAACAAAATCCCAGCAAATAGGATTCGATGTTTCATCAAGAAGGTCTTACAGCATGACCACATAGGTTTCATTCCAGGAATGCAAAAATGATTTAACATATAAACATATAAACATAATACACCATATCAACAAAACCACATCAATCAATATAATATACCATATCAAAAATAGAAAAATAAAAACAATGATTATATCAATAGATGCAGAGAAAGCATTTGATAAGGTTCAACACACATTCATGATTTTAAAAATAACTCAATAAAATGGGAATGGAAGGAACTTTTCTCATTATAGTCAATGCTATCTACCACAATCCAATGGAAAATATTCTCAATGGAGATAAACTAAAAGTCTTTCCTCTAAAATCTGGTACAGGACAATGCTGATTCCTCTCACCACTTCTATTCAACATAGTATTGAAAGTACTTGCCATAGCATTAGACAAGAAAAAGATATAAAGGGCATCCAGATAGGAAAGGAAGAAGTCAAGCTCTCACTGTTGGCAGATGACGTGATACTATATTTAGAAACCCCTAAAGACTTGACCAAAAAGTTCTTAGAAACAATAGATTTATATAGCAAAATGACAGGCTACAAAATCAATGATCTTCTTATTACACAAATAATAATAGAGAAGAAATAGACACTAAAAAATAGTCCCATTCTCATTAGTGTCACAGAAAATCAAATATCTTTGAGTAAACTTTACTAAAGAGGTGAAGGCCATATACAAAGAAAACTACAAAACAGTACAAAACACAAGGAAATGGAGACACATACCCTGTTCATGGACTGGGAAGATTAACATCATTAAAATGGCAATATTCTCCAAAGCATTGTACAGATTTAATGCAATCCCTCTATGAAGATTGCATGTCATATTCATCAAAGAAGTGAATCAAACACTCCTGAAATTCATTTTGAGCAATAAAGACACATGAATAAATAGAGCAACCATTAGGAAAAAGAAGATGGGAGGGATCACTTTTTCTAAATTTAAATTGTACTACAAAGCAATGGTCTTTGTAAAACAGTATGGTATTGGGATAAAGACAGGCCCTCGGATTAATGAAATGGACTTGCATATTCAGAGAATGTTCCCCAGACACAAAATCACTTAAACTTTGACAAATGGGAAGGAAACACAAAATGGAGCAAGGAAAACCCCTTTAACCAGTGGTGCTCGGACACTGTTCAGCCACATAAAAAAGCGAATTTAGACCTCCATCTAATACCATGCACAAAGGTCAAATCTGAATGGATTAAAAACCTTGATATCAGACCTGAAACCATAAGTCATATAGAAGAACATGTAGTTAAAACACTTCATAACATTGAGACTAAAGACATCTTCAAGTAGGAAACATCATTGTCCAAACAACTGGAAGCAGAGATAAACAAACGGGACTATATTAAGCTGAGAAGCTTTGGCATCTCAAAGTAAATAATGACTAGGAGACAAAGGCCACCCACAGAATGGGAGAAATTATTCACCTAATACCTTCAGATAAAGGCCTAATATCTAAGATATACAAGGTACTGACAGAACTTAACAAGAAAGAAACATCTAACCCCATCGAAAATGAGGATTTTTCCCCATTTTTTGTGAACAGACACTTCTTCAAAGAAGAAATACCAATGGCCAATAGGCACATGAAAAAATGTTCCACATCACTAATCATCTGGGAAATGCAAATCAAGGCAACAATGAGGTACCTTCTTATGCCACAAAGCCGGGCACACATCACAAAGAACAGAAACAATCATTGGTAGTGGGGTGTGGGGAGAAAGGAACTCTCATTCACTGCTGCTGGGAATTCGATATAGTCCAGCCTTTATTGAAAACAATATGGAGATTCCTAAAAAAACTGGAAATTGAGCTACATTTGATCCAGCTATACCACTCTTAGGGGTATACCCTAGGAACACAAAAACACAATACAAAATGCCTTTTTCACATCTATATTTATAGCAGCACTATCTTCAATATCCAGAATATGGAAACAACCCAGATGCCTGACAGCAGATGAATAGCTAAAGAAACTGGTACATATACACTATACAGCTGTCAGGAAAAATGAAATAATGAAATTTTCCTATACAGGGATGGACAAGGAAACTATTATGCTGAGTGAAATAAGTCAGAGGGAAAGAGATAGACACAGAATAGTTTCACTCATCTGTGGGATTTAAGAAAAATAAAAGACGTTATTATAATAATACCCAGAGACAATATACATGAGGGCTGTAAGGACCAGCCCATGATATGAAGCTTACCACAAAGAGTGGTGATTTTAGTTAGAGAAATAACTATACTAACAACTATCATGACAATGGTTGTGAGTGAGCGAAATAGAATGCCTGTCATGAATACAGGCAGGGGGTAGGAGAAGAGGGAGATAAGGGGTATTGGTGATGAGAATGATGCAATGATGAAGAGGTTGTTTCTTTTTATAACTGAAACCTAACTACAAACATGTTTGTATTCATGATCCTTAAATAAATGAATTATTAAAAAAAGTTTCTCCAGATATGCTTTGTGCAGTATATGAATGACATCTTATGGTTGGCTCAGAATCACAAAGAATAGCAATAAAATAAAATAAAATTAAGGCTTTTAAATTTAGAGTATAAAAATAAGTAAGATTTACTTTATCTAAATCAATAAGCTCTAAATATTTGCAGGTAACTTAATTCCGTTTCTCTGAAAACTAAAAATGTATTAGTAACAATAAAGAAATATATTAGTCTCATGCTTGAAGAAAATTTTTTCTGCATTTGAAAATTCTTCACCAAAAATTCATGCTTAATATATCTAGGTTCTGAACCAATTTCTCAATAAAGCACAGTAAAGTGTATCTATTGAAAGATGTCTCAATAATAATTAGTAAATTTCTGTTTAGTCTCAGACATTTATTATATTGTTTCCTATATTTAGAATGGTTCACCTTTCAAAATAAATTGCTACTAGCTTTTCATAATAGGTACAGACATTTGTGATAGAATTATCATTTACCCAAAAAGGAGTGCAATAGGAAACTGGACAGGAACAATGTCTCAAAATGTATTTATTACAATTTATCATCTGAGTCACCATTGTCTTACTGGCTTTTGTGCTGTTCATAACTAATCCATGCTCAAATGCATTTTTACTTTTCCTCATTTAATTAGGGTTTGAGTCACATATTTACAATAGTGCTAAGATATATGGCTTTGACATACGCAACCTAGTATAGACAGATGGGTGAATAAAAAAAGCCATGGTAAAGAACAAGAACAATCAGT
Source organism: Suncus etruscus (assembly GCF_024139225.1). Lineage (NCBI taxonomy): Eukaryota > Metazoa > Chordata > Mammalia > Eulipotyphla > Soricidae > Suncus > Suncus etruscus. The sequence goes on from NC_064850.1 coordinate 78,812,446, forward strand.
GCTGTCGAGGATGTGGAGAGAAAGGAACTCTTATTCACTGCTGGTGGGAATGCCGTCTAGTTAAGCCTTTATGGAAAACAATACAGAGATTCCTCAAAAAACTGGAAATTGAGCTCCCATATGATCTAGCTATACCACTCTTAGGGATATACCCTAGGAACACAAAAGTATCATTGAAAAATCCCTTCCTCACACCTATATTCATTGCAGCACTGTTTACAATAGCCAGACTTTGGAAACAACCAGTATGCTCTTCAACAGATGAATGGCTAAAGAAACAGTGGTATATATACACAATGGAATAGTATGCAGCTGTCTGGAGAGATGAAGCCATGGAATTTTCCTATACATGAATGTACATGGTTTCTATCATGCTGAGCGAAATTAGTCAGAGGAGAGAGATAAACACAGAATAGTCTCACTCATCTATGGGTTTTAAGAAAAATTAAAGACATTATTATAATAAGGCCCAGAGACAATAGAGTTAAGGGCTGGAAGGACAGGGAGGACCAGCTCATAATTTGAAGCTCACCACAAAGAGTGGTGAACACTGTTAGGGAAATAACTACACTAACAACTAGCATGACAATGTTAAAGAATCAGAGAAGTAGAATGCCTGTAGCAAATACAGGCAGGGGTGGGAGAGGAGGGGGGCATTAGTGGTGGAAATGTTGCACTGGTGAAGGGGGGTATTCTGTTAATGACTGAAACTCAACTATAAATATGCTTGTAATCATGGTGCTTAAATAAAGATTTAAAAAAGCTGTGGTATATATGCACAATTAATATTATGCAGTTATGAGAAAAAATGAAGTCATGCAGTTTAATTAACCTTGAAATGAACTGGAAGTATTGTGCTAAGAAAGTCAGCAGGAAAAGAACAAATCCTGGATGATCTTACCCATTTGTGTTATAAGAGAAACAAAGAAGCAGAATGGAAGAATCAAATACAAACAAGCCTTTGACACTGTGTTGCAAAGTTCAGGCAGCTTTTTTACAACATGCCTCACACATCTCCTATACTTTGAGCCATCTTCTTTGCCCCATCTGAGTTTTTAAAAACAGTCACCCTTTCCATAGTGCTCTTCTTCGGGGTGCCTCTCTAGTAGTGATTTTCTCTTGCAGTAGTTGGCAACCTTTTTTTTTTTTTTTCAACTGAGCCAAATCTCGCCAAAACCACGATTGAAATTTATTTTGAGAGCCAAAGGGCGCACACTGATAGAGGCTAGGAGCAGACTCCTGACTCCTGGAGCCGCAGCCCAGCACACAGAAGAGCCCAATTAAAAATGTAAAGAGGTTTTCCCTGCTCCACTTAGGATTTCTTGCTCCTTTGTTAAAAATTAGGTGATTGTATGTCTGGGGAACATTGTCTGAGAACTCAAGCCTATTCCACTATCTGAGGGTCTGTCTTTATTCCAATACTATGCTGTTTTGATGACTATTGCTTTGTAGTACAGTTTAAAGTTGGGGAAAGTAATGCCTCCCATTTTCCTTTTCCCTAGGAGTGCTTTAGCTATTCGAGGGTGTTTATTGTTCCAGATGAACTTCATCAGTGTTTGATCCACTTCTTTGAAGAATGTCATGGGTATTTTTAAGGGGATCGCATTAAATCTGTATAATGCTTTGGGGAGTATTGCCATTTTAATGATGTTAATCCTGCCAATCCATGAGCAGGGTATGTGTTTCCATTTCCGTGTGTCCTCTCTTATTTCTTGGACCAGGGATTTATAGTTTTCTTTGTATAGGTCCTTCACGGTGCTGGCAGAACTGGTTAGCCACTTGCAAAAAAGCAAACATAGACCCCCCTATTAACATAATGTACGAAGGTACAATCCAAATGGATTGAAGACCTTGATATCAGACCTGATACCATAAGGTATATAGAACAACATGTTGGTAAAACACTCCATGACATTGAGACTAAAGGCATCTTCAAGGAGGAAACTGCACTTTCCAAACAAGAGGAAGCAGAGATCAACAGATGGGAATACATTAAGCTGAGAAGTGTCTGCACCTCAAAAAAAATAGTGCCCAGGATACAAGAACCACCCACTGAGTGGGAGAAACTATTCACGCAACACCCATCAGATAAGGGGCTAATATCCAAAATATACAGGGCACTGAAAGAACTTTACAAGAAAAAACATCTAATCCCATCAAAAAATGGGGAGAAGAAATGAACAGACACTTTGATAAAAAATAAATACAAATGGCCAAAAGGCCCATGAAAAAATGCTCCTTGTCAGTAATCATCAGGGAGATGCAAATCAAAACAATGATGAGATACCATCTCACACCACAGAGATTGGCATACATCACAAAGAATGAGAATAATCGGTGCTAGTGGGGATGTGGAGAGAAAGCAACTCTTATCCACTGCTGGGAATGCCGTCTAGTCCAACCTCTATAGAAAGCGATATGGAGATTCCTCCAAAATTTGGAAATTGAGCTCCCATTCGACCCAGATATTCCACTCCTAGGGATATACCCTAAGAACACAAGAATACAATACAAAAACTCCTTTCTCAGACCTATATTTATTGCAGCACTATTCACAATAGTCAGGCTCTGGAAACAACCAAGATGCCCTTCAACAGACGGATGGTTAAAGAAAATGTGGTACTTATACACAATATTATGCAGCTCTCAGGAGAGATGAAGTCATGAAATTTTCGTATACATGGATGTACATAGAATCTGTCATGCTGAGTGAAATAAGTCAGAGGGAGAGAGAGAGACACAGAATAGTCTCACTCATCTATGGGTTTTAAGAAAAATAAAAGTCATTTTTGCAACAATCCTCAGAGACAATGAGAGGAGGTCTGGAATTTCCAGCTCACTTCATGAAGCTCACCACAAAGGCTAGCATGGGCAAGGCAGATGCCTTACCCCTTGTGCCACTGCTTTGGCCCTAATCTCAATGAGTTTTTAGGAGTTCTCTATAAAGTCAAGGTATATATCGTAAATGTAGGTATTTTGTAACTTGCCTTTTCATTTCCTTAATGGTTTCTTTCAAAAGCAAACATTTTTAATTTTTCTGTACTTTATGATATCTTAGATAATTCATGCTGTTTTTGTTCTACTCAAGGAATATTTTTCTACCCCAAATTACATTAATTTTTCTCACTTATTTTTCTCTGGATGGCTTATAATTTTAGTGTTAGTTTTTTGTTTATATGCTATATTTTTAGTCCTTTTTTGTAGTTTAAGAAAAAAGCTTATGTTAATTTCTCTCATATAGTCAAGTTATTCTAGCATCATATGTTGAAAAAAGCATCTCAACTACCCCAATTAAATTATTTTTGACACTTCTATGAAAAGTCAATTGAACAAAATGTGGAATTTACTTTTATGAACTGAACTCTGTATTCTCCTTATTTATGTATGTTTATCTTTCTGGCAATATGAAGCTATCTTAAATTCTATAACTTTAAAATAAATTCTAAAGTCAGCTTATATAAGTTTTCCACCACTTTATATTAGTTTTAAATTTGACATCAGCAAGTCAAATTTATTTGCATTTCCATAAGGGTTTTAGAAAACTGTCAACATCTGAAAAATGTATTGAGATATTAATTGGTTGAATTTGGGAATTATGGGAAGTCCATATTTAACAATATTGAGTTTTCTAAATCATGTGCATTTCTTTATCTGTTCTTATTTTGTTTATTACAAAAATACTATGCAGATTTTAGTGTAATGTTTTTACATATGGTCCTAAAATTACTATGAAGCATTTTAAGTTTCCTATATTATTGCAAGTGAAATAGTGTTTTCAAATTCAATTTTTCTGCTAGAATATAACACATTAGTTTCTCTATATTAACCTCATGTAACAAGCTAAGTGTGCTTAATAGTCCTAAGCTTACTTTTTTTTTTTACTTTGCCAGTTATTCGTTTTTAGTTGTTTCTTGGTGATTGTTTTGTACAATCATTTTCTACACCAAGAATTGTGATATTCACAAAAATATTTTAACTTTTATTGTTGGGGTTTTTTTTTTGGAGGGGGAGGGGACAGCCAGAAGTACTCAGGGTTTATTCCAGCCTCTGTGCTCAGGGATTATATTGTAAGCATATCAATAATATGGATCTCTAAGAAGGTGGTAAGAACATACCAAGATCAGGGTGGTATTAAGAATGTTTTCAAGAGTTTCCATACAGTTCACCTTAGCCATAGTATTTTGTCTTAATTCCCTAGCCATATAATTACCTCTATAATATGTTACCAAATATATTCTTTTTTTAATGTAGCACATGCTGTTATCCAGTCTAAATCCCGAAAGCCAATATTGCATTTCTTTGCCTTCTCACCCCCCTATACAATCAGACAAGGAGACATGCCTTCTTAAAGCATTCAGGAGCTATACAAAATAATGGTGTGCCTGGGTATACAAATAGCATAATTTACTTATGACTAGTTAACCCAGAAAAAGGAAATTCCAATTATTTGTTTTATTTGCTTCTGACCAATATTTTGGTAAAATGCAATCATTCATTTGTATTTATTAAAATGTTAATTATCTCTAAGATCTTGTGAAGAATTGTCATTAATGTCTTTCCTATTTGGTAACAAATAGCTTTAAACTAACACCAACCATAGCAACTCTCTATAGAAACTGGTTTTATAAATATTCCTTTTAGTGACTGTCTTTTCTTCCCTGTCTCACCTGTCCATTTTCCAAATATTATTTTTGGGATTACCTCCCCACAAACTACTATTTGTTCAGAAATGCTTGCCTCTGTTTGGATTCTAGTAGAATCCCATCTAAGACACAACAAAAACATAGTCAAAAGATCAGATATAACACAAATTGGAGTGGTTAGTATTGAGTCAATAAAAAAATGTAAATGCTCTCTTTTCCTCAATAGAAAAGGAACTCGTAAACTTTAGATGTTAAACCACTAACTAGAACCTTTGAAGTTGAAAGAAAGAAACTGAAACCAATCATGATTCGGACCTATAATTTCACTGTGAAGTTGAAGAAAAATCTGATCTGAGAATTCTGATTATATGCTGCTTACTGTCCCTCTAGTGAAAGGGTGCCATTTCCTTTGTGAACCATGTGATTTTATTTTTTTCATAATACTACAGTGGGATCATGAAAACAATACTATTTTCCCCTTGACCTAAATAGTGGGCTTTAATTGAACTTGAAATGTTTCTAAAATAGTTGAAATAAATAAGTACCTTCCTTTTTGTCCTCAAATGACCTTATTTGACCTGATGCTTGACTAGAATTCTTCAGCTGGAAAAAAATGAGTTGAGAACTAGAGTTAAAAATAAAACCCAACCTAAGTTTGAGATTTTTAATAGTTCCAAGGATGAGTTATTAGCGTGGAAGATATTTTTAGAAAAATGTTGTAATGATGTATATTACATAGAACACAGCAAGATTTTAGTATCATATAAAAATAATAATATATGGCTTTGAGTTTTAATCTGAATTTTACTGGCTTGAATTTTTGCCAATTACTAAACATGTGATTATATAATGTATTATACATATATAATTATGTAATAATTTTAATGATAATATGTCTTTCGTAGAAATGTTATATTTTAAATAAAGGAATGATACACTTTAAAATATTTCTTTTACTTGATGAAAGTTTAAAACAATCTTATTTTGTGCATAATATATTCATGTTTATAGTTGCAAGTTGTAGTTGTAAAAATATTGTTTGATGTTAAAGGTTAAGGAGTGGTATTCAAGCAAAGGTGACATTAGTATAAATACTTTGCATAATTGTCATACCAGATAAAATTTGCCAATTTACTTTTTCTGACAACTGGGAGGAATCTGAGTTTGAATGGACTGTAGTGCTTTGAATAAAAATCTCACTGGCTTTTTGGTGACAGAAGGAAGGAAGGGAGGGAGGGAGAAAGCTACAAAGAAAGAAGGAAGGAAACGAAGAAAGAAAAAGACACAAAGAAGGAAGGAGGAAAGAAACCAAGAAAGAAGGAAGGAAGAATGGAAGAGAGAGAAAGGAGAGAAAGAGAACCAAAGCAATATTGGCTGCATATGAGGCCACAGCTACTCAATGAAACTATAATAAATCAACAAAGAGAAATGCCAAGGAAGATCTATGCTTCTAGGACAGCTTGCCTCTTTTACTATATCTAATGCTGCCATAATAGCTACTCTTTCGTTCCTTTTTTTCCTTTGTTCGATTATAATTGTCCGTCTGCTTGATCATTCATCTCTCGTAGAATTGTCTTATGAATAGAAGATGTGAGCAACTTGCCCTGAATTATGGGTATTCGGCTTGGAAAACTCTGTGTTTCGCTTCAGTGGTATTAACAGTTAAAGTGAAGAGCAATCAAAAGCAGAAGAGGAAAAAAACAACCCTCAGAGTGCTGGTTGACTAAAACAATGAATAGTAATTAAAGTCTGATCGCTTTTAACTATATTAGTTTAATAATGAGTAACTAAATAAAACTACCTTTAGTGAATAACCAACAAATATAACAATAGGGAGATCAAAATCATAAGGTTAATTTAAGGGACTGAAATACAATCTACTATAGTCTTATAGTCTTACGACAATCATAAATAGATCATAATGAAACCTCCAAAGTATAATTTGAAATTAGTGAATTAAAGTGATCAATTAAAATTTCAATTAAAATCAGTGTTCTACCAACAATATAACAACAGATATGCATCTATGGTACAATATACATAGCTGAAATTAGTGTCCTAAAAACAATATACATACAATATATGCATTTCCTTAGGATTTGACAAATCTACTAGGTCTTCTGACAGCTTTATTGATACTGAAACTTTAAATGCTTTAGTACTTCTCAAGTTGGTAACTAACTCCCATTAGAGTTCTATTCACACACAAAGAGATTAATAGATTCTACTGAGAATTCTAGTAAAATTGAACAAAATAACAAAGGCTAACACCCTCAATTATGAGTGGGTAAAAATAGAATGAGAAGCATTAGTATTCTGATTTTACACACTACTTATGAGCGCTTCATACATAAATACACAAAATATGTTTTAATAACATGAGAATCCAATATAAACCTACAAAAAAAAAAAGAAAAAGAAATTAAGAGCTAGAAAAAAAGAAAAAAGAGGATTAGGTAAACTTCTAGTGTAAATAAGTTGGAAGCAGCAGGCAGAATCAACATATTTCTTGATGAAGTATGCTGTCAAATATTTTTCCTGATTTGTAGCTACAAAAGCAAGACAGATTTCCCTATTCTTATTCATAGCATAACACAACATGGAGATAAAACCTAAGTTTTTATGGATGAAAACACATGCAGCCTAAGCAAAGCATCCTCTCTAGCTTTCAAAAGAAAAGCTGCGACAGTAACAAAAGCAAAGCAACTCTGGATCACAGCATTTGTGAAACCTTTGAAATTCACACAGCGACTTCGGACTGTTTTGATAATGAAATGGATCCTTCCAAATTTTCTTTTCCTGTTTAGTTGAGTCCATTCAAACTGATAATCAGAGTAGAGTAACTTGTAAATTAGATCCTGCACTTTCAAAGGAACATGACCCAAGATGGTTAAATGTAGCTCAAGGTCATCTCTCCACTCCTTTTGGAGACTCAGCTGATCTCGTGGTTGGAAAGTCAATGGCGATATATTTTGTTTCCAGTGGTTGGAAGTACTGATTCTTATTACAATAAGCTTGCAATATCTGCTAGTCTGCTTTAGAAACTTAGGGACCAAATTTGATCAAACTCCAAACTAAAAAAGCCCTATTTGAATGGCAGCTGTGAAGATTAGCCTGGAACCCACTTCAGTAAATTCATTCAGTAAATTGCGTGCATTACTCCAGGCAATTAGTTTGCCTGTACTTACTGGTATTAACAAAATCTCAATTTTCAAACATTTAGAATCTTTTACCTTACAAGTTATATTTTTTTTATCATATTCTTAATAATATTATAAAGGTGAAACTAAAAAAATATACATTTATTTTGTGGTCAACAATACTATTAATGTTTTTTATGCATAAACTTCTTTTTAAAAATAATTTCTTTAAGCACCATGGTTACAAAAACGTTCATAGTTAGGTTTCAGGTCATCGAATATACAACACCCTTCATCAGTGTAACTTTCTTGCCACCAATGTTCCCCATTTCCTTCCTCCCCAAATCCCCTCCCTGTCTTTGAGACAGGCATTCTATTTATCCTTATTACTGTCATTGACATGGTAGTTGTTAGTGCAGTCATTTCTCTTACTGTGCTCACATTCTTTGTGGTGAGCTTCAGATCAGGTGGTCTTTCTGGCCCTCATTTCTATTTTACTGGGTATTATTACCATACTGTCTTTTATATTTTTTTAGATCCCACAGATGAGTAAGACTATTCTGTGTCTGTCTCTATCTCTCTGACTCATTTATCTTAGCATAATAGTCTCCATGTCCATCCAGATTCAGAAAAATTTCATGACTTAATTTTCTTCTAACAGCTGCGTAGTATTCCATTGTGTATATGTACCACAGTTTCTTTAGCCACTCATCTGTTGTTGGGTATCTGGATTGTTTCCAGATTCTGGCTATTGAAGATAGCGCTGCTGTGATTATAGATATGCAGATGGCATTTTTATATCGTGTTTTTTTGTTCCTAGGGTATATCCCTAACAGTGGTATTGTTGGATCAAATGGGAACTCAATTTCTAGTCTTTTGAGGAATATCCATATTGTTTTCCAGAAAGGTTTGACTAGATGGCATTCCCACCAGAAGTGAATAAGAATTCCTTTTGCCCCTCATCCATGCTAGCACTGGTTGTTCTTTGTGATGTATGCCAGAATCTGTAGCATGTGATGGTATGTCATTGTTTTTGGATTTGTATCTCCCTGATGACTAGTGATGTGGAATATTTTTTATGTGCCTTTTGGCCATCTTTACTTCTTCTTTGAGGAAATATCAGTTCATTTCTTATCCCCATTTTGGATAGATTTAGATTTTTTTTATTATTAGATATTAGTCCCTTATATGATGGGTATTTGGCTGAATAGTTTGTCGCATTCTGTGGGTGGCCTTTGTATCCTAATCACTGTTTTCTTTGAGGTGCAGAAGCTTTTCAGCTTAATGTGGTCCCGTTTTTTTTTTTTATCCTTGTTTCCACTTATTTGAATGGTGGTGCTTCCTCTTTGAAGACTTTGACACTTTAATGTTAAAGTCATGAAGTGTTTTGCTCATGCTTTCTTCTAATACTTTTTAGTTTCAGGTCTGATATAAAGGCCTTTAATCCATTTGGATTTGACCTTTGTGCATCGTGTTAGATAGATACCTGAGTTTGCTTTTTTGCATGTGACTGACAAGTTGTCCAATACCACTTGCTGAAGATGCTTTCCTTGCTGCAGTTTCTGTTTCTTGCTCTTTATCAAAGATTAAATTGTTTGTATGTTTTGGGTCATTCTTGAATACTCAAGTCTATTGCATTTATTTGAGGATCTGTTTTATCCTAGTACCACTCTGCTTTAATGACTATTGTTTTGTAGTACAATTTAAAGTTGGGGAAATTGATGTCTCCCATATTTTTCCCTAAGGATTTTATTATGGAAATTTATTGTTTAATATTAATTTCAGGAGTGTATGATCCACTTCTTTGAAGACTATCGTGAGTATCCTTAGAGGGATTGCATTTATTCTGTACAATACTTTGGGGAGTATTATTATTTTAATGATGTTAATCCTCCCAATCCATGAACAGGGTATGCATGTTCATTTTCTTGTGTCCTCATTTATTACTTGAAACAGTGTTTTGTAGGTATAGGCCTTTTTATAGGTCCTATACCTCCTTAGTTAAGTTGACTCAAGGTATTTGAGATTCTGTGATACAACTTTAAATGGGATTGTTTTATTAATGTTTATTTATTTTCTGTAATTATTTGTGTATAAGAAGGCCATTGACTTTTGCTTCATACTTTTGTAGCCTGCCACTTTGCTATATGAATCTATTGTTTCCAGGATCTTTTTGGAAGAGTCTTTAGGATTTTTTAAGTATAGTATTATGCTATCTGCAAAAACTGAGAGCTTGACTTCTTGCTTTCTTATTTGGATGCCCTTGATATATATTTTTGTCTAATTGCTATGCCAATTACTTTTATTACAATGTTGAATAGGGGGGCAGTCTTGTCTTGCACCAGATTTTAGGGGAAAGGCTTTCAGTTTTCTTCACTGAGTATAATATTTTCCATGGGCTGTGCTCAATGGCCTTAACTATATTGAGAAAAGTTCTTTCTATTCCTATCTTGTTGAGATTCTTTTTTATCATGAATGGGTTCTGGACTTTATCAACTACTGTGTACAAAATTCGAACACTGTACCCACTGTACCAATTATCACTGTAGTCACCTCTTCTTCCCCAAGAATTCCAGTGCTCCTCCCTTTAAATCCCCCATTACACACTGCAAACTCATTTGTGTGAATCAATTTTCTCATTTTGCTGTCTTGACTTAAAAGAAGTTCAGTTTGGTCAGATAGGAAAAAAATTCCATTCCTAAGTGGTTTGCTTTTTAATTCACAGCTCACAGTACTTTCTCCAGCTGCTGTACTATTATTAACTGATATAATCAAAAGCATGAATCCTTCTGTGCACTAAATTAGTCTTTTTCACTCCCAATTAGAATTCCCTTCCTGGTCATGAAACAGATAACTATGTGTTTAGAAAGAAAATGCACCTGAAAACCCAAAAATTTTTTTTTTTTTTGGTTTTTTTTGGGCCACACCCATTTGACGCTCAGGGGTTACTCCTGGCTATGTGCTCAGAAATCGCCCCTGGCTTGGGGGGACCATATGGGACGCCGGGGGATCGAACCGCGGTCCGTTCCTTGGTAGCGCTTACAAGGCAGACACCTTATCTCCAGCGCCACCTTCCCGGCCCCGAAAACCCAAAAATTTTAATATTCTTTTTTTTTTGTGGGGGGGGGAAGAGTCACACCCAGCAGTGCTCAGGAGTTACTCCTGTCTCTTATGCTCAAAAATCACTCCTGGCAGGCTCAGGGGACTATATGGGATGCCGGGATTCGAACCACCATCCTTTTGCATGCAAGGCAAACACACTACCTCCATGCTATCTCTCTGGCCCTAATATTCATTTTTGTTTCTATAGGCCTCATTAACTGCACCCAACGTGCTAATAAAGATAACTGTAAAGATTTAGAAACAGACACACGAAAAGAAAAAAGAGATGGAGAAATATGCTGGACAGTTCGAAGGAATACCAAAAGGAAATGGGCCTTGAGATGCAATTCCTGTGGAGACCACAATTTTCTGAATAAGATCAAAGTCATGGAGAGCAAAAGTGTGCACAAGAGCTTCAATTGACCACCTCCTTTTCATTTTAATCTCAATTTAGTTTTCCAGACCCTTTTATTTATTGCATTTTAGAATTTTATGGTAGACAGTTACAATGCAGTTTAGTCTTATGTTTTTCTTTTTTTTGGGGGGGGGAGTAATATGCATATATTTCAAGAACTTTGTTTTTGCTATTTTTCAGTTGCTGATTTCTTTTTAAAAAATATAATTCATTTAAACACCATGGTTACAAATACGTTTGTAATTGGGTTTCAACCCTAAATGCATACACCCTTCTACAGTGCAAATTTCCTGCCATGATTGTCCCCCTTTCCCTCCTCCCTCATTCCCTGCCAGTCTTTGAGACAGGCATTGTATTTCTCTCTCTATCATTGTTATTGTAGTTGAGAGTGCACTTAAATCTCTAACTGCACTTAAGCTTCTTATCCTGGGCTGATCTTTCCAGCACTCATTCCTTTTTCTTTTAATTCTTTATGAGAATTTTAATTTTATTATTTAAATAATATATTTATTTATGCAATATGATTACAGAAATATTTTATTTGGGGTTTAGTCATAAAAAAAAACACCATTCACCAGTACAACCTTCCCACCAACAAAGCCTCCATCTCCATCTTCCTCCAACCGCTGCCTGATATAGGCATACTACTCTCTCACTCACTAGCATTGTCATAATAGTTGTTAGTATAGTTATTTCTCTAATTGCACTCACCACTCTTTGTGGTAAGCTTCATATCTTGGGGAGGTCCTTCCAGCCCTCATCTCTATTGTCTCTAGGTATTATTACAATAATGTCTTTTATTTGTCTAAATTCTCATAGATAAGTGAGACTATTATGTTTCTATCTCTCAACTTATTTCACTCAACATAATAGTTTTCATGTCATCCATGTATAGAAAAATTTCAAGACTTCATTTTTCCTGATGACTGCATAGTAGTTCATTGTGTATATGTACCACAGTTTCTTTAGCCATTCATCTGTTGTTGGGCATCTGGGTTTTTTCCAGATTCTGGCAATTGTAAATAGTGCTGCAATGAACATAGGTGTGCAGAAGGCATTTTTGTACTGTGTTTTTGTGTTTCTAGGATATATTCCTAGGACTGGTATAGCTGGATCAAATGGAAGCACAATTTCCAGTTTTTTGAGTAATCTTCATATTGTTTTTCAGAAAGGCTTAACAAGATGACATTTTCACCATCAGTAAATGAGAGCTCCTTTCTCTCCACAGTCCTGCCAGCACTGAATATTCTTGTACATTGTGATGTGTGCCAGACTCTGTGGCATAAGATGGTGCCTGATTGTTGTTTTGAAGTGCATTTCCTAGATGATTAGTAAGTAGAGCATTTTTTCCTGTGTGTTTTGGCCATTTGTATTTCTTTTTGAGAAATTGTTTATTACTTCTCCCCATTTTTAATGGGGTTAGATATTTTTTCTTTTTTTTTTTTTCTTTTTTTTTTTTTTGGTTTTTGGGCCACACCCGGTAACGCTCAGGGGTTACTCCTGGCTGTCTGCTCAGAAATAGCTCCTGGTAGGCATGGGGGACCATATGGGACACCGGGGGATCGAACCACAGTCCGTCCAAGGATAGCGCAGGCAAGGCAGGCACCTTACCTTTAGCGCCACCGCCCGGCCCCTAGATATTTTTTCTTGTTAAGATCTGTCAGTACCTTGTATATCTTTGTTATTAGCCCCTTATCTGAAGCACATTGGGTGAATACTTTCTCCCATTTTGTGGGTGGCCTTAGAATCCTATTCATGATCAGCAATAACTTGCAGAAAGGCAGATTCCTTTGTCTGTGAAGTCAGGCGGGAGAAATCTGACCCTGATGTGTGATCACCAATTGGGAGAGACTGTGCATATCGCCTGTGCATGTTTCTCTCCTGTTCTTCTTCTGAACCTCTCCTGAGTGGGCCGAGAAGAGCCCAGCAAAATCGCTCTCCTAGAGTTGTCCAGGCCAAAATACCAAGGAAGACTGGGTCAGAGAGTGAAAACCGGCTATCAGTAGTAACTTGGAGAAAGGCAGATCCCTCTGTCTGTGAAGTGAGGCAGGAGAAATCTGGCCCTGCTGTGTGAATACCAATTGGGAGAGACTGTGCATATTGCCTGTGCATATTTCTCTACTCTTCTTTACCTGAACCTCTCCTGAGTGGGCTGAGAAGGGCCAAGAAAATTCACTCTTTTAGAGGCTACAGAAGAGCATGGCCGCTCCGCTTTGCTTTGTGGCTGCATGCTCTTTCTAACAAATGAACTCCACCATAACACGCAGAAAAAAATCACACAACAAGTGTAACAATGGGGAAAATTTGCAGGCAAACACCAAGCACAAAGAATGAAGATGATAGTTTTGATGACCCAAAAAAATACCAACCATCTGATTGATCTCTTAGATAAGGAGTTTAAATAGAAATATGAAGGATCCTCATGGAAATCAAAGAAAACATAGCGCTAGCAGAACAGAACACAAAGACAGAAATCAGAAAACTCCAAACTGAAATAACAAATCTAAAAAAAACATGGTAGCTCAAGTGAAAAATACAATGGAAAACCTCTCCAGCAGGGTAACAGTAACCAAGGACAGAATCAGTGAACTGGAAGATCAAATGCAGAACAACTCCATACAGAAGAAGAGATTGGAAAAGAACGTTAAGGCAAACGATCATACAATGGAAAAAGTACTAAAGGAATGTGTACAGATAAAAATAGAAGTCTTTGATAAACTCAACAGAAACAACATAAGAATCATTGGAGTCCCAGAGGCCAAGGAAGGAGATCCCCTGAAATAATCAACTGCAAATACATCATCACAGAGAAACTTTTAGAGCTAAAGACTACATACAATCAAATCCTGCATGCCCAGAGAGAATCAACTAAAAGAGACCTGAAGAAAAACACCCTAAGACATAACCTAGTCACAATGATGAATCCTTCAGATAGAGATAGAATGCTGAAAGCAGCAAGAAAAAAAGGGGAATTACATTCAAAGGAGCATCCATAAGATTTACAGCAAACATGTCACAAGAAATTCTCAAGGCCGGAAAACAGTGGTGGGATATTGTGACAAGACTGAATGAAATGGAGGTTTCACCTAGATTACTGCACCCAGCCCGACTCACGTTCAGGTTTGAAGGAAGAATACATAGCTTCAAGGATAAGCAACAGCTCAGAAACTTTGGATGCAAAACAAGCTTTAAAGGAAAAACTGAAAGGTCTACTATAAGTCAAGACAGACCAACAGACACGCCAAACTTATAGGCAAAGATTACATTAAATCCCATGACAATCATCTCTCTAAATGTCAATGGACTAAACGCACCAGTTAAGAGACACAGAGTGGCTAAATGGATCAAAAAGATGAACCCTTGGGCCCGGAGAGATAGCACAGCGGTGTTTGCCTTGCAAGCAGCCGATCCAGGACCAAAGGTGGTTGGTTCAAATCCCGGTGTCCCATATGGTCCTCCGTGCCTGCCAGGAGCTATTTCTGAGCAGACAGCCAGGAGCAACCCCTGAGCACCGCTGGGTGTGGCCCAACCCCCCCCCAAAAAAAAAGATGAACCCAACCTTCTGCTGCCTACAAGAAACACACCTGAACAGTCAGAACATAGACTCAAAATCAAAGGCTGGATGAAAATCATCTAAGCAAACAACACCCTTAAAGAAGCTGGGGTGGCCATATTAATATTAGAGACACAAACTTTAGACTCAGAAAAGTTGTAAGGGACAAAGATGGACACTTCTTACTAATCAAGAGATATGTGTAACAGGAAGAAATCACACTACTAAACATATACGCACCAAATGAGAGATGAGAAAATTATCTAAAAAAATTGTTGACAAATTTGAAAGAGGATATCAATAATAACACAATAATTGTGGGAGACCTCCGCATGGCCCTGTCAACACATGATAGGTCAACCAGACTGAAACCCAACAAAATATACTAGCCCTGAAAAGAGAAAGAAAGAGGATTAGTAGACATATATAGGACACTCCATTCCCAGAAACCTGGATACACATTCTTCTCCAATGTACATGGGTCATTCTCCAGGATAGACCACATGCTGGCACACAAAACATATCTCCATAAAATCAAGAGGATAGACATTTTGTTGGCTACCTTCACTGACCACAAGGCTCTGAAATTAGACATGAACTACAAAGGGACACAGAAGAAGAACGTTATAAACTGGACATTAAACAGCCTGCTACTGAATTACTAGTGCATCTGAGATGAAATCAAAGAGGTAATCAAAACTTTCCTGAAAACAAATGACAATGAAGAACAAACTATCAGAATCTTTGGGACACAGCTAAAGCAGTGCTGAGAGGAAAAATTATAGCTTTGCAAGCACCTTTTATGAAGAAAGAAGGGGCAAACCTCAATAGCCTAATGATGCAGCTCATAAAATTAGAAAATGATCAACAAGAGGAACCAAAATTAGGGAGACAGAAGGAAATAACAAAGCTGAGAGCAGAAATCAATGAAGTAGAAACCCAAAAAACAATCTGAAAGTTTGTTCTTTGAAAAAATAAACAAGATTGATAGACAATTGGCAAAACTCACAAAGAAAGAGAGAGAAACTTAATAACCTGTATTAGAAATGGAAAGGGGGAGATCACGACAGATATTGCAGAGATTCAAAGGGCAACCAGAGACTACTTTGAGAAACTCTATGCCACCAAATTGAGAATCTGGAAGAAATGGATAAATTCTTGGACTCCTACAACCTTCCACGGTTGATTAAGGAAGATACAGCATATATAAACATACCCATCACCATTGAGGAAATTAAAATGATAATCAAATGTCTGCCCAAAAACAAAAGCGCAGGCCCAGATGGATTCTCTAATGCTCTAATAAATTCTTTCAAACCTTTCAAGAGAAACTACTACGAATCCAAACCAGGCTCATTCATGAAATAAAAACAACAACAACAATAACAAAACAAAAATGGGTACACTTCCAAATATCTTTTATGAAGCCAATATCACCTTGTTACCAAAAGTGTACAGAGATACTGCCAAAAAAGAAAATTACAGACAAATATCCCTGATAAACACAGATGCAAAGATCCTCAACAAAATCCTGGCAAATAGGATCCAATGCCTCATCAAGAAGAACATTCACTATGATCAAGTAGGTTTCATTCCAGGAATGCAAGGATGGTTTAAAATCCGCAAATTAATCAACATAATACACAAAATCAACAACAAGAAAAATAAAAATCACATGATCATATCAATGGACGCAGAGAAAGCATTTGATAGCGTCCAATACCCATTCTTGATAAAAAAAAATTATCAAGATGGGAATAAAAGGAACCTTTCTCAATATGGTTAAGGCCATCTACCAAAGCCAAGGCAAATATCATCCTCAAGGGAGAAAAACTAAAAGCCTTTCCTCTAACTTCTGACACAAGACTGGGCTTCTGATACAAGACAAGACCACTGCTATTCAACATAGTATTTGAAGTACTTGCTATAGTGATTAGGCAAGAAAAAGGTATCAAGGGAATCCAAATAGCAAAGGAAGAAGTTAAACTCTCACTGTTTGCAGATGACATGATCCTCTACTTAAAAAACACTAAAGACTTTACCAAAAAGCTTCTAGAAACAATAAATTCATATAGCAAGGTGGCAGGCTACAAAATTAACACGCAATAATCACTGTCCTTTTTATACACCAATAATAATAGGGAATAAATGGACATTAAGAAAACAACCCTGAATTCATACTAATTCACATTAGTGCCATACAAACTCAAATATCTTGGAATCAACTTGACTAAAGACGTGAAGGACCTATACTAAGAAAACTAAAAACCCTGCTTCAAGAAATAAGAGATGACACGCGAAAATGGAAACACATACCCTGGTCATGGATTGGCAGGATTAACATCATTAAAATGGCAATACTTCCCAAAGCATTATACAGATTTAAAGTGATTCCTCTAAAGATACTCATGACATTCTTCTTTGAAGAAGCAGATCAAACACTTCTGAAATTAATCATAGTAACATATGTTACTCCTTGCTATGTGCTCAGAAAGCACTCCTGGCTTGGGGGACCATATGAGATGCTGTTAATTGAACCCAGGTCTCTCCTGGGCAAGCTGCATGCAATGCCAACTCCCTACCGCTTTTCTATCTCTCCGGCCCTGAAAGTTGAATTTTTTTTCTTGATCTAGTTTGTCACTCTGCATTTTATTTAATTAATTCTACTGAAAGTCACAGTAATTCTTTTTTAAATTAAAATATCTCAATAATATTTTGTTGTTATTTTTTTGTTTTGTTTGGGGCTACACGGTGATGCTTAGGGATTACTTCTGTTGATATGCTCAGAAATCACTCCTGGCTAGGGGACCATATGGGATACCAGGGATCAAGCCAGGTCTGTTCTGGATGAGCTATGTGCAAGGCAAACACCCTATTGCTGTGCTATCGCTCCTATCTTTCACAATAATTCTTTTGAAAAGCTATCCTAAAATGCTGAAAATGTATGTTTGCTCCTAAATGTAATAGCTCATTCCTAAAACAGAAGATAAGTCCTAAATTTAATGAACATGGTCTCATACCCATAAATCATCCCTGAATGTAAATCTGATGGTTCTGGTGTGAAAAAGCAAGGGAATGGGTAATTTCAGCCAAGATAGGCTTGCATTTCTGCTGATAGCTGTCTGACATCTAAATGACATATACTTGATAAAATTAATGTATGCTTAAGAAGAATCTCACCTGCATATTCAAAACACCTGGAGCTTAGACTCATACACAGAAAATTACAGATCACACCACCATAAAAATATGGTATTAAAATAGAGTAATGGAAAAAGAACAGAGTGGGAGAAATGACCAGAGGATTCAGAGCTACAAAAGTTAAAATTATCAATAAAAACTTGTGTTGTCATGGAAACTTGATGGAACTGAGGGTCTAGTAAAGTCAGTGCTTAGCAATTGCTCACAGAAAGTTTCAGATAAAAATTTCAGATGAAAATTTCAGAAAAATTTAAATGGTCTAGATAAATAAGTTTTTGTTTGTTTTGAGGCCACACCCAGCAGTGTTCAGGGCTTACTCCTGGATCTGCACTCAGAAATCAATCCTGGCAAGTTTGGGAATGCTGGGAACCTGATCTAGGTTGGCCGTATGCAAGAAAAACACCCTGCCACTGTGCTATCACTTTGACCTTTGAATAGTTAACTTTACCAAAGCAACTACTCAGTTGTGATGGGTTTTCAAGGTACAAAGTAAAGATCTTACTAGGGAAAATTGATAAGAATAATTGGATATTTTTATTAAATTAAGAGAGCATGTAAATGGTATTTGAAAGTGTAATATTGTAAAACAAGTAAAAATTGCTTACATTATAGTATAACTATTCTTGGGCATAGTAAATATTCCATATCTTATTATCTCCTCACAGAAAATGATACATAATAATCTTTGAAGGATTCTGTGTCAATGTTCATTATTCTTACTCTATGGGGACTTACATGGTAGTCATTTGACCAGTGAATTGGGTGAATTGTCATAATTGTTACTATTTAATTAAATGTGGACAGTGGTTTTATTATATAGCAAATTGTTTTAATTTTATAGTACTACTGTAACAAAATATCATACACTGGGTGGCTTGAATCTGAGGTTCTCAAACTCTTGTACAGCTGTGGACTAGCACTATTTAAGACCATGGATTCAAACAATAGAAATTAACTGTCTCACAATTTTGGAAACTAGATTCCAAAAATCAAGGTGAATTGTATTTGTTTTCTCCTGTGGGCTCTCTGTCTTGTGGATTCCCATTTTCTTTCAGTATCCTCATATGGTCTTATCTCTCTGCATGTATTACTCCCTCTCTTCCTCTTCTCATAAGAACATTAGCCATTGAATCAGAGTTCAATCATCATTCAATAGAGTTGCATCATTCAAATTAATTCTAATAGTCTCATTTTAACTCCAGCACTTCTTTATGCACCATACTCTAAACAGGGTTACATTCTGAGGTTCTGATGTTTGGGGAGATCAAATAGAGGATACAATGTAAGTATGACAAGTATGTGGATTAGTTTCTCCACCAGAGTAGCAAATCACATTAACCACTTATCCTGTTTAAACATACAGAGCACACACCCTTTCCTTCATCCACTATAACTTGTTTTCCCTAAATCAGGGGTCTCAAACTCGCGGCCTGCGGGCCATTGCGGCCCTCTGGCCATTGCGGCCCTCTGTACAACATTTTGTGGCCCGCGGCAGGCCCTCAAATATCACTTACCAAATAATCACAATAAAAATCGCATTAGTAAGAAAAAAATCGCATTAAACATTCGCATACCCCGAGCAGTTTCGTTCGGGGTATGCAAATGTTTAATGCGATTTTTTGCGATTTTTTTCTTACTAATGCGATTTTTTTTTTTTTTTGGTTTTTGGGCCACACCCGGTAACGCTCAGGGGTTACTCCTGGCTATGCGCTCAGAAGTCGCTCCTGGCTTGGGGGACCATATGGGACGCCGGGGGATCGAACCGCTGTCCATCCTAGGCTAGCGCAGGCAAGGCAGGCACCTTACCTCTAGCGCCACCGTCCGGCCCTACTAATGCGATTTTTTATTGTAAATATTCGGTAAGCGAATAATCGCGAATACTAGTGCTTAGTGCAGACATCATTTCTGCTGCTCTCTCAGACAAACCTTTGCCATTTCCCAGCATGCAAGGAACTTGTGGATGCAGGCATACCATTCAGTGGTGAGAAATATATTGATGCTATATTTAAGCTAGAGAAGGAATTTGATCACAGATTTGCAGACTTCAAAAACCACAGAGCCACTTTCCAAATTTTTGAGGACCCCTTTTCCTTTAATGTGCAAGATGCCCCTCTTGTGCTTCAAATGGAGCTCATTGACCTGCAATGCAACTCTGATCTCAAAGCCAAGTTCAGGGAGATTAGTGGAAAAGCAGACATGAATGGACAATTTCTGAGAGAATTGCCCCTCAGCTTCCCTGAGCTTTCCCGAATGTTCAAGCATACCAGGTGCCTTTTTGGGAGCACATATTTGTGTGAAAAGTTATTCTCCACATTGAACTTCAATAAGTCAAAGTACAGGTCTAGACTTAATGATGATCATCTTCAAGCCATGCTGAGGGTCTCAACTGCTTTCTCTCTAAAGCCAAATGTGGTTCAGATTTGTGAGAAGAAGCACTGTCAAGTCTCTGGCAGCAAGGAAGAGGCAAAAGATGCCATGTTCAGAAGAACTGTTCATGATCTTCACTCAATGTTCTATTCATGTTCAGAAGAAAGAATTAAAACTGTTAATAATGACATTTGAGGACTTTTTATTTGTGAAAACCCTTATGTGGCCCTGCCTCACCCAGACTTTGCCTCCTGTGGCCCCCCCAGGTAAATTAAGTTTGAGACCCCTGCCCTAAACACAGAAGCACAACCCCTATTTTAATCCCCTCTCACATCCTTCCTGATTGGCTGACAAAGAGTTCACTTTCTCTAATATAAATACCCCTTTCCCACCAAAAATAAATTGTGTTATTCTCCTAAGTGTCTGATGAATATTTTTTTTTTGTGAGTGCTCTACTTGCCTGGGATCTGATCTCACCAGCCACTTTTACATCTTGGGACCTGATCCATTTAAACACTAGTTATAAAAGCTCTACACACTGTAACCCCACCCCAGGGAAATAGGTTTGGCTGAGGGGGTGAAACACCCTGGCCTGGTAGATTTCTGTCTAATTGAAAGAGAGATCATGAGCTGCCTAACAGAACTTCAGTTTTTATTGAGTACAGAGACCACTCCTCCTCCCACCTTGCTTGGGGAGTAAGGACTAAAGTCCAATCCTGAGCCAGTCCTGCCTAGATATGCTTGAGAGAGAGGATGACAAGATGGTAAGTTGGAAAGTCTCTGTTTTGGGTGAAATAAGTTGTAAAAAAAAAAACAAATATAGAGAAATCAGGAATGATCTTTGTTTTGGGAGAAACCAAGTTGTAAATTTTGTACCAACTGGTCACTAAAATAGTAGTATTGCTTTTTTTCAGTAGAGTCTGAATATTAGCAAGACCAAGTAACATCAATGGTCTCACACAGCTAAGAAGCTACAGAATGGATTTTTAAACATATAAACACATGTTGTTACTTACAATGTGCTTCAATAAATTAATAAGATGAAAATTACTTAAAAGCAA
This sequence comes from Suncus etruscus, assembly GCF_024139225.1. Lineage (NCBI taxonomy): Eukaryota > Metazoa > Chordata > Mammalia > Eulipotyphla > Soricidae > Suncus > Suncus etruscus. The sequence continues at coordinate 78,833,928 of NC_064850.1, forward strand.
ACTAGAACAGTGCAGCTAGTAGGTCTAATACTGACATCATCATTAGAATTAGAATATTTTTTATACACGAGAGCCTGAGGTTTCAGATAAAGAAGATAGTTTTTGTTTTTAAATACTTATTTTGTGTATTGAATGCTCTAGTTCTACTTCAAGAAAGATTTCGTCATAATCAGGAAAATTAAATGTACCTAAAAGAAACAATAGCATTTTAAATTTAACATCATGCAGTACAAAGAGTAATAAGGAAATTAATGCAAAGACAAAACTATTTTACCTCCAGAAATCTATGTTCATTCTCTTGATGATAAAAACTTGCTGTGAAACTGTTTTTACTTGCTTCAATATGCCAAGCTGTTTTTTTTTTCCTACTCAACCTTGTTATTTTCTTCCTGTTTGTTCATACAGAATTTTCTTTAGAATTAAATGGTAAAAATTGTGACAGGTTTCCTGAAAAATAAAAAAGAGAGGAGAGAGAAATAAATAGCTCTCAAGATTTTCAAGGTAATTCACTTGATTTTTCTACAAAGGATATAGTGACATATTTTTCCATTGTTAGATTTTAGCAAAATCAGTTACTTTTCAGGTCTTTCCATTTGATTGGTCACTGAAACAAAGAGAAAAGGTTGGCAGGTTCTATATCAGCCTCTGATGGTCTACTATTTGTGGATTCCTTCTTAGGAATAGCAAACTGCTGAAAAAGGAAGTTTCTTCCAGGTTAATATATTGATAATGTTAAGCTATGTATAGTATTTTTTTCCTTTTTTATGAATTTTGGGCCACACCCAGTGATGCTCAGGGGTTATTCCTGGCTTCTGAGTTCAGAAATTGCTCCTGGCTTCGGGGACCATATGGGACGTCAGGGGATTGAACTGTATTCTGTCCTGGGTTAGCACGTGCAAGGCAAATGCCCTACCGCTTGTACCACCACTTCAGCCCCAAACTATGTAGAGTATTATGACCCTCCATAATAGTATATTATTAGAATATATTAATTAGCTAAACATCATCCTGAGGGAAAAATGTTGGAAATAAAAGCTTCTTTTCGCGACTTCCCTCTTGTCATTATTTCCCTCTTCTACTCTATAAACTCATAATATCTAAAGTCAACTTCATAGTATCTAAAGTCAACTTCTTGGAGAAAACCCAAGAATTTTCTACAAATTAATAATACTAAAACTTAGTGGAATTGACCTAGCAAGAATAGTTCTTTAGGGAATAAAATGTTCCTTCTTTCAGCAACACCATTTGAAAAATTGGTAAATCTTAGCCATTTCTAAAAAAAAAAGGGGGGGGACTTCCCCCTTTGCTTTTATAGCACACAGTACTCAATAAAATTCAATGAGGCCCCATTGTAAAGAATTTTAAGTTAAATGTATGAACAAACAGAAAGAAAATAACAAGGTTGAGTAGAAAAAAAAACAGCTTAGCATATTGAAGCAAGCAAAAACAGTATCACAGCATGTTTTTTATCAAGAGAATGAACTTAGATTTCTAGAGGTAAAATAGTTTTGTCTTTGCATGAACTTCCTTATTTTAAGTTATGTTACAGCAAGGTCACACAAAGCAATAGTTTAAACTGGAGAAATATTGGTTTTAGAGGTGCTCTTTACTGAAATCTAGATTTCCTTTGTTTAGATGAAATTTTGACATGATTAGAGAGGCATATGTTATAAGCTCAGAAAGTCTACCAATGTTCGATATAACTATCACCCATGAGCATTATTTTTTTCTATTTATAACTCTCTTTCATTGTTTTTCAAATGATGATGCTTATATAAGATAATTACAAAAAAATTCTAAAATTTCAGCAGTTTCCCATTATAATTATGTTATTAAAAGTACATATCTACATTAAATCAAGTGTTTCTATATATTGTACTAAAGATTATGATTGTTGTAAAAGTTAGATTTTTGTCATTAAAAATAGATGGTGGAATGATGCCTTTTTTATCTGCTCACTTGTAAGGAGTATTATGAATTCTTCAAGAGGAAATACACTCACTAAGAAGAAAGAGCCTCTGTCTTTTCTTTATGTAGATTCAACTTTAAGTTTAACAGAACTCAAATTTTGCATATGACAAATGAACTCAGGCAATTAAATAATTACTACGTCTGCAAGCTTTACAGAGAAAAAGCAAAATGCTAGGTCTTGGCAGACATGAAATCAGAATAAAAATTGCTTTTACTGAAATTGCAAGGTGCATTCTGTTTCTTGTCATCCTGTCCCAGTAAAAAGAGTTGAATTGAATCTCAGAGAAAAAAGAAAATGAATGACACTCATGGTGACCAGACCTAGACAGGGCATCTTAAGCATTAGAAAAAAAAATGGCATAAAAAACCCCCAAACCAGAAAAAGCTATTTCATGAAGAAATTAAAGTTCCTCTTTACAACCTCTGAAGAGGAACCATTAATGTTTCTTCTATTACAAAAACCATTCTCTTCTTGAGTTCATTTCAATCCTTACTGCTGCTGTCATTATTTTTGTTCTTTGCCAAGAGTCTGGATGGTTTAAAAGTTATTTCAGGCTAACGTTAACATTCTGTTTTATCCTAAGTTTTTCTTCACTTGCTTTGTGCTATCTTTTCTATTTAGGAAGGTAGAAGTGGTAAGTAGACTAAAATTTTAATTATTTTTATTAATCATGTACTTTCATTTTAAGTAAATATTTCTTTCAGAACCAGAAGGGACATTTCTCAGTGTAGAAGTTGGACTGCTGGCATTAGAATCATCAGAAATTATTTTAAAAAATGTTTATTGAGATAAAATTTACATATGTATATTCTACTAATTTAAAGATTAATTTAGTGGTTCTTAGAATATTGCCTGAGCTTCACAGCCATCAACACAATCAATTTAGAATATTATCATTATCCTAAAAAGAAATCTTCACCTATTAGGAGTCATTCTCTATTTTCCCCCAGCCTCAACTTTATGTGATAATTAATCTGGTTTATTTTTTGTTCCCATAAATTTGTTAAATCTCTAAAATTCTTTATACAAATGGAATAATAAATCGCATGGTACTTTATAAGTGTGTTATTTATCACAATGAAAGCAAATTATAAAAGGTAAATAATAAAGACAAATCAATATTTACTTTTTAATGGATTGAGTTTCTGTGATTTCCCGGGCACATAATTCCAATAACACACCAATCACCAGTGTACCCATCTGACATCTAAAAGGACCCCAATGTTGCTCTTTTCCCATAAATCCTAAGACAATTGCATAGATATTACCACAATGTGTTGCTGTTGGCTTTTTGTTGATACCTGTCTATCTTTAGGTACCACACATGACTGATATCACTCTATATCTATTCCTTTATTTCTGACAAATTTCAGTCAGCATATCCTCTAATCCTCTAGTTCTATCAATGCTGTTACATGATTTCATTCTTTCTTAAAGCTGAATTGTATTCCATCATGTATATATATATCATGATTCTTGATATGCTCATTCATAATTGGCCATTTATATAATTTCTATATCTTGGTTACTGTATTAAGTGTGGTGGCAATGGACATAGATGTGCATAATTCTTTCAGATTAATATTTTAGTGTTTTGGAGATATAAACCAAGAAGTGGTATCAATGATGATATGGGAATTTTATTTCTATTTATTGGAGATATCTCTATATTTTGTTTCTTTTATTTTTTGGAGAGATCTCTATATTCTTTTTATAAAGGCTGAACTAGATGACCATTCCACCATGCAGATGAAAGTTCTTTTCTCACCACACACAATTTGGCTATTTCCAACTTTTTGAATTATGTCATTCTCATTGGCATAGATAATATTGAAATATTTTTTGATTTACATATTATAGCATATATCAGTATTCTTCTATTTTTATTATTGAATAATTTTTATTATATGGCTAAACCGTATTTTATCTGTTCATGAGTTGACAGGTGTATGGTAGGGATATTACTTTTTTCTTGGTTTGTTTGCTTTTGGACCACACTTAGAAGCACTCAGGGTTTACTCCTGGCTCTGCTCCTAGAAATTGCTCCTGGTAGGTTCGGGTGACTATATTGGATGCTGGAGATTGAACCTGGGTTGTTCCAGGGTCACCTGCATGCAAGGCAAATGCCTTACCACTGGCTATTTGCTCCGGCCTCAAGGTAGGGATATTATGAATAATAATGCTAACATTTGTGAACAGCATATTTGTGGGCACAAGTTTTTACTTTTTCTGGGTACATATTAGGAATGGAATTACTGGCTACTCTGATAGTTTAGCATTTAACTTTTTTTTTTTTTTTTTTTTTTTTTTTGGCTTTTGGGCCAGACCCAATGTGCTCAGAAATTACTCCTGGCTCTGAGCTCAGCAGTCTGGGAAAGAACCTAAGACTTCTCCTGGCAGGCTCGAGGTATCATAAGGGATGCCAGGATTAAAATCCGGGCCTGTCCTGGGTTGTATGCATGTGAGACAAATGCTCTACCATTGTGCTATCGCTCTGGCCCCAGTGTTTAATCTTTTAAGGAACTCGAGACTCTTTTCATAGTTATTGTACCAGTTTGAATTCCGCTCCTGTATGAAGATACTAATAGTATTAGACCCTAAACCCTGAAGCTATAACTAACTTTTATGAGCAATAAGCCTGTAGTAACTTGAAATTTTACTGCCCCTCCCTTCTCAGATAATGCTCGCCCTTACATTCACAGGCCAAATTCTGAGAAAATGCGATGTAAGCTTGTATCATAGAGGTCAAGGCCTTCTTGTTATGAAGGCCATTCTGTTTTTCAGCCCAAATGGTATCATAGCTTATAAAGGGGAGGGCAGGAGTTGGGACCACTGTGAGATGGGAAACATTCGTGTAAGTGATTGATGCAGGGAGTGAAAAAATTAAATCAATCATGTATACTGTGGAAGTGAAACTGTTTGTATTAACCAATGAAATGCTTAGCCTGCTAAAGCCCGTTAACCCGATATATTATATAAAGTGCCAGTAAATTTCAGTTGGGTCCTTGTCTTTTCATAAGACAAATAAATCTCCTTTTGCATTTTACATTATCAGAGGTGGTCTTTGACTCTCAGTGCTGGTTGAGTGGCCTTCTCAGACCCTAACAATTGATCCACAGTATTGCCAACATTTGTTATTTTCTGTAGAATGCCTACTTTTATTTATATATGTGTTTTCAATGTCTATATCTAAAATATATTGCATTAATTTTTATTTTGTACTTGGATTTTATTATGGCAATTATTCTGTCTTTTGTCATTAATAGAACCAATAAAATTTTGCTAATAGATTTTAGAGTTTACATAAGGTAGGTAAAACCTACAACTATAAAATTTAGTATGAGTGAAGAGAATAAAATTTAAAGGAGAAAATCTAAATAGGTCTATAAAAGAACAGTGTTTTATTCTAAGAAAAGGAAAATTGTAAAGACTAATAACTCATAGCAAATTCAATATAAATGAAACATTAATTCTTTAGTGAATGTGTGAACCAACTTATAATTTAGGTAGGCATTAACATACCTTTTTTAATCTAGTAGAGAGCAACCATAAACATCATGAATGAGTGCCATGCTCAATGCCACTTGCTAGGTTTTCCTGTCCTTTAACAAAACTCCTTAAATGCTTTTTGTAAAGTCGGTTTCAAGGCTATAAATGTCCAAACCCAGCCTCTCTCTGATGCTTTGCATATTTCCTTCCAATCTAAATAATAATCAAGCTGGATATAGTTTTTTTTTCTTTTTGGGCCACACTGATGACGTTTGGGGTTACTCCTGGCTAAGCACTCAGAAATTGCTCCTGGCTTGGGGAATCATATAGGATGCTGGGGGATCGAATCCCGGTCTGTCCTAGGTTAGCCACATGCAAGGCAAATGCCTTACCGCTTGTGCCACCACTCCGGCCCCATGGATATAGTTCTTGTTGAGGTGTTCACTTCTTTTAATTTTTGTGCTATACCCTTTATTCCCTTCTAGCTTGTAGAGACTCATTTAGTAGATCTGCTGTGATTTTATGGGGTCTCCTTTATATATAAGTTAGTTTTATTGATCTTGATGTTTTTAATTCTTTGTCACTATCTTTAAATTTTTTCATTTCAAATGCAATGTTTTCCTATTTGAGTGTACTTTCACTGGGACCCTTTGGAGTTATTAGATCTCAGATTCTCTGATCCTTGAAGCTAGAAAATTCCCTCTCTAGTGTTCTTTAAATATTACTTCTTCATCAAATTGGCCACCCTGTTCTTCAGAAACTCCAGTAATTCTTATATTGTTCCTCTTGAACTCATATCATAGATAGATCAGCATTCATCTGGAGTGCTGTTATTTTTTTTTTCAGGTCATTTTTTACTGTATGCCATTTTCTAGCAGTTTTCTTCCACCTCATCTTGGAGCTTCTTGATAGTATGCTCAGTTTCTGCAATCTGAGTCAAATCAGAGTCTCTATTGAAAATTTTAAATCACCTCCATGCTCTTCATTTCTACTTATAGTTTTCTCATTTCAGTATTTATTCTTTGTTTTGCACAGCTGGCTTTCTTACTCTATGTGCTATTCATTCTTTGATTTCATTAAATACCCTCACAATGGTGTCATTGAAGTCATTGTTTAAACACTTACCAAGTTGATTGGTGCTGTTTTGAGTCCTTCTGTGTTCTTGTTTGCTCTTTGAGTTTCATGTGTTTCTATGCTTATTTCTTATTGGATTTGCTGTGCTCTTAGTGTGCCACGAGCATTGTGAAATTAGGTGGAGCTATCAAATGACTGCTGCTGGTCTGGGAGCTGGGGTCTTTATCTGGTAAAATTTGTGTGGGGGTTCATTGCCTCTGAACCTTGGCAATGTTTGCTATTGAGTCCACCATCATTTCACTAATTGGCAGCTTTTTCTATTATTTTGTCTCCATTTAAAACCCACTAAGTAGGAACACACCTTCTTGTCAAAGCACTGACTCCAACAACACACTGGCTTTTCAACCAAGGTGGACTGAGCTTTAAAAAAACAGAGTAAAATAGATTGATGTGTACATCCAGGTCTGAAAGTACAGGATAAAATGGGATAAAAATCTCATCTAGATTAATAGAGCCTAATTGATAAGTTCTTGCCTTGCTGTTTCATATCATCATTAGAAATATAACTAAATCATGATTTTTAACCTGAATATTTGTTCTTTGTATGCAAATTGTATATTAATAATTACACTTATAATGTATATACATATATGTATATAATGTATAATATATGCATGTATAATGAATAAATTGCTTAAAATAAAAATGTTCCTATAATATATTTTATCAAGAAAGGTGATTATTTTGAAAACTAATTTTAATATTTTAAACTGTTACAGTAAGGGAGTTTGTATGTGAGTTTCACAAATTTTAAATTGATTTACACATATCTTTTATTTAATTATGTCAGAGATTTGGCCTGAAGTTTCTCTCATTTTATTATTTACTTTTTTTTTTTTTTTTTGGTTTTTGGGCCACACCCTGTGACGCTCAGGGGTTACTCCTGGCTATGCGCTCAGAAGTTGCTCCTGGCTTCTTGGGGGACCATATGGGACGCCAGGGGATCGAACCGCGGGCCGTCCTAGGCTAGCGCAGGCAAGGCAGGCACCTTACCTCCAGCGCCACCGCCCGGCCCCTCCGTATTGTGTGTCTGAGATTTATACATACAAAGTTTTATTGTGTCTCTATGTCCTTAAAGAATCCCTCAAACTGAATGCCTATAATAAAATTACTAATTTTCCATAAATTTTTGTCTCATTCATCTGCTAAAGGTACCCACGTCTAGTATTGAGGGGTCCTTCCATTTATTCTGTTGCTCATGCCAACATCTATGATCAACTCTTTTAGTTGACTAACCTTTTGTCTAGAAAATTCCTCAGCAAAATAAATTAGGTCAAAATAAATTTGACCTCATCAGAAAGGACTGATTCACATTCAATTTTAAATATTAAAATTATTACTTCCGGTGACCTCTTTTTATCTCTAGATCTTCTTACATATAAAAACATGAAGCATTAGTGTAGAATTTTGATGATATATTGAGCATTTGCTCTTTGTATGGTATTACAAAAGACATAAATGTAATGCATATAGAGTTCTTTCTTTTAAGGATACTATAATCTTATGCATCTCTACACTAAAAGTAATACACAATAGTGAAAGATCCTTAAATACATGCTGTCTCCATTTGATAAAAAAAATGGGATTAAAACTATTACAGTGGGCAAGGTGTTTGCATTGATGCCACAGATCTGGGTTCAATACCCATATGGTCTCCTGAGTCCAGTCGCAGTGACTTGAGTGCAGAACAAGGGGTAATCCCTCAGTAGAACTTGGTGTAATTTCCCCAATTTAAAATTAAGAACTTACACAATTGCTATATTTAAAAAATGTAACCTATACCATAAGTAATTTGAACTGAATTCAGACAATAAGGTTTCAAATGGGAAAACATTTTAAAAAAAACACTGCAAATAGTGTTACTTGATGCAGATATACATAAAGGGAATATATCATAGAGATTATATATAGAGAGAAAAGAGTTGGCTGATAAAAATGGAGTGATGCTACACATGGTATTTTTAAAATGAGAAGTGATTTTCTTTAACAGAATAAAAATAAAAAGAATCAAAGCAGTAAAATTTGCTTTTTTTTTTTTTTACAAAAATGTTTCTTCACTACACAACAGACTTCTATAAGATCCATTACAATGAGAAGCTGAAAAATGTTACTTCAATAATTATTTTTGAAAAGCAAAGTGCGGGGCCGGGCAGTGGCACTAGAGGTAAGGTGCCTGCCTTGCCTGCGCTAGCCTTGGATGGACCGCGGTTCGATCCCCCGGTTTCCCATATGGTCCCCCAAGCCAGGAGCGACTTCTGAGCACATAGCCAGGAGTAACCCCTGAGCGTCACTGGGTGTGGCCCAAAAACCAAAAAAAAAAAAAAAAAAAGAAAAGAAAAGAAAAGTGCTCGGTATATAACTCAATTAGTAGTGTATATGCCTAGTACATATGATATCCTGATTGCAGTTCTTAGCATCTTATCATATCTTGAGTCCATCCAAATGAGGAGCAAATGGTGTCCAAGCACTACTAGATCGTCCTCTATAAAAATATGATAAAGAAATAAATATTGAGTGAAGCATATTGGAAAATACAGAACCTACATAGAATATAAATTATATCAGTGTTTCATATTGCCCCCAAATTCATAGAACCATACATATTAAATTTGTTTATATTTTATTTGTAAATCATAAATCAATATACTTATTGTATATTGTACTTTCCTTCTCTACAACAAGTGATGAGTTTAGTTAGAAAAATAACTACACTGAGAACTATCATAACAATGTGAAGGAATGAGGGAAGAAGGAAGCCTGCCTAGAGTACAGGCGGGGGTGGAGTGGGAGGAGGAAGATTTGGGACACTGGTGATGGGAATGTTGCACTGGTGATGGGGGGTGTTCTTTACATGACTGAAACCCAACCACAATCTTGTTTGTAATCAAGGTGCTTAAATAAAATATTATTTAAAAAAAGAAAACTTGGGTGGATAATGAAGGTGTGTTTATATATATAAAATATATTTTATATACAAAATATATAGTGGAATAGTATGTAGCTTCAAGAAATGATGAAATCATATTGGACCTCATGTTAAGTGAAGTTAGTAAGTAAAAGGACAAATACCAGATGATCCCCCTTATCTTTGATATATACAATAATAGCACAAAAGACTGAAAAATTTTAAAGGGAAAGAACAAGAGATCATGATATTTTAAGATATTAGAAAGAAAAGAAAGAAAGAAAGAAAGAAAGAAGAAAGAAAGAAAGAAAGAAAGAAAGAAAGAAAGGAAAAGAAAAGAAAGAAGAAAGAAAGAAGAAAGGAAGGAAGGAAGAACAAAGGAAGGAAGAAAGGAAGAAAGAAAGGAAGAAATTAAGGAAGCAGTAGGAAGAAAAAAAACAGGACGTAGCAGGGTAGGGTAAGGGCCTTGGACAATTCATGTGATATATGTATATAACTAAACCATAGAGCCAACAACACTGTAAACAAGACAATACTGTAAACCGCCAACAACACTGTAAACCACAACCAAATTTAAAAAAGTATGCCTGTCAAGGAGCAGACTGCGAGGTGGGAGGGAACATAGGGATTTAGTGGAGGAAAGTTGATATTGATAATCGGACTAATGCTGGAACATTATGATTGAATCCAACTATAAAGAACTTTGTAACTAATGATGCTTTCATAAAAAATTCAAATTAAAAAAAGTTAAACACAAATTGCACAAGAAATGCCATATTACTTGCATATTACTTGCACAATAAGTAATATGTTGGCAGGTGTGTTGGTAGCTAGTTCCATTATTGCCTGTATCATTCAGTGGCCTGATACAAAATAGAGTATAAAAATAATTCTACTTCTGGTCTCATTCTTGCTGCTTATTGCTTTGTTTGAATGGTATTTAAAGTTGTTGCTTTCCATTTTGTGATCATAGACATCCCAGTGCCTATTATAACTTCAATACTAAGATGGATTTAAAATTCTTCCTAAAAACTAAATTTTTCATTTTGTATTTAATTGGTAGGATTTTGATACCACATAGGCCTTTACTCCAAGGAAGGCTCATGGATACATGGATACATTTCTAGAATTCTTAATATTTGAAAATGTCTTTTTGGGCCAGAGATCTAGTATAGTATTTAACTGCACCAAGTTGAGTAAAATTTAATCGACAGCATCTTGTATAGTCCCAGGAGTCATCCTTGAACACAGAACCAGGAGTAAGCATAGAACACAGCCCCAAACCAAAATAAACAAAAATTTTGAGTGGAAACTTGATTGAGCCAAATCATCTTTCTCAAAAAACTGTGTTTGTTGATTTGATAGATTATTTTTTCTTTCTTTTTAATATCTTTCTTCATTTTTATAATTAAAATATATAATCAGGAGTATGTTAATATTGTAATAATGTATCGGTGTAAGAGGCTAGACAGAGAGTACAGGGATATTGCCTTGTATATAGTTGACCTGCATTTATTCTCCTAAACCAGATGGTCCCCTGAGCACTTTCAAGTATGAGCACAGAGCAAAGAGTAAGCAAAGGCTCACTGCCAGGTGTATTCTCCAAATAAAAGACCTGACCTTTGAATGTTACTTTTGTTTCATATTTGATACATGTATACAAATCATAACACTCCTCTGAATTTTCTCACCAAATATCAGAATTTTTGCAAGATTATTTCATCTATTTGCTAATAATCCTCTCTGATATCCCAGCCATTATCTGTCTCAGTGAAAAAATTTTATATTTTGAATTTATCATGACCTTGCTTTGTACAGTTTTATCATACATCTAAAAATAAATGTTTAAACTATGCAATTTTTAGGTTTGTGTAAACTATGCAACTTTTGTAATTGTCTACACTATGTAAATTTTAGGTTCAAAATTATTTGCAGTCTTGGTATAATTTACTTATTTTATTCCAATGTCTCATTATTTCATCTTCTTAAACACAGACCATGTGTTGGTTTCAACTTCTATTCTCTTACCTTTATCTTGAAGAGCATATGCAAAAGAGGTTTCTCTGGGCAGGTTGTAGTTATGCCAAGTAGAGGAAATACTGGACTTGCAGTCATCTGAACATTTGTTTTACAAACTAAATTTCAATTTTTTGGCAAAGAATCTCAATTATATACATTCCCACCAGCAATATCTAACACATATGTTTATCCATTTTCTTACAGACACTTGGTATTTCCAACTTCTGTCTTTTTGCCAGTTTACTAAATGGAAAATAACACTTTGATGTGAGAAACTTAGTTTACAATTTTTTCTAGTTAACATTGACTCTAGGTACTTTCTCATGTTTATTGGCCATTCAGATTTATGCTTCTAGATAATACCTACTGATAACATTTCTCCACTTACCAGTTGTCTTTATTAATATATTGTTCTTTTTACATACTACCTATATTAGTTACAACTTATGTTCTCATTTTTCACCTTTTGATTGTAGTTTTAAAATACAGGAGCTCTTAATTTTAAGTTAGGCATTTATCCATCTTTCTTTTTAATATTTAGGCTCATTTTTATTTAAGAAGCTTTTGAGGACCTAGTACTAGTACAATAAACTGGGCATTTGCCTTGCACAAGGATAATCCTGGTTTGATCTCTGATTTGATCTCTAGAGCCCATATCGTGATCCTGAATGCAGAACCAAGAGTGATTCCTAACACCTCTGAGTGTGGTTCAAAAACCAAAAAGTAAACAGAAGCTTTTATATAAAAAAAGGGGGCTAAGGAATAGTTTCCTTATTCAAAAGTCAAAATAATATTAACCTAGTTTCTTCCAAATGCTTTAAAGTTTAAAGCCTATAATGAATGGTTTGTATGCCTTTATCTACATATAAACTTGTAATCCATCTTGAAATTATCTTGCATGTAAAATAAATAGAGATGCAAATTTATTCTTTTTCACATGTAAATCAATTATCTCAGCAATGTTATCAAAATATAGCTTTGTAATATATCAATTACTGATGAATGTATTTATTTATTTTTTTAAATTTATTTAAACACCTTAATTACATACATGATTGTGTTTGGGTTTCAGTCATGTAAAGAACACCACCCATCACCAGTGCAACATTCCCATCACCAATGTCCCAAGTCTCCCTCCTCCCCACCCGACCCCAGCCTGTATTCTAGACAGGCTCTCCATTTTCCTCATACATTCTCGTTATTAGGACAGTTCAAAATGTAGTTATTTCCCTTACTAAACTCATCACTCTTTGTGATGAGCTTCCTGAGGTGAGCTGGAACTTCCAGCTCTTTTCTCTTTTGTGTCTGAAAATTATTATTACAAGGGTGTCTTTCATTTTTCTTAAAACCCATAGATGAGTGAGACCATTCTGCGTTTTTCTCTCTCTCTCTGACTTATTTCACTCAGCATAATAGATTCCGTGTACATCCATGTATAGGAAAATTTTATGACTTCATCTCTCCTGACAGCTGCATAATATTCCATTGTGTATATGTACCACAGTTTCTTTAGCCATTTGTCTGTTGAAGGGCATCTTGGTTGTTTCCAGAGTCTTGCTATGGTAAATAGTGCTGCAATGAATATAGGTGTAAGGAAGGGGTTTTTGTATTGTATTTTTGTGTTCCTAGGGTATATTCCTAGGAGTGGTATAGCTGGATCGTATGGGAGCTCGATTTCCAGTTTTTGGAGGAATCTCCATATTGCTTTCCATAAAGGTTGAACTAGACGGCGTTCCCACCAGCAGTGGATAAGAGTTCCTTTCTCTCCACATTCCTGACAACACTGTTTATTTTCATTCTTTGTGATGTGTGCCATTCTCTGGGGTGTGAGGTGGTACCTCATAGTTGTTTTGATTTGCATCTCCCTGATGATTAGTGATGTGGAACATTTTTTCATGTGTCTTTTGGCCATGTGTATTTCTTCTTTGTCAAAGTGTCTGTTCATTTCTTCTCCCCATTTTTTGATGGGGTTAGATGTTTTTTTCTTGTAAAGTTCTGTCAGTGCCTTGTATATTTTGGAGATTAGCCCCTTATCTGATGGGTATTGGGTGAATAGTTTCTCCCACTCAGTGGGTGGCTCTTGTATCCTGGTCACCATTTCCTTTGAGGTGCAGAAGCTTCTCAGCTTAATATATTCCCATCTGTTAATCTCTGCTTTCACTTGCTTGGAGAGGGGAGTTTCCTCCTTGAAGATGCCTGTAATGTCCTGGAGTTTTTTGCCTATGTGCTGTTCTATATATCTTATGGTTTTGGGGCTGATATCGAGGTCTTTAATCCATTTGGATTTTACCTTCGTACATGATGTTAGCTGGGGGTCTAAGTTCAATTTTTTGCAAGTGGCTATCCAATTGTGCCAACACCACTTGTTGAAGAGGCTTTCCCTGCTCCATTTAGGATTTCCTGCTCCTTTATCAAAAATTAGGTGGTTGTATGTCTGGGGAATATTTTCTGAGTATTCAAGCCTATTCCACTGATCTGAGGACCTGTCCTTATTCCAATACCATGCTGTTTTGATAACTATTGCTTTGTAGTACAGTTTAAAGTTGGGGAAAGTAATTCCTCCCATATTCTTTTTCCCAATGATTGCTTTAGCTATTCGAGGGTGTTTATTGTTCCAAATGAATTTCAAAAGTGTCTGATCCACTTCTTTGAAGAATGTCATGGGTATCTTTAGAGGGATGGCATTAAATCTGTATAATGCCTTGGGGAGTATTGCCATTTTGATGATGTTAATCCTGCCAATCCATAAGCAGGGTATGTGTTTCCATTTCCGTGTGTCCTCTCTTATTTCTTGGAGCAGAGGTTTATAGTTTTCCTTGTATAGGTCCTTCACATATTTAGTCAAGTTGATTCCAAGATATTTGAGTTTGTGTGGCACTATTGTGAATGGGGTTGTTTTCTTAATGTCCATTTCATCCTTATTACTATTGGTGTATAGAAAGGCCATTGATTTTTGTGTGTTAATTTTGTAGCCTGCCACCTTGCTATATGAGTCTAAGGTTTCTAGAAGCTTTTTGATAGAGTCTTTAGATTTTTCTAAATAGAGTATCATGTCATCTGTAAACAGTGAGAGCTTGACTTCTTCCTTTCCTATCTGGATTCCCTTGATATCCTTTTCTTGCCTAATCGCTATAGCAAGTACTTCCAGTGCTATGTTGAATAGGAGTGGTGAGAGAGGACAGCCTTGTCTTGTGCCAGAATTTAGAGGGAAGGCTTTTAGTTTTTCTCCATTGAGGATAATGTTTGCCACTGGCTTGTGGTAGATGGCCTTCACTATATTGAGAAAGGTTCCCTCCATTCCCATCTTGCTGAGAGTTTTGATCAAGAATGGGTGTTGGACCTTATCAAATGCTTTCTCTGCATCTATTGATATGATCATGTGGTTTTTATTTTTCTTGTTATTGATGTTGTGTATTATGTTGATAGATTTATGGATGTTAAACCAGCCTTGCATTCCTGGGATAAAACCTACTTGATCGTAGTGGATGATCTTCTTAACGAGGCATTGAATCCTATTTGCCAGGATTTTGTTGAGGATCTTTGCATCTGCATTCATCAGCGATATTGGTCTGTAATTTTCTTTTTATGTAGCATCTCTGTCTGGTTTAGGTATCAAGGTGATGTTGGCTTCATAAAAGCTATTTGGAAGTGTTTCTGCTTGTTCAATTTCATGAAAGAGTCTTGCCAAGATTGGCAGTAGTTCCTCTTGGAAAGTTTGATAGAATTCATTAGTGAATCCATCTGGACCTGGGCTTTTGTTTTTCGGCAGACATTTGATTACCACTTTAATTTCATCAATGGTGATGGGGGTGTTTAGATATGCTACATCCTCTTCCTTCAACCGTGGAAGATTATAAGAGTCCAAGAATTTATCCATTTCTTTCAGGGTCTCATTTTTAGTGGCGTAGAGTTTTTCAAAGTAGTTTCTGATTACCCTTTGAATCTCTGTCATATCAGTAGTGAGCTCTCCTTTTTCATTCCTGATACGAGTTATCAAGTTTCTCTCTCTCTCTTTCTTTGTTAGGTTTGCCAGTGGTCTATCAATCTTGTTTATTTTTTCAAAGAACCAACTTCTGCTTTCGTTGATCTTTCGGATTGTTTTTTGAGTTTCCACTTCGTTGATTTCTGCTCTCAGCTTTGTTATTTCCTTCTGTCTTCCTATTCTTGGGTCCTTTTGTTGAGCATTTTCTAGTTCTATTAGCTGTGTCATTAAGCTACTCAGGTAAGCTCCTTCTTCCTTCCTGATGTGTGCTTGCAAAGCTATAAATTTTCCTCTCAGTACTGCTTTTGCTGTGTCCCATAAGTTCTGAGAGTTTGTGTCTTTATTGTCATTTGTTTCCAGGAACCTTTTTATTTCCTCCTTGATTTCATCTCGGACCCACTGGTTATTGAGCATGAGGCTGTTTAACTTCCAGGTGTTAAAGTGTTTCTTCTGAGTCCCTTTGGAGTTCACAAATAATTTCAGAGCCTTGTGGTCAGTGAAGGTAGTCTGCAAAATTTCTATCCTCTTGATCTTATGGAGGTATGTTTTATGTGCCAGCATGTAGTCTATCCTGGAGAATGTCCCATGTACATTGGAGAAGAATGTGTATCCAGGTTTCTGGGGATGGAGTGTCCTATATATATCCACTAGGCCTCTTTCTTCCATTTCTCTCCTCAGGTCTAGTATATTCTTGTTGGGTTTCAGTCTGGTTGACCTATCCAGTGTTGACAAAGCCATATTAAGGTCCCCCACGATTATTGTGTTGTTGTTGATATTATTTTTCAGATTTGTCAACAGTTGTATTAAATATTTTGCTGGCTCCTCATTCGGTGCATATATGTTTAGGAGAGTGAATTCTTCCTGCTCTACGTACCCCTTGATTAATATAAAATGTCCATCTTTTTCCCTTACAACCTTTCTGAGTATAAAGTTTGCATTATCTGATATTATTATGGCCACTCCAGCTTTTTTATGGGTGTTGTTTGCTTGGATAATTTTTCTCCAGCCTTTTATTTTGAGTCTATGTTTGTTCTGACTATTCAGGTGCGTTTCTTGTAGGCAGCAGAAGGTTGGATTGAATTTTTTGATCCATTTAGCCACTCTGTGTCTCTTAACTGGTGCATTTAGTCCATTGACGTTGAGAGAAAGAATTGTCCTGGGATTTAACGCCATCTTTATTTCAAAATTTGGT
This sequence comes from Suncus etruscus, assembly GCF_024139225.1. Taxonomy (NCBI): domain Eukaryota; kingdom Metazoa; phylum Chordata; class Mammalia; order Eulipotyphla; family Soricidae; genus Suncus; species Suncus etruscus. The sequence continues at coordinate 78,850,621 of NC_064850.1, forward strand.
GTGTCTTTTGGGTAGTCTTGTCTTAGATTAGGTCTTTCAGTTTTTCTCTTAAGACTGGTTTTGTGTCTGTGAAGTTTCTGAGCTGTTTTTTGTCTGTGAAGCCATGTATTCTTCCGTCAAACCAAAAAGTGATTTTTGCTGGGTATAGTATTCTGTGTGAAGCATTCATTTCATTCAGTCTTGTCACAATATCCCACCACTGCTTTCTGGCATTGAGTGTTTCTGGTGACAGGTCTGCTGTAAATCTCAGGGAAGCTTGCTTGAACGTGATTTCCCCTTTTGATCTTGCTGTTTTCAGAATTCTGTCTCTATCTGTGGGATTTGTCATTGTGACTAGGATGTGTCTTGGGGTGGTTTTTCTGGGGTCTCTTTTGGTTGGTACTCTTCGGGCATGCAGGATTTGATCACATATATTCTTTAGCTCTGGAAGTTTCTCTTTAATGATGTTCTTGACCGTTGATTCTTCCTGGAAGTTTTCTTCCTGGGTCTCTGGGACTCCAATGATTCTTAAGTTGTTTCTGTTGATCTTATCATAGACTTCTATTTTCATCTGTTCCCATTCTTTGACTAATTTTTCCAATGTCTGCTCATTTGCTTTAAGTTTTTTGTCCAATCTCTCCTGCTGTATGGAATTGTTATGTATCTCATCTTCCACAGCACCAAGTCTATTCTCAGCTTCTGATACCCTGTCCCAGAGCTTATCCATTTTGTTATTCACTTCGTTTACTGACTTTTTCAGTCCTGTTAGTTGACATGTTTTTTCAGTTTGGAGTTTTGTGATTTCTGTCTTCATATTTTCTTGGTTCTTATTAGTGTTCTGTTCAACTCGATCCATGGTTTCTTGGAGTCCGTTGAGCATCTTCCATATTGCTAGTCTAAAGTCCTTATCTGAGAGGTTGATTAGTTGGTTGGTCATTATCTGGTCCTCAGAATTGTCATCTTCATTCTCTATGTCTGATGCTGGCCTGCGTTGTTTCCCCATTGTCACACTTGTATTGTGGGTTTTTCTACGTGTTGTGGTGGTATTCATTGTCTATATGATGCAGGCAGCACACTCCTCTGGCTCCTCCCTTTCTGGATGGGCTGACTTGCCTCTAAGGGAGGGGAGTCCTCCGTGGATGAAGCCTCACACTGGGTCAAATCTTAGGCGCGAGCATGCAACAGAGAAGACAGTCCGGAGAGAAATGTTTGCTTCTGTGATATAGCACTGTTCTTAGTGTAATTTTTCCTTCTTGTTGCAATGTTGTTCTTTCCTTAGAAAGAGTGCAGGGCTGCGTAGCGAAGCAGAGCGGCCATGCTCCGCTGGAGCCTCTTTTTGCCCCACTCACAAGAGTTTCACGCAAGAAGACAGTAGACAGACATATACAGGTCAAACTCACAGTTTTTCACAGTTGGGCCCCACTGGGCCGGTGTACTTTCGTGGATTTTCCCCGCTTGTTGTCACACACAGGGAGCCGGCTTTTGCAAAGTTATGCCGGTTTTCTTGCTCTGTAGTCCCTCCCTGAAAATGGCATCTGGGCGAGCGAGTTTTCTGAGCCTCTTTTTGCCCCACTCGCAAGAGTTTCACGCAATAGGACAGTAGACAGACATATACAGTTCAAACTCACAGTTTTTCACAGTTGGGCCCCACTGGGCCAGTGTACTTTCGTGGATTTTCCCGCTTGTTGTCACACACAGGGAGCCGGCTTTTGCAAAGTAATGCCGGTTTTCATGCTCTGTACTCCCTCCCTGAAAATGGCGTCTGGGCGAGCGAGTTTTCTGGAGCCTCTTTTTGCCCCACTCGCAAGAGTTTCACGCAAGAGGACAGTAGACAGACATAGACAGCTCACACTCACAGTTTTTCACAGTTTGGCCCCACTGGGCCGATGTACTTTCGTAGATTTTCCCCGCTTGTTGTCACACACAGGGAGCCGGCTTTTGCAAAGTTATGCCGGTTTTCCGAATGTGTTTATTTTTAATTTATAAAAAAGGTGCAGTGAATATGATATACTGTCATAATTACTAAAGCTTTCTAGTACTTTATAGTGTGCCTTGATATGGGGTGTGGAAAATCCCCCTATCTTGTAACGTATTTTTGGCTTTTCTGTTGTTATTTTTGGACATATATTTTAGAGACATTTTAAGTTTATCTGTAATTTATATTAAGGTTATGTTTGAATTTGATCTTACTGAAATGCATTGAATCCATAGATCAGATAGTGAATAATTGAAAGCTTAATAATATATTTTTCACTCTGCTTATCTGATAGACCAATTTAAAT